>NC_141612.1:33627180-33954055 GCF_047967505.1 Dipteris shenzhenensis
TACAAAGCTGATGTCAAATAGAGTTGAATCGATCAAGGGAAAATGTTTTTTTATAATTTGTTATCCTTTTCATTTTATGAAGCCTAAACAGAAGAATTGAATAAACATGAGAATGTGCCTTGACAAATATGGAAATCACATATGCTAGGACCATAAGGAATGTGGTGCTAAGCTGCTTGAAGATTGCATTTCTTGTCCTCTTAGATCAACCATCTATACATGTAATCAATTGTTGATTTCTTCTAAGCTAGAGTTATACTATCTTTAAGCATTGAATGTTGCTCTACATGAATAAATGTTATCCTTGAATGGTCAAGGTATTGTCCCATTGGACTGTTGTTTGATCACATGCGAGGACACCACCATAAAAGTAGAATGGGTTATATGATGTCACACATTAGACTCTCGTTGCTTGATCACATATTATGACACCATCATAAAAGGAGCATAAAAGTATTGTGTGCAGTCTTGAGGATTGTTCATAAACATTGCTTAAGAAAGAAAATAAGTTGAGTATTCACTCCCTCTCCTTTGCTGCACATTTTCCCTACATGTGTCTTGATGTCAAGCAAGTCAATGAAATGCATGCATATGTGTTTTACAGCATCTGAATCCCAATGCATTGACCATATGCTCCTCATACATTCTCTTTGGAAGCCTAGGTGGACTTGCTTAGACCCGCTTCCTCTTCATGCATCTATATGTCCATTTTGGTTCCTAATGTACATCATTTTTTTAATTTTCCCTCATAATTGTTTGTAACATTCCATCCATTGCATGCTTCGTCCTTGATCATATATATATCATATTCAAATACTAAATAATCCAATGATTCCATCCTTCATCAAAGAGCCATTTTAAAGGTTTGGACACCAACTTTGCTTTGCTTTGATTTTGTAATTGTGTCCTTTTATGTTAAACGTGCTCTTTTTTTTTTTTTGCTAAAAAGTACTTCTATTAAGTATGAAAGAAAACCGCATAGCAAGCTAATGCGAAAGTACATCATGTCAATGAATACATGAGAGAAATCAAAGCTCAAAAAGAGCTAGCAAATAACCAGGTCTAAGGCTAAAATGCCAAGTCAACCCTGAGACAGAATCAGAGAACAAAGGAGATCCCCTCCAAACTCTGAAGAAAGTGTTCCTCCTAGCAGAGGTTGCTCTCGATGACCCCTACATGCTCGCCTAGATGGCCATCAAGGTATGTATAGTATCAATCCAAATACTGGCCAATGTCTAAGTGGGGTGAAACCTGGGATCCATCCACCAATGCCTCTATACATCTGACTCTCCAAATATGCCAAGCTACAATACTAGCGAGAGTCTCCCATGATGTGTCTACCAAAGCATGTGCAGTTGTGAAAGGAGTAAAAGCGACATCGTATAGGAAACATGACTCTGCTAAGTGTCGACGAACCATGTCCCTCGAAAAAGACCTGAGGCCCCATAAGAGAAAACCAAGCTATTGAACCCCAGGTCATGAAGAAGGGTGAAGTATGGAAAGTACATAATATCCTTGCAACACCTTGAGTTTGCACCCCCAAAGACAGTGTTGAACTGTCTCAATCGCAAATTGGCAATGAGGGTTAACCCTGAATGTGGACCTCCACAGGTTCACTGCAATCCCTCTGTGAATAGAAAGCCATAAGAAGAGAGTGATTTTTATATTCCTGAGAGATTTCCAAAGTCTCCTCCAAAAGTTTTTTTGCACATTTGCAGAAACGTGAAAACTCTCCCAATGAGGAGATCTAGAGGGCCTCCAACCTCTACAACTAAGCTGAAATCTCCTAGCATTTCTAACCATATAACGAAAAAAGGGGATGTTCTTTTCTCGGTGCCCTTCATCAATCCACTCCCACTCTCCAGGGTCCCACTGCAAAGATTTGAAAAAACTCAAAACGTGCTCTTTTAGTTGTGAGAATCTTGAAACTCTTCTAATACTAAGAGAACATCACAACTTCCTTCACCAAGTTTGCTAATATCGATGATCAACGCTTGACAAGACATCACTAATGCTGCCTTTCCCATTCTAAATGTGCATGAATTCATCCATTCTAGATGAGATATCACCTCTAAAACCTTTTACTTCCTCAATCCCAGTGAGCTAATCCACTCTTAATCTCCTCTTGATAGTGTATCACTTCTATAATTGAGTACTGAAGATCCATAATTGAAATCATCAATGTCTAAAAGGGCGCAACTCCTATGATTTAGAAAGGAACTCTAGTACAATGATTAATTTCTAGAAGATGATAAGCATGTTGCTTGATGCATTACTTAAGGATTGTGCAAGCTTGATTGTAGGATACCTTATCTTTGTTATTGAAAACCACATCCTCGTTCTAAATCTAAAAAAATTGTGTACTCCACTTGATAATTTTGCCTACCTCATCGTGAGGACCATCCAAGGAGGTTGTGTTCTCAACCATGCCATTATCACTAACTTTCATAATCCTCATCTGTGCAAAAGAAAAGTGCTCCACTTGTTCCTTTTCCTTATCTGACAACCTCATTTGTAGATGACTTCACTTATACACTATCTCCTACTCCAAAGTCCAAATAGATGTGCTTTGTATTTGCGATGATGTCTTTTGGATATGTCTCAACTTTTTCCCATTCCCATGTGATGAAAGCTTTGTTAGATGTATTATAGGGTGTAACATGTCCAATAACTCCACATTTATGATTTAACTCAACATGCGGGCTAAGAACCTTCGACATAATAATTGCCCTTCTTTTTTTTGCCAAATCTTCTAAAATGGAACACAGAATTTGTATCACTATCATGGATTGCAACAAATGCAACTACTTATCCTTTACAACATAAAATCACCTCTATCCCGAAAACAAACTCTTGGCCATTTCCTTTGTAAGCTTCCTTTGCAAGCTACAATAACAATAATAAAAGACATTACTATTGACTCAATAATCGACTTATCAATTATTTATAAATTTATTTCTTTTACATTTAGTGTCATGGTGATAGAAATTTGCAAGGCCTTATTTTGACCTATATAAAGTTTCAAATTTTTTACAGATTGTTTACGTAAAAATTTCCTTTGAATTTTCTACCATGCATGGCACATAAGTATAAAAATGCTTATAGTAGACCTTTTCAAAGTTAAAAGGCCTTTTCAACATGCTTATAGTAGAACTCTATATGTCATATGGTCATGAAAATTTTCAAAGACGTTTAAATGATTAAGGACCTTACACTCACAAAGATTCATAATGATCAGACATCTTTTGTGTGGTGGAACATGGACGTTTCTCATTTTTTACCAAAAATGGAAAATTTTGTCAAGAAATTGTGAATGGGCATGCTTATACCATATATGTATGTATGGTTTGGTCATGAAACTTTGAAAAGAATTTTCAATGAGTAAGGAACTTATACTCACAGATTTTCATAAGGCCTTATATCATTTGTATGGTGGACATGCATATTTTCTTTTTTTCAACCATGGATGATGCATTAGTGTCGAAAAACTATGCATTGGAATGCTCATACCATACGTCTATCTATCTTATGGTTAGGAAACTTTGCAAAGACATTTAAATGAGTAGTATACTTATACTTATACTTAAATGAGTAGTATACTTATACTTCCAAATTTTCATAAGACATATGCATTGTTTGTATGGTGTGATGTGAACATTTTCTCATTTTAGGCATGCACGGTTATACTCTCAGATTTTCATAAGGACCTTATATCATTTTTATGGTGGACATGCATATTTTCTCATTTTCAACCATGGATGATGCAGGATGTGTCAATTTTATGAGCAAAAACCTATGAGCAGGTTTATCCGAGCGTGTTTTTCAAGAGATTTTTAAAAATGTTTTTCTTTAGGAAACATGGTTTTTACACTTTTATTTTCACTAGAACTAGATCCCTTTATCATAAAAATATACAGACTAGTCACTCATTCATTTTTACACAACATAATTTTCTTATTTAGAGACATCCCTTTGTACCCCTGTTATTACCTTAAAAAAGTGTTGATTCCTTTAAGAAACATTCCTCATAATCACTCTCAATGTAATAATACTATGCATATATAATTACTTATTAACACATTTATATCATATAGCAATATCTGTTTAGTGTTTTTATAGCATATTTATGGACATGTTTCTAAAGAAGTTTAAATTACTATAAATAAGTATTAACTTGGGCTTATATATCACTCTCATAAAATACATGTAATATTTAATACTATATATGAAAGATTTTCCAAAATATAACTCCACAGATGTGCTCAAATGGGGTGTTCCGATCAATTTGAGTGGTTGAATGACTATATTTGGACATTGGATATGAAAGTTATGTCACTTTTAAAAGTGCTGTCCAAGGTAGTTTCGCCAGCGAAACTACCTTGGGAGACTTGCTTCAAAGGGGTTTCGCTGGCGAAACTACCTGGATGGCTTGCTTCAATGAGTTTTCTTTGAAGAAACTCTTTCATGAAGATAGGTTGAGAGAGGGTTTTCAATGTCACCCCCTATTAAGTAAAAGTTGTAAGAAGGATCATAAGGGAATTTTCATAGAGAAGTCTACTCTACATGTGGGTTTCTTCAAAAGCCATCCCATTATGCTCTCACCATTCCTACAGATTTACCTAAAGATTTTTGTATAAAATAGGCATAGCTATAATACTTTGCATATTTCTAAGTGAAACTATGTTTTCTTCTGATCGATTTTTGCCATATTTATGCATAGTTGGAAGCTTTTTTTTTCCTTAGCTCGGACGCTCAGAAGATTTCGCTCAGAAAATGCTCGTCCCCGATGATGCATTAGTGTCGAAAAACTCTGCCTTGGTATGCTCATACCATACCTCTATCTATTTGATGGTTATAAAACTTTGCAAAGACCTTTAAATGAGTAGTATACTTATACTTTTGATTTTTGATAAGACTTATGCATTGTTTGTATGGTGTGATGTGAACATTTTCTCATTTCAAGCATGCACGATGCATAAGTGCAAAAATTTTATGCATCGGGATGCTTATCCGATATGTGTATGCGTCTGATGGTAATGAAACTTTGCAAAGACATTGAAATGAGAGATTTAAATTCTATAACATCATTTGTGTGGTGATACATGCACATTTTCTCATTTTTTGACCATGCATTGTGCAGAATCAGCATCCTTATACCATACATGTATGTATGATGTGGTCATGATATGTATCACACACGTATGTATGAAATGGTCATGAAACTTTGTAAAGACCTGTAAAATGAGTAAATAAATTATAATTGAAAGTATTGATAATGATATCACAATATTTTTATGGTCATGCATGCACATTTCTTCATTTTTAGCCATGCATGATGCATTATAGTCAAAAATTGTTAGACTTATACCATACCTCTATGTGTTCGGTGGCCATGAAACTTTTCAAATATATTAAAATGAGTAATTAACTTATACTTAAATTTTTTCTAAGATTTATACATTATTCATATGGCGGGATATGTACATTTTCTCATTTTCTATTTTCTTATTTTCTCATTTTTGAGCATATTTGGTGCATTAAGTGCCAAAAAATGATGCATTGGGATGTTTATACCTTTTCGAGCATTAACTACCAAAACATGATGCATTAGGTGCATCATTTTCTCATTTTTGAGCATTAAGTGCCAAAAAATGATGCATTGGGATGTTTATACCTTAGGTGTATGTGTCCGATGGTCAAGAAACTTAACAAAGACCTTTAACATTGGGATGTGTCCGATGCTTAACAAAGAACTTTAACATTGGGATGTGTCCGATGGTCAAGAAACTTTACAAAGACCTTTAACATTGGGATGTGTCCAATGCTTAACAAAGAACTTCAACTAAGTAATTCAATTATAGTCACAGAGATTCATAATAATCAAGCATCATTTGTATGGTGGGACATGCACATGCATTGTACACAATTGTCATGAAATTGTGAATTGGCACCATATACCATATATGTATTATGGTATGGTCATGGAACTTTGGAAAGACCTTAAATGCATAAGGAAATTATATTCACAAAGTTTTGTAAGGATAGTATACATTTTCTCATTTTCAACCACACATTCTGTACAATTGTCATCAAAAGATCAAGAATTGGCATGCTAATACAATACATGTACATATGGTGTGGTCATAAAACTTTGCAGATACCTTTTTATGATTAATTACCTTGTACTCACAAAGTTTTATAATGATCAAACATTATTCATATGGTAGGACATGCGTTTCACTTATACTCACAAAGTGGTGGGACATGCACATGTTCTCATTTTTTACCACGCATTGTGCATAATTGTCAAGAGATTGTGAATCAACATGCTTATGCCATACATGTATGTACAAGATGGTCATGAAAATTTTCAAAGACCTTTCAATGACTAAGACACTTCTACTCACAAAGTTTCATAATGATTGTACACCATTTGTATTGTGGGAAATGCACATTTTCTGATTTTTGATCATGGATGCTACATTACTATCAAAATTGTACATCGTTTTGCTTATACCATACCACTATGTGTCTAATGGTCACAAAACTTTGCAAAGACCTTAAATTGAGTAATTAAACTATATCATAAAGTTTTATAAGATGATAATGTAATTTTTATGGTCGGATATGCACATTTTCTAATTTCAAGTATGTACGATGCGTAAGTGCCAAAAATTATGCATCAAGATGCTTAATTTAGGTGTATATGTTCAGTGGTCATAAAGATTTCAAAATAAATTTATATGATTAAAAAAACTATAGTCACAAATATTTATAATGATCAAACATCCTTATATGGTGGGGCATACCCATTTTCTCATCTTTGACCACACATTGTACACAATTGTCAAGAAGTTGTGGATCGGCATGCTTATATCATACATGTATGTATGTGATCCTTTCCAAATAAATTTCAATGATTAATTTCGTTATGCTCACAAATTTTCATAAGGATCGTACATCATTTGTATGGTGGAACATGCACATTTCCTCATTTTTTACCATGGATGATGCATTCCTATTAAAACATTGTACATTGATATACTTATACCATACCTCTATGAGTCCAATCCTCATCAAACTTTTAAAATACCTTTCAATGAGTAATTACCTTATAATTGGAAAAATTTATAATGATTCAACATCATTTATACATTGAGACATGTACATTTTCTCATCTTTGACCACACATGCTACACAATTGTCAAACAATTGTGAATCGGCAAGATCATACCATACATGTGTGCATGGAATGATAATTAAACCTTTCAATTAGTAAAAACCCCCTTGTGGGAGAGTCCATGGTGGGGTGACTCTAATTGTAGACACCATCACCCTGGCTAGGATACTTGTGGCTTCGCTTTTGTGCATCACCCTAGCCCCACATAGAATTTGTCAAGATCCTCAAGTAGTCCATCTGTCACCTCTAGCCAAACAAATAGTGGAGAATATGAGGGGGCCTAGAGAAATGTACCTCTCTCCCACGGATCTCTACCACTCAGTGCAAAGATGAACTACTCCCATGTATTATGCTTAGATGGGGGCCTCACTGAAAAAAAGGCTCCTCCTTGCTTCTCCTCGAGCTCTAGATTATTGAAGTCTCCTCCAATAACTCCAACAAGTTCATGAGTTTACGTCCAAGAGGCACTCTATGAGCTATCTCCAAAATACAAGCCTTTGCTATCGCCAATCTGGTGCATAAACATTCAAGATCCCAATCCATGACTCCCCCATCCTCATGCTAATTTAGACCGGTTGTCCTTTTATGAGCTCCACCTTGATCATAAATATCCATGGCTAGGGTGTGGGAAACTGAGATGCACACCCCCTACTCTTGCCTACTACCACTACCAACCAAATATCTAGCCATCACTCCAAGAGGATGAGAACATCGTTTGATGTCCAAAGATGAGAACATGTACTCCTAAATCATAAGAAAATCAACAAAAAAGACCCACTAAAGCTCAATGCAAGTCTTAGCAACAAAGAATAATTATTATGGCTAGTATTACATCAAGAATGTGGTCTTCACTCCTAGCCATCTTAGCACGTTGGTTTAAAAGCCTGTTTGTGACCTGCTAGGTCTATCCCATAAGAAACCCAACTGAAAAGTGGGCATGTGATCATGGGTAAAACATAGCTCCCTCCCTTGTTGTCCTTATCAATCCTCCATCATGCACAACATCTGTTCTAATGTCATAAGATCAAAGAAAAGGGGTCCCACTGCTCCTCTTTTCTCGATGCAAAGTTGAAGCCCCAAAAGGATTTGTAGCATGCTTGCCTTCCTTCTTCCTATCCTCTAGTCTAGGTCCCCTTGAAAGGATCCACCCAAGGGGTTTGGGACCCTTACTACTATGTAACAGCAATTGGGATCTATCCTCTTGACCCTCATGCTATTGATCAATTACGTAGGGTTGCGGATGGGTGGGGACCCTACCTACCCTCAAGGGCAAGCCCTTGTTAGTGTCCCATCTGCCTACAATGTAGACACTAGCGTGTGAGCTCAAAAACCTTGACCCTCTACTAGAGCCATCCCCGTCTAGTGTCTCAAGGAAGATCTCCTCTAGCATGGACTCAAGGCACTTAGAAATCACTAAGTCAAGGGACTCCATCACCTACAAGAACATTGGCTACTATGGTAGGGGGTATTCAAGCACTATGACAAGATAGCCTCTAATAGAGGACAAGATGGAGTGATACTCCTTCAGGAGCTTGGGGAATTAAAGCATCACTAGGAAACATGGCATGATGTGAGCATGTCCATATTGTCCACTATGAACCCATGATACTATGCTAATGAAGAACAGTAGGCACGATGTGAGGAAAATGGGACTCTACTCCACCAAGGCCTAGGCGGTGATGGGGGAGCTTAACTAGAGAAGAAAGACCCCTTTCTCATACATAGTGACCTTCTACATGTGGTCCATGTCTTGATTGGATCCAAGAGAGCTTGTCTTTAGAGGGTGAAAGCAATAGGAGGAGTTCGATACAAAACCATAGAGCATTCTGCTTGTATATACCCAAAACTTCCACAAGTGAAACATGAGTCTACAAATTGCCCCCATTTGAGTTTGAAACATCCTTGCTTGTTAGGCATTCCTTCCATTTGAACACTTACTACCACATGAGGAGGCATTGGAGAGGTCCATAAGCATGTACTCAATTCAAGGTACCATCAATGTAGCATCTCAACATTAGGTTGTTTCACACCACCCAAGAGTGCACCATATGAAGAATACTCATGGACAATAGGGATAAATCTTGAATATGTTTTAGAGACACCCAGATTCTTGATAGAATCCCATTTGGGTCCACATGATGCTCAAACTACTCATGATTGACACATTATAGTTGACACATGGTAGGACATGATAGGAACTACACTCGACACATGGATTTTCCTTTGTGGTCTTTGGATTTACTTCATGAGTAGTTTTCTTGGAGATGTCTATCACACCTCTAGGTTCTCCCACGGGGTGTGTACTTGAGTTCATTCTAGTTTCTTTGGTATCACAGGATTTTTTGGCCTTTTAAATATGTGAATCTCTCTCTCTCTCTCTCTCTCTCTCTCTCTCTCTCTCTCGCTCCCCCCCCTCTCTCTCTCTGTATATGGATGTTTGGCTTGTGACATGAAGTCAAAATCAAGCCATCATCCCACTATAAATGCACCTTTCAACTAATCTTTCAACCTTCCCTTTGGGAAACATGATGGTGAGCTCATTGGTGGCAACAAATGAGAGAGAGAGAGAGAGAGAGAGAGAGAGAGAGAGAGAGAGATTTTCCTTATGTTCTTCACTATATGGAGCCCTAGCTTGGGAAATGCAATAAGCTTCCACTCCCTCCTCTAAATTGGTTGTGAAATGAAGATAAGAGTAAGGCAAAGGACAACTAATATAGGTAACAATGCTCACATCTTCTAGAGGCCATCACATATCTAGAAATGGTTCAAGGGACATCAATGATAGACTCCTTGTTCTAGCCTTAACTCTATCTCAACCTTATCAGGATGGTAAAAAAGGGAATTGGGGCACATAGGTGGATGATCATTCACAAGGATGAATCTACATATGGACAAATTGTTCCACTTGTAACCTAGATGCCTATTGAGGTGGGCAAGCAACCAGAGCATTAGGTCATCTCTTGTAATTACATGGCTCTTGGACTTGTTTTCAGCCTTTATAAGCTCTATCAAGGTCAATCTTCTTGGGTCAAGTTAGACCATAGATTTAGGATCGAGGCATGAAAGGCATTGTTGGAGGATATTCTTGATGTTATAGGAGAGATGAGGCTAGGGGCAAGTGGATAGTCTCTATATTTTTTCCTCATGATGGATCTAGTGATCATCTCATTTCATTATATACTTGAAGATTCTTGCCCCTTGTTTTTAAAGAAATGAGGAGATATAGAGACCATCAATTGAGTTGATGCTATGCCATGCAATGTGAGAGTTTTATCTCCCTTTTTATTAAGCAGATTAGGGTTGAGGGCATCTCATGGCAAGCAACTGTCAAGCATATGGCAAGACCATCTTGAGTAGATTTCATGGACTAGTAGCCAAGATGAGTGAGTACTAGTACTATCTTAGCATTCAATACATGTACCATCTTATCTATCATATAATACTCAAAATCTCCATTGTCAAAGTCACATTTTACTAAAGGCTTTGCATTGATATATCCAAGAGGAAATCGGTAACTAGAAGTTGATGTCTTCATACGTTGGGGACTATTGGAGTTATTAGGGCTATCAATTCATAGATTGGTGGTTGTTAGTTAAACTACTTGAGAAATGGTGATGCCAAATAAAAAATCCTCATACATTAACTAGATGCCATGGAGAGTTGCCAAACTAAGTGGGAGAGCCATTCTCCCAATCATAGAGGGAAAAGTGACATCTCTTTGCCTATGATGTGCTATTGACTCTACCCTTGCCTCAGCCTCCTTGTTGCCTCTACTTCAACCATCACCTAGGCCTTTTGCTTTGCCCCTGCACCTTCCTTCTCTTTCTTCTTTGACTCTTCTTGCACCCCCCCTTTCTCCCCTTATGGACCCAACTAATGCTTCAGTACTTGTTTTAGGCATCTTGGGAATGTAATCTTGGTGGTGACCCTTTGGTCTTACCACCAGTGGGGCTCATGCCATCTTCCTAAACTCCCATTACCGTTCAGATTGCAATTTCCTCAAAATATAAATAATAGGGCTTACAAAATCAGTACAGTTTCCCATATGTAATATACAATCTAAAGGGGACAAAAATGATGTCCAATAGACCATTCCTCCTGATAACAATAAATGCAAATTGCTTGTTATTTCTTAACCTATTTTTAAGAAGCTAGCTTTTAAAGCTTGCCAATCCCCTAAAAAGCCTAGATATATTATAGCTCATAATTGGAGTGAAGAATACCTACAACTGGGACTTTCTCTTCAAGTTCCAAGTTTATGCATGATATCATGGGTGTAGGTAAAATGTGGGATGTGGTTTTGAATGATTGATATTTGCAAGAGCACACAAATATTCTCTTTGACAAGGTGCTTACAAATGCATCGAGTGATATTGCTTCAAGCTTGGATGAGGTCTCAAATGAGCTAGTTTTAGAAAGCACATAGGGCATTTGGCTAATGCCTCCATGGAAACTAACAAAATATGAAGAGGGGAGAGGAGAAGACTGGAGATGAGTAGAGAGGGCATAACTAGAAAGCACACCATAAATGACTAACTATACACCAAATTTAGTTGAAAATGTAGAGTATATACAGACCCTTTTAGGGTTAGGGTTAGGGAATATAACCCTTTCCTTATAGCACTCTATGTGTTAGTGCTATGCACAATATCAACACATGATGTTGAGATGGTTTCTCAACACCTTCCCTTAAGATCAACATCATGAAGTAGGCCTTCCCTCAAGATGATGATTCTGGAGAATCGAAGAAAGATTGAATATTACATTCCATCACACCCCTTTAATGGAGATTGGCAAAGCCAGATCCACCTCTAGACTTAGAGACAAAGAGTGATAGCCTCCCCCCCTCTCCCCTCGATGATCCCCGTGGAAGGGAGAAACTACCAATCCACAAACCAGACAGGGAGCAAGAAGCATAGAGGAGGGACAGAGGAAGGCACAAGAAGATCCTTTGGTAGAGACGGATGACTCAAAGAGCACAGAGGAGGAGCATGAGGAAGAGGAACAATGAAGGACAGAGTAAAGGAACAAGGCAAGAACAGACAATCAAGGTCCATGCCAATGGGGGAGAGGTGCCCGAGCTCCAAGTACAGGTCAAAGAGGCCCTCAACATCCAGGAAGAGGCCCTCCACATCAAGGGCAAAGAGGCCCTCCTCTAGTGAGGTGGTACAAATTCAAGCTAGGGACGATGGCACTTCCAGAGATCATAAAGTTTCAGAAGTCCATTGATCTGCTCATCTCAATGGCAAGCTTTGCAAGGGTGGTACGCAAGGTCATGCAGGACCTCAACCTTAGCCCAACGTCTTGGTTTTATAGCCGCAGAGTTGTGGAGGTGCTCTAGCGTATTTCTAGAGACATCTTGCTTACCATGCAGCATGCAGCTAAGGCCTACCTCTAGTAGGACACCCAGCTGGCTGCCATCCATAGGAAAAGGGTCACAGTGGCCGCTGCAAACATGCAATTTATTGTACGTCTTAGGAAGCCCAAGGGCACTTAGGGATTTTGTATGCTCTACCTTGTACTCTGCCTACAAGCATCTATCTTGTACTCTACCTATGGGCATCTACCTTGTACTATGCCTACAGGCATCAATATAATAAAATGTCTTTTTTAGAATTGTCTTTGTATGTGCAATCTCAAATTTATTTTCAATGTATTTGCAATCTATTAATTTACTTACAAAAGATACTCAATCTTACTTAACATAGAAAGGAAACAATGTTCTGTAGCAGGAAGAGAAAATAATTTGAAAATGGTATTCTTTATTTACATTGAGTAGTATCACAAAGATCATCAAATCTTGAATGCATAAGCTACTCTAGTCTACACTTCTTCCTGCTTGGCTTAGATCCCTTTTTTGCTTATTGAACCAAAGAGGGTTGTACAATTTCATTCTCTACAGCCTAGGGATCTGTAATGCCAACTAACCCTGCAATAGCTATAATACTGTGTAGCGGACTGGATCGTGTGTCCAAGAACAAAAATAAAGCTACACTAGGCCTAATCAGAACAACACAATCAGCAGCAGGACGAATGGGCCTCATCTTCACCATCTGACTGAGGACCCTGAACTTCATGATGTTCATCTTTCCATTTGGCGATAATTGTCGATGGAACACCAAAATGTGTTGAGCCACTTGGTTGATGTGGTGACAGATCGACGCCATCCCCCCACCAAAAGACCCTCTGGTTCCACCCTTGTGTTCGGTATACTACTCATCAACCCATAAGATATCCTACAACCAACATATTACATCAAAACCCAAAGATTATATAAATTAATAAAATATCATTTTTCAAGAATTAATAAGGGTTTTCACATATGAACAATAATATCTTTAAAAAATTATATTTGGGAGGCCACTGGGACCCTAGCAACCATGTGCATCAATTTTATGCCAAAAAAATTCCTGCAAGCCCCAAAATTTGACATTGTGTGCGACCAGAGCCCAGTTTTTGCATTTGGGCTTGCAGGGTTTTTTTGGCATAACATTGATGCACATGGTTGCTAAGGTCCCCGTGGCCTCCCAAATATAATTTTTTAAAGATATGATTTTTCATCTGGGAAAAAACCATAACCCTAATTGTTTACACAAATGGAGTGGCAGGGGCATGTGTCAAGGGCAAGTGGCAGGGCAAGTGGTAGGGGCAAGTGGCAGGGCAAACAGTGGCATGATGCCATGGGTTTGAAATCATAACATTTGGTTGGGTTTTGTACCCTAAACCCTCAACCTTATTTTTTAGTCCCTAATCAAATTTGGGAGGCCACTGACACCCTAGCAACAACCATGTGCATCATTTTCAAGCAAAAGAACCCCCTAAAAACCCTAAATCCGACATCATGCGCATGTGCATCATTTTGAAGCAAAAAAACTCCCTGAAAATCCTAAATCTGACATCATGCAACCAGAGCCCTATTACACAGGGCTCTGGTCGCATGATGTCAGATTTAATGATGCAAAAAAAACTCCCTGAAAACCCTAAATCCGACATCATGCGACCAAAGCCCTGTTACATCCCTGAAAACCCTGATTGCCTCCAGATCGGTGAGGCTCGAGTCATCAAACCATGCAATCTCATTGATTGCTGGATTGGTTGGAGCATCAAAGTCAATTACATCATCAAAAGTGTCATTTGAGAGCCGACATAGCACCTCATCCTCTCGAAGAACAGTTTCTTCCATCACTTCCAATAGGGTAAGGTATTCCTCACCCTCAATCCTGATTGGATCAACCGAAGCAAAGTGTGGCTTGGTTGCTGCCTCATCTGGATTATAGGTAAAGGATGGATATGCACAAGTCAGATATGAAGATAAGATGACCTTGCTTTCAACTTGCTCCTCAGCTAGGCTAATAGTATGCTCTTCAGGCTCCAGGTCTAGGTTTAGGTCATCTCCACCACTTGTTGACACCACTTGTGGATGCAGGACCCTCAGGCTGCTCGCCAAAATCCTCATCAAACTTGCTAGTCGCAAGGAGAACGGTAAGGGTTGCATCTCTCTCGATCAAATGAATTGGGGAAGATGAATCATCCCCAATGGGAATAGCGTACTCACGAAGAGAAATAGGGACATTATCCATGGCCCTACCTAGTATCTTCTTAAAGTTAGCACTATGGTCAAAAGAGCTCAAAATATCCAATGAAACCCATTGGTGAGGGGAGTTAGCAATCGTGACAAATTGCCCATGGATAAGTCTATCAAAAAATTGAAGAGAGGGATTATCAGTAGGAAGGAGAGCTCTCAAGTGTGACTCAAGATGGAATGCCTTGATAAACCTAATCTGCATAGGCATGGGAATCAATGGATGAAATCCACTAGTCAAAAGCCTCTCTAGGGGAAGCCATGAGTGTAGGAGGATGCTCGGGAAGACGAAAGAGGAGACTGTGGAATGCAAGGTTACTCAAGAGTGGGAAACTAAAAATGTGAAAATGACCTTAGAAGTGTACTTTATAAATGGGCATTGCCCTTAAAAATGCTCCTAATTACAATATTTTTATATTTATTGTTTTTCTTTGGAAACTCTCTCTCTCTCTCTCCCTCTCTCTCTCTCCTTATCTCTCTCTCTCTCTCTCTCTCTCTCTCTCTCTCTCTCTCTCGTTGCCCTTAGTTATCTCCCTCTCTCTCTCTCTCATAGACCTGCAAGGTCTTCTGAGGATGTTAATATATCTTTCTTTCTTTCCCTTCCTTTGTGTCCCTCATTGCTCTCTCTCTCTCTCTCTCTCTCTCTCTCTCTCTCTCTCTCTCTCTCTGTGTCTCTCTCTCTCTTCCCCCCACTCTCCCTTGCTCTCTCTATCTCTCTATCTCTTTCCCTCCCTTTGTGTCCCTATTTGCTCTCTCTCTCTCTCTCTCTCACACACACACACACACACCTGATGATCATCTTGTTGGAAAGCAATCATTCAAATGTTTATGGAAAATAATGGAGGAAGATGCCACAAAAGAACCACACATCGGTGCATGGAGAGGGAAACCTAAATGGTCATCCCTTCCATGTATAATAAAGTGGACATATTGGTGTGAAGGGCTACAATATGAGATCTTGTCAACGTCTACAGTTAGCAAACTGTTAAACATTGTTGTTAAGCAAGTTAGTATTCAAAAACTAACAATTTCTCTAAGTGTGACACATGTACTACAATCACAATCAAGATGAAACTTTAATCTACAAAGGTACAAACTGAGTGAGGATTGCTTCTAAAATCAAGCAGACATAGATTACATTAAATGTCTTGTAGAGCCTCATATTATGCATGACAATCTTAAAAGCTACATCCTATCCAAATTATTGTATCATACATATGACAAGATGGACCATTGGACACCTTCATTCCGGGGTTGTAACCCCTACCAAAATATTTGAGCTATATTATGTAATGTCCTATGTCATTGTCAATGTTGACTCATTGGCATGGACCATTAGTGTATGGAAGCTTTGCATTATAATTCTGGAAGAGTGATCCTAATTTCACAATTGGTTCGCTCACTCTTTCCTTATGCAATCTTGAGAGAGAGGACATGTATGGCGAGCTCTCCAGCAAGGTACCAAAATTGCAAGATTTTTTTTTAGCTTTGTTGGATAGAGATGCATTGGATTGCCACATGTAGGTAAAAAAGGCTACAAAAAAGATATGGTATTATGTCTTCCAACAATGACAACATCCCAAGAAAGAAGCTAAGTACAAGATCCAAGTGGATGCTATAGACAACATCCATGCATTTTTTGTTCAAGTTGACGATTGTGGAGTAGAGAATACGAACAAATATTCACTTGCCTCCTTATCATTGCTTATTATGTGTGGAATTTTCCACATGGTGCAACTAGGCTTCTGGATGGTTGGTCATACACATGAGGATATTGATGCATTATTTAGTCAATTCTCTGAGACACTCATTAAAAATTCTATATGTACATTGCATCATTTCTTGCAAGTGTTTAATGAATGTGAATTGAATCGATGATACAAGAAGTTATTGAGTTCAAGGGGCTTGTTAAAGTGTACCTACGAGATGGAAAAGAATAGTTGGTGCATCACTCTAAACCATTACAATTCCATTCCTACCTCAATGATGGGATTCCAAAGTTCCAATATAGGATGCATCCAAAGTTGGGTCAATGGCTTTGAATTGGTTTTAACATATGGAAAATTTGATCTAGATGGTAAGCCAATGCTCCCAATAGGACACTCAAAAGTTGTTCCATTAAAGGAATAATTAAATGAAAAACACGTAGTAGTGTTTGAATTGAGGAAGCATGTGGAGTCATATAAATCATGGATCCTTCCAATAATTCATTATTGGGAAAATTTGATCTCTTGCAAGAAAAATCCTAATGTGAGACATGAAGAAATTTGACATCCATTTTGGCCAAGAAGACATAAAAGAGATAGCATGTTGAATAAATAAAATGAGGCAGGGGATGATGATGACTTCTTCTGCCTTGATGGCCCTTGAAGGTCACTATGTTGGACCAACTTGTCATAAGCCAACATAGGGATTAAGTCCTTTAAAAGAAGTGAAGAACAATATTTTTGTCTTGGCAAGGCCACGATTTGGATGTGCATCACAATACACATGTAGAGTTAAACACCCCATCAACAAACTACACAAAAATAATAATGTAGTATTGTGCTCCTACGGGCAAAACCGAATGCAGTTAGGTAAAATAATTTTTGGATGAAGTAGTGGCAATCTCATGGCAATGCAATAAGGAATTTTGGTGGGAAGATGTGGATTCCATTGTTTGGAGTTGGAGCATAGCCAAAGTTCCCATTGAGAAGTACAAGGTTAAAATAGAACAGCTCGTGAGAAAGCACGAGCAAATCTCCAAATAGCAAAGGATACAGAAGATGAGATTTTAGATGACTATGTCAAGATAGATGATATCCTATAGATCTGAGCTTATAATGTTACTATTGTAATGAATGAGAATAAGTCTTGATTTTGGCCACTTTCATTCTCATTATTTATTAATTACATATTTAGAATTTAAATATTATTTTAGACATTATTTAATGTGTTGTAGATTTCATACATCTTCCAAATATTTTGTCCTTTGTGAAGAAAGATGAACTATGAAATGAAGATCCAATATGAAACATATCAAGTTTTCATGGTCCATGCAAAAATATAGAGATGAAGAAAGGCAATCCGACATACTGCAAGACTATTTTGTGAGCAAATCTTTGTTAATTTCATTATTGTACAACCAAAACGACCATTTTGGCCTTTTGTAATTCTACTTTGTCTTGCATATCTGCACACATAAAAGCAAGGAAGTCCTACAACCAAAATGTGAAAGATGGTGGACATGCCCTTGCTACATTGCAAAGTTTATCCACAAAGAAGCAACACCTAACTAATAATCTATTTGATTAAAACATCCACATTGAATAAGTTCTGGAAGAGTGAGAAACGTGGTAACGAGGGATTCGAGATGAACAATGCAAAGAAGTTACAATATGAGCACCAAAATGATGAGAAAAGATGATCTAGAATACTAAAATCATTGTCCAATCTTGTGTAAAACATCTAGTTTAAGAAACATCCTAGAATCTGAGGAGACTCTTTTGGTAGCATTGTACATGCTAGATTAGTAATACAAAGACAAGTTAATGGTGGATTGTACCATCCTTTCTTAACAAGATTGCAAGCACATCAAAAAACAAGATTGTAAGTATGTTATATAAACCCATTAGAACATATCGATTTGATCACAGTTTTAATTTGGGTAGTCTCAAAATCTTTGGATTGTCTCAAAATTCCAAAAACTATCCTAATGCAAGCTTGTATTTTTTTTAAAGCTGTAGAAATCAATATTGCAACATAGATAAGGCATTTGTACTTACAAGCATTAAATATCTCATCTAACACCAAGTAACGATAGTGAAGCAAGCAAGGAGGATAGACTTTGAGTGAGATGGGAGTTAGGGGGAGTCTAAGTGAGGCTTTCCTCATAGTCTTCACAATCATTGTGGCCTATTGTGCAACTCCCTTTGGCATGAAGGAGGTTGCCATGAAGGAAGCAAGCAAGGGGATAGAGTTTGAGTGAGACATGAGGTGGGTGGAGTCTAAGTGAGGTTCCTCCTCATCGTCTTCACAATCACTCTGGCCTATTGTGTGACTCCCTCTGGAATGAAGGAGGTTGCCACAACGACTAGAGCTCACTTGCATGCAAGTTGAATCGTCTATAGATGTAAGACATCTCACATGAGGTTGTTGGAGGAGATGAGGAGGTTGCATTGCAAAGAGCAAAGGTTCACATTTGAGTAGCCATTGGAATGACACTAAACCGATTGCTGCTCGGACAATTGAGAAGAGCTTCGATTGAAGCAATGACTAACATTGCCTCTGGAACAAAGGAGGTTGCCCAACTAGAGCTCACTCGCATGATGCAAGTTGAATCATCTATAGGTGCAAGACATCTCACATGAGGTTGTTGGAGGAGATGAGGAGGTTGCTTTGCAAAGAGCAAAGGTTCACATTTGTCTAGCCATTAGAATGACACTAAGCTGATTGTTGCTCAGACAATTTTACCAGTGATCCACAATTGAGAAGAGCTCCAATTGAAGTAGTGACTGACTTAAGCTATTCCAACCTCATGGTATTCTCTCTCTCTCTCTCTCTCTCTCTCTCTCTCTCTCTCTCTCTCTCTCTCTCTCCCTCTAAATTTTGCTCTCAAAACCAACCCCCCTTTTCTCTCCCTATCTCTCTCTCTCTCTCTCTCTCTCTAAGTTTTGCTCTTACCCCCCCCTGACTTTTCCTCTCCCGACTACCTTACCTAGCCTTTTAAAAGGCCTCCTCCCACACTTCCTCTCACACTTGCACTACCTAATCACTGTGCATGCACTTGCACTGCCTAATCACTGTGCACACACTTACTTGCCTACCCTTCCTCTTTTTAGCCCAACCCTCCACTCATTCCCCACAGCCATCGCTGCTCCAGTCTACGGCTCTCTACCCCCCTTCTCCATCATCCTCAAGTGTCGACCTAGTAGGCTAGTACCATCCTTCGTCTTTTCTGCAATCTGCTGTAGCGTACGTGCTTTTCGGCCCTTCCGTCCCTCTTTGCAATAGCCTACGACTGTCTGGCGTCTTACCTTCTCGTGCGAGTTTGCACAAGTCATGACTATCTTACATGAAGAATGACTCAAAGAATTGACTATGGCAATGCCATGCCATCACTTGCCTCGACCCATGACTGGCAAGACTTGGACGTAAAGGTCTTTTACTTTACCTTTTCCCCACTCACATCACTTTTCTTAACCGCCCCCCCCTCCCCAAAAATTTTTTCCGAACCCCCTTTTTTGTTTTCCCTTTTCCTTTTGTGTTTATTGCCTTTAAAACACCCCCCTCTCTCCTTTCTAAACAAACCCCCTTACCCCCTTTATAATCCGAGCTTATATATCTTTTTCTTTCCCCCCTTTGTTAGATATCAATGCTCCACTCTCGTGTAACTACGCGGGAACCAGCTAAACTCTACTTGTAAGCCCCCCATATGAGGAGAAGGCATTTGAGTGCCCTGATGGCTGGATGGCTTCAGATAGAGTTGGCACACTGCCAACTAGGCTACATGCAAGTGTGGGAAGGCATCCCATGACTGATCGCACTGAGGGTAGATGAAGCATTTCCCAGGGTAGCCCAACTCTCGGGTTGCAGGGCCCGTTTGGAGCCCCAGCTGATCCTGGATGGCTCTGGGCCAACTGCAACTGTAGGAGGTCAGTTGCTTTATTCTGCACCACGGTTCTATTGTGTGGTTGGTGGCCTATTTCGAGACTGGCCTCCAGTCGGCCATTTTGGGCCAACTGGGTCGATCTCCCAATTGGGTCTAACTGACTACGACTGGTGGCTATATAAGAGCAAGCCCGTGAAGCCCATAATCATCACTGGCTACAGCAACCCTGATTCCTTAGCATCCAGCCTCCGTCCTCTACTGTTTCCAGCATGCCATCAAAGCTTCTCACACAAGAGCGCATGGCTGGGAGGTAGCACCATCTATTCTATCAATTTTATAGTAATCAAATTTTTTATTCTCCATACTATCTGCTTTTGTCTCTTGCATACGAGATCTTGTTATCTGTTGAGCACAGATGTTGTATTGTTTTCTTACATGGTATCAGAGCTTGGGCACTAGCAAGAAGATTTGTTGGTGTGTTTCTGTTTGCGAGCAAATTGTGAGAGATGGCCCAGCCCGCAAGACTGCGAATCCCACCGTTCGGTGAAAGAGAAAAGTTGGACGGCACTAACTATCCACTCTGGAAGTTCAAGATGAAGACCATCCTAAGCGCATACGAGCTTTGGGATGCTGCTACTGGGGTGGACGTGAAGCTGGTTGTGAGACCGGATCCAGCCAATGCAGGACAACAGATAGTACCAACTGTGGATCACATTCTCACGCGGACAAGAAGAAATGCAGATGCGTTGTGTTTCTATTGTCTGTAGTATAAGTGATTCTGTCATGGTGTTAATTCAACATGTCACCACAACGGAGGAGGCATGGACACTCTTGAAAAATCAGTACGAGACGATGAATCAGACGCGGATTCAGAATCTGGAGACTCAACTCGTGAATGAGAAACTGTCTGAGTCTGAAATGGTGGAGAAGTTCATCACCAGGGTGAGAATCTGCGTGATCAGATGACTGTGATTGGCATCACCATCACCAACGAGAATCTAGCACGAAGGTGCATACGGATTCTCCCACCAAAGTATGACAATCTTGTTACGGTGCTGAATACGTAGAACAGAAATCCACCCCTCAACTTTGAGGATTTCAGTGCGATGCTTTTGGAGGAGGAGATGCATCAAAAGACGCGGACTGGAGAAGATTCGGCTTTCTCGGATGGATCAAAGAAAGGTAAGGGTAAGGACTCTAGTAACCCATCTTCTTCTGATGATAAAAAGAGAAAGAAGAAGATCAAGTGCTTCTATTGCAACAAGGCAGGGCACAAGGAGAATGAGTGCTGGAAGAAGATTGCAGATGAGAAGAACGGAGTAAAGAAAGAGTCCAACAATAGCGCATAGGCAGTACCAGTATAGCTGTTCGTAGCAATTGAGGAGATTTGCATGGAGGCAGTTCATGTACCTACGGATGAACCTTGGATTATTGACAGTGGTGCATCACGCCACATGACCACTCGGAAGGATTGGTATACCTCTCTACATCCGGTAGGGAATGACATCCTAGTAGCAGTCGGCAATGATGCAAAATGTCCAGCAAAAGGAAAAGGTACGATTGCTCTCAAGTCAGATGGAGTTGTAAAACAGTTGTTCCAATGTTCTTTATGTGCCAGATATCAAGAGGAACTTGTTGTCCATTTCTATGATCACGGATCGGGACCTCAAAGTTGAATTCGATAAGAATGGCGCACAGATTTTGGATCTTCAAGGGAAGGTCGTTGGTAAAGGTACACAGCACAACAACATCTACGAACTCTCAGCTTTCAGTGCTTGAGCCGATGTGAGCAACACTAACCTATGGCATGAGAGGTTTGGTCATCTAAACCTTAGTTCTTTAAAGGAGATGCATAAAAGTGAAATAATTGCAGACCTAGCAGAAATTACAGATCTGCCCGATGTATGTGAAGCTTGCATGATGGGCAAGTAGCATCGGCAGCCCTTTCCTAAAGAGGCCAACAGGACAAAGGCTCCTCTAGAGCTCGTTCTCACGGACCTCTGTGGAAAGATGGAGACGGAAGCTTTGGGTGGTTCCTACTACTTCATGATGCTGATCAACGACTATAGTAGAAGGATATGGATATACTTTCTAAAGACTAAAGATGAGGCTTTTCGTAAGTTCAAAGAATGGCATGTAATGGTCGAGAAAGAAACAAGGAGGAAGGTGAAGAAGTTGAGATCAGACAGAGGTGGTGAGTTCACATCAAGTGAATTCAAAAGTTACTGCAAAAGTCACGGGATCAAGAGGCATAAACCCCCGCCACATACATCACAGCAAAATGGAGTAGCAGAGCGCAAGATGTGCATCATTTGCGAAATGGGTAGGAGTATGATGAAAGGGAAGCATGTAACACGGCAGTCTACATTCTGAATCGTAGCTACACGAATGCCTTTTCTGGTAAGAAACCTTCAGCTTCCCAATTTAAAGTTTTTGGATGTAACTGTTTTGTGCATGTCCCTGATGCTAATAGGACCAAATGGAAACCGAAGAGCCGGAAGTGTATTTTCTTGGGCTACAGTGAAGAGGCGAAGGGTTACCATCTCTATAATCCTGTTACCAAGAAGGTAATAGTAAGTCGCGATGTGGTCTTCTCAAAACAGCCGCATCAATTGGAGAAGGATGCTTCCTTCCCAAACAACTAGGACCATGATATCCATCTAGTATAACCACCAACAGCAGACCGAACTCCCCCAACGGTGCTTGGGAGGATTCAAGATAAAGAAGAGGACGAAGAGCTTGTAGAACCACAATGGCAACTTTTGGATGGTAGAGAACCTCCAGCCATTGAGGAGGAACCATCCAAACACCGACGGTCCAAGAGATTAGAGGAGCAAAGAAGGGCGCATGAACACTTGGTCAACTACACTTTGATGACAGAGGTGATCCGTGCTGAAGAACCCAAGTGTCTTAAAGAGGCACATGGTGATGATAGGTGGATGGAGGCTATGCAGTCGGAGTATGGATCCATAATGAAGAACAACACTTGGGACCTTATGGATCGACCACCAAAACGCAAGGTAATTGGCACCAAGTGGGTGTACAAGACCAAGTGCAAGCTCGATGGCACATTGGATAAGTACAAGGCTCAGCTCATGGCAAAAGGATTCGCACACGTACATGGTTTTGATTATCTGGATACTTTTGCTCCCACAGCTTGACTAACCACAATTCGCAGTGTTTTGGCCTTAACAGCACAGAAAAGTTAGCCCGTGTTTTAGATGGATGTAAAATCTGCCTTTCTGAATGGAGATCTCAAGGAGGAGATATACGTGGAACAACCACCAGGATTTGTGATCCCCGGTTCAGAAGGTAAAGTCTGTAACCTAAAGAAGGCACTTTACGGGCTGAAACAGACCCCACGAGCATGGTACCAGCGGATTGATGCCTACTTTTTGCAAAACGGGTTCAAGAGGAGCCCCATCTGATGCAAATTTGTATATCTATAGAGAAGGAGACAGGTGGATGTTCGTGGTCCTTTATGTGGACGACCTTGTCATAACAGGGAATCGTGAAGAGAAGATCTCGTAGAGAAAGCATTTGCTAGGAAGAGAGTTTGAAATGACAGACCTGGGATTAATGCATTTCTGTTTGGGGATTGAAGTTTGGCAAGAGCCAAAACATATCTTCATTTCACAGCTAGAGAGATACTGAAGGCACTTGGCATGGCTGAGTGCAAGACAGTTGGCACCCCTATGAAGGTTGACGTGAAGCTCTCAAATGAGGATTCATCACCACTGGTGGACAAAGCGAAGTACAAAAGGCTTGTGGGTAGTTTGATTTACTTGTGCAACATGTGGCCGGACATCAGTTTTGCAACTGGTGTACTAAGCAAGTTTTCCAATAAGTCCTGGGAGAACCATTGGAGGGCAGGGATGCAGGTGCTGAAATACATCAAAGGCACACTTGATTATGGCATCACCTATACCAAGGGCAACACCTTGAGCGGATTCTGTGACTTGAACTGGGCAGGAGACGTGGACAGCAGGAGATCAGTGACAGGTTACTATTTCTTACTTGGAACTACTGGAGTTGTCATGGGTCAACAAGAAGCAACCTACAGTTGCTGTTTCTTTTACCGAGGCTGAGTACAAAAATCAGCATGTTTTGCTTCTTGTGAGGTAGTGTGGTTGAGGAGGATTTTAGGGAACATGGGTACAGTGCAGAACAAGCCTATGCAGTTATCATGTGACAATCAGAGTTGCATGGCAATTGCAAAAAACCTTGTGTTCCATGCTCGCACAAAACACATTGAGATTCAATATCACTTTGTACGCGAGCTCATCATGGATGGAGAGGTCGACTTGGTGTACTGTCCAACTATAGAGAATGCTATGGACATCTTCACGAAGGCTCTTGGAAGAGACTTGCTGGAGAGGCATCTTCATCGACTTGGCATTGGGCCGAAAAAGTAAGTTCACTTGTGGGTGGACATTAAGGGGGGGTGTTAGATATCAATGCTCCACTCTCGTGTAACTACGCGAGAACTAGCTAACTCTACTTGTAAACCCCCCATATGAGGAGAAGGCATTTGAGTAGCTCGGTTATCCAGTAGGTCCTGGTTTGGACACCATATGGGGGCCATGTATGGCCTGATGGCTGGACAGCTTCAGATAGAGTTGGCACACTGCCAACTAGGCTACATGCAAGTGCGGGAAGGCATCCCATGACTGACTGCACTGAAGGTAGACAGAGCATTTCTCGGGGTAGCCCACTCGAGTTGCGGGGCCCGTTTGGAGCCCCAGATGATCCCAAATGGCTCTGAGCTGAACGGCGATTGTAGGTCAGTTGCTTTATTCTGCGCCACGATTCTATCGTGTGGTCGGTGGCCTATCCAACCTCTAGTCGGCCATTTTGGGGCGACTGGGTTGATCTCCCAATTGGGTCTAACCGACTACGACTGGTGGCTATATAAGAGCAAGCTCGTGAAGCCCATAATCATCACTGGCTACAGCAACCCTGATTCCTTAGCATCCAGCCTCCGTCCTCTACTGTTTCTAGCATGCCATCAAAGCTTCTCACACATGAGCGCATGGCTGGGAGGCAGTGCCATCTATTGTATCAGTTTTATAGTAATCAAATTTTTGATTCTCCATACTATCTGCTTTTCTCTCTTGCATACGAGATCCTGTTATCTCGTGAGCACAGACATTGTATTGTTTTCTTACACCCTTATTAAAAACAAAACAACCACCTCATAATTCTAACCTATCTAGTTATTTCTATTCCCCCCTATTTTCTACATAATTCTAGCTTATGCCCTTGATCTTCTTAGTCTATTTCTTTTTATATTAGTCTCTCTCCTCTCGTAATATTAGTCCTTCTTCTTAAATTCCAACTCAAACCCTCCCCTTTTAATTCCTGCTACAGTTATTTAGCATTGTTTTTATTCTTTGTATTTCTTCTCACTCCCCATAATTTTTTCCGTTAGTTCCTTTTATACTTCTAAATTGTTACACAAAAAATCTTTCTTTAAACTTTCAAAGATTACTTCTAAACCTGATCACGGGTTTTCTTCTCTCTTTCCTTTCCTTTGCTCAATATTGATTGACAAAGCATTTATAAAAGAATTTTTCAAACTAGCTTTGTAAGTCAATGGTTAAGTATTTATTTTTATTGTGACTCCGATAACAAGGGAGGGGTGTTTATGACACATGTCTTCCCAACTAACATTTAACTGGTTCTCACCATGTTTTTCTTGTTGGATGGTGGCAGGTAGGCAGACTCCCCTCTTCAATAAAAGTGATGCTCCCATCGACTTATCAAAGCTCTACTGCTCACATTTTCTCTTTTAGAAAAAATTGTTCATCCTTTAATTGATGCCACTTCATTTTTTGTGGATGTTTATTGCATAATGTATCTCTTAAACATTTCTCTTTCCTACTCCAAATTTGTCTACTCTTCACCATGGAAAGGGGTGTTGCTAATGTCTACTACACACACATGCTTTCCCCTGCAACTTTGGTCGGTTGCACATAGGACCTTTAAGTCATCAAGGCCGTTATTTGGCTTTTTGACTCCCTGATCCAACTTGGTTTTCCTCTTTTCTAAAAGTGTTCTTCTAATCCTTTTATTGTCCTTGCAGAAATATTCATGGGACATCACAATCCATTCCATATCTCTTAACAACCCACTCCGACTCTCACTCTTGCCTCCCACACATTACGTTTAAGTCATCAAGGGCTTTGCCTTATTGACTCCTTTCATTGCTCTTTCGAGCAACATTTACCTTTTAAATTTTCACCTTTTTAAGGACTCTTCAAACCCGAGCAATATTTAGAATTGCCCACATTCCTCTCCTTGCTTGTTATTACTACTACTAAGACCTCAACTTATGCTATTTGCTTCCACACTACTAAGTTTTGACCTACCTTACTCAAGCGCATATTTCCCATACCTTAAAATTTTGCACTTCTCAATACTTCTTAACCTCTTTGCGTAGACACTAGGTCATCACACTAGGTGATGACCTACTATCTCACCTAGTTCATTGTATCCTACTCAGGCAAAGGTGGGTACACACACACACACACATCCTATTCTCATTTTATCTTTTATCCTTGCATTTTACCTTTCTTTACTTTATAAATCCTGTGACAACCCCTTTTAAACTACCTCTCCCCCTACCCTTTCCTTCCCCCCTTAGTTTTCTTAATCTCTATCTCTCTCTCTACCCTCTGCTTGTCTCTCTCTACTCTCTCTCTCTCTCTCTCTCCCTACCCCCTTCCTCTCTCTCTCTCTCTCTCTCTCTCTCTCTCTCTCTCTCTCTGTGTATTGTCTCTTCATTTCTCTCCCAAACCTCATTTCTCTCTCTCTCTCTCTCTCTCTACATCTATCTCTCTCATTTTCCTTAATTTTCTATAAATTTTTCCTTGTTTCTCTCAAATTTTTTGACTTCTTTCTTCTTCTTATGCTCCTTAAAATTCAAAATCTTTTTCACATTTGTTCCTTGCTTTCTTAATTTTCTAATTTTCTAATTTCTATTTCCTAATTTATCTATTTACCTAACCCTTCTATCCATTACTCTTAAACTTTTTTAAGACCCAACCCCCAACCTCCTAATCTAACCCTAACTACCCCCTAACAAAACCCGACTCCCCCTCAAAACTCGACTTACCTGGCCCCGACCCTTGATTTCACCCTCATGGTATTCTCCCCTCCTCCGATTGTCTAAATCCAACCTCATGGTATTCTCCCTCCCCCCCCCCCCCCCCTCTCTCTCTCTCTCTCTCTCTCTCTCTCTCTCTCTCTCAATTTTGCTCTCAAAACCAACCCCCCCTTTTCTCTCCCTATCTCTCTCTCTCTCTAAGTTTTGCTCTTTACCCCCCCCCCGACTTTTCCTCTCCCGACTACCTTACCTAGCCTTTTTAAAGGCCTCCTCCCACACTTCTTCTCACACTTGCACTACCTAATCACTGTGCATGCACTTGCACTGCCTAATCACTGTGCACACACTTGCACTACCCAATCACTGTGCACGCACTTACTCACCTACCCCCCCCTTTTTAGCCTAATCCTCCACTCATTGCCCACAGCTATCGCTGCTCAGTCTGCGGCTGTCTACCCCCCTTCTCCATTGTCCTCAAGTGTCGACCTAGTAGGCTAGTACCATCCTTCGTCTTTTCTGCAATTTGCTACACCGTACGTGCTTTTCGGCCCCTCAGTCCCTCTCTGCAACAGCCTACGACTATCTGGCATCCTACCTCCTGCGAGTTTGCACAGGTCATGACTATCTTACACGAAGAATGACCAAAGAATTGACTTTGGCAATGCCACGCCATCACTTGCCTCGACCCACGACTAGCGACTCTCCTTTACGAACTTGGACCTAAAGGTCCTTTACTTTATCTTTTCCCCACTCACATCACTTTTCTTAACCACCCCCTCCCCCCCTCCCCAAAAACTTTTTCGGAACCCCCTTTTTTGTTTTCCCTTTTCCTTTGGTGTTTATTGCCTTTAAAACACCCCTCTCTCTCCTTTCTAAACAAACCCCCTTAGGTTGAAACAAACCCCCTTTATAATCTCAACTTATATATCTTTTTCTTTCCCCCCTATTAAAAACAAAACAACCCCCTCATAATTCTAACTTATCTAGTTATTTCTATTCCCCCCTATTTTCTACATAATTCTAGCTTATGCCCTTGATCTTCTTAGTCTATTTCTTTTTATATTAGTCTCTCTCCTCTCGTAATATTAGTCCTTCTTTTTAAATTCCAACTCAAACCCTCCCCTTTTAATTCCCGCTACAGTTATTTAGCATTGTTTTTATTCTTTGTATTTCTTCTCACTCCCCATAATTTTTTCCATCAGTTCCTTTTTATACTTCTAAATTGTTACACAAAAAATCTTTCTTTAAACTTTCAAAGGTTACTTCTAAACCTGATCACGGGTTTTCTTCTCTCTTCCCTTTCCTTTGCTCAATATTGACTGACAAAGCATTTATTAAAAAAATTTTCAAACTAGCTTTGTAAGTCAATGGTTAAGTATTTATTTTTATTGTGACTCCGATAACAAGGGAGGGGTGTTTATGACACATGTCTTCCCAACTAAGGTTTAATTGGTTCTCACCATGTTTTTCTTGTTGGATGGTGGTAGGTAGGCAGACTCCCCTCTTCAATAAAAGTGATGCTGCCATCGACTTATCAAAGCTCTACTGCTCACATTTTCTCTTTTAGAAAAAATTGTTTATGCTTTAATTGGTGCCACTTCATTTTTTGTGGATGTTTATTGCATAATGTATCTATTAAACATTTCTCTTTCCTACTCCAAATTTGTCTACTCTTCAGTATGGAAAGGGGTGTCGTTAATGTCTACTACACACACACACGCTTTCCCCTGCAACTTTGGTTGCTTGCACATAGGACCTTTAAGTCATCAAGGCCGTTATTTGGCTTTTTGACTCCCTGATCCAACTTGGTTTTCCTCTTTTTTAAAAATGTTCTTCTAATCCTTTTCTTGTCCATGCAGAAATATTAATGGGACGTCACAATCCAATCCATATCTCTCAACAACCCACTCCGACTCTCACTCCTGCCTCCCAAACATTACATTTAAGTCATCAAGGGCTTCGCCTTGTTGACTCCTTTCATTGCTCTTATGAGCAACATTGTTTTTCCACTTACCTTTTAAATTTTCACCTTTTTAAGGACTCTTCAGACCCAAGCAATATTTAGAATTGCCCACATTCCTTTCCTTGCTTGTTATTACTACTATTAAGACCTCAACTTATTCTATTTGCTTCCATACTACTAAGTTCTGACCTACCTTACTCAAGCGCATATTTCCCATCCCTTAAAATTTTGCACTTCTCAATACTTCTTAACCTCTTCCGGTTGACAGTACTGGGGCAAAGGTTGGTGTGTACACACACACACACACACACACACATACTATTCTCATTTTATCTTTCACCCTTGCATTTTACCTTTCTTTCCTTTATAAATCCTGTGACAACCCCTTTTAAACTACCTCCCCCCCTAACCTTTCCTTCCCCCCTTATTTTTCCTAATCTCTCTCTCTCTCTACCCTCTCCCTGTCTCTCTCTACTCTCTCTCTCTCTCCCTACCCCCTTCCTCTCTCTCTCTCTCTCTCTCTCCCCCTACCCCCTTTCTCTCTCTCTCTCTCTCTCTCTCTCTCTCTCTCTATTGTCTCTTCATTTCTCTCCCAAACCTCATTTCTCTCTCTCTCTCTACATCTATCTCTCTCATTTTCCTTAATTTTCTTTTAATTTTTCCTTGTTTCTCTCAATTTCTTTGACTTCTTTCTTCTTCTTATGCTCCTTAAAATTCAAAATCTTTTTCACATTTGTTCCTTGGTTTCTTAATTTTCTAATTTCTATTTCCTAATTTATCTATTTACCTAACCCTTCTTTCCATTACTCTAAAACTTTTTAAAGACCCAACCCCCAACATCCTAATCTAACCCTAACTACCCCTTAACAAAACCCGACCCCGTCTCAAAACTCGACCTACTCGACCCCGACCCTTGATTTCACCCTCATGGTATTCTCCCCTCCCCCGAATGTCTAAATCCAACCTCATGGTATTCTCTCTCTCTCTCTCTCTCTCTCTCTCTCAATTTTGCTCTCAAAACCGACCCCCCCTTTTCTCTCCCTATCTCTCTCTCTCTCTAAGTTATGCTCTTACCCCCCTTGACTTTTCCTCTCCTGACTACCTTATCTAGCCTTTTTAAAGGCCTCCTCCGAGACTTCTTCTCACACTTGCACTACCTAATCACTGTGCACGCACTTGCACTGCCTAATCACTGTACTCACCTACCCCTCCTCTTTTTAGCCTAACCCTCCACTAATTGTGCATAGCCATCGCTGCTCAGTCTGCGGTTATCGGCCCCCCTTCTCCATCGTCCTCAAGTGCCGACCTAGTAGGCTAATACCATCCTTCGTCTTTTCTGTAATCTGCTGCAGCGTATGTGCTTTTTGGCCCCTCCGTCCCTCTCTGCAACAGCCTACGATTGTCTGGCGTCCTACCTCCTCTTGCAAGTTTGCAGAGGTCATGACTATCTTACACGTAGAATGACTCAAAGAATTGACTTTGGCAATGCCACACCATCACTTGCCTCGACCCTGGAGACACTCCTTTACGAACTTGGACCTAAAGGTCTTTTATTTTATCTTTTCCCCACTCACATCACTTTTCTTAACCGCCCCTCTCCGCCTCCCCAAAAACTTTTTCCGAACCCCCTTTTTTGTTTTTCCTTTTCCTTTTGTGTTTATTGCCTTTAAAACACCCCTCTCTCTCCTTTCTAAACAAACCCCCTTAGGGTTAAACAAACCCCCTTTATAATCCGAACTTATATATCTTTTTCTTTCCCCCCTCATAATTCTAACTTATCTAGTTATTTCTATTCCCCCCTATTTTCTACATAATTCTAGCTTATGCCCTTGATCTTCTTAGTCTATTTCTTTTTATATTAATCTCTCTCCTCTCATAATATTAATCCTTAAATTCCAACTCAAACCCTCCCCTTTTAATTCCCGCTACAATTATTTAGCATTGTTTTTATTCTTTGTATTTCTTCTCACTCCCCATAATTTTTTCCATTAGTTCCTTTTTATACTTCTAAATTGTTACACAAAAAATCTTTCTTTAAACTTTCAAATGTTACTTCTAAACCTGATCATGGGTTTTCATCTCTCTTCCCTTTCCTTTGCTCAATATTGATTGACAAAGCATTTATAAAAGAATTTTTCAAACTAGCTTTGTAAGTCAATGGTTAAGTATTTATTTTTATTGTGACTCCGATAACAAGGGAGGGGTGTTTATGACACATGTCTTCCCAACTAAGGTTTAACTGGTTCTCACCATGTTTTTCTTGTTGGATGGTGGTAGGTAGGCAGACTCCCCTCTTCAATAAAAGTGATGTTGCCATCGACTTATCAAAGCTCTACTGCTCACATTTTCTCTTTTAGAAAAAATTGTTGGATATGAGTATGCCAGGGTGTGGTGTGATCACCAATCGGCCTAGCAGGTCCCCGCGTATGCTAGTGGGGATATCCCAGTCCCACTGGTAGCTTGGGATCACGTCTCCATGATGGTGGATTGTTGAACTCTGTGCTGGACTCAACATTTGGGTGCTAGTCTAGCTTTGTGAAGATCCCCATCTCCATGTTAGCCGTTGGCTGCTGGACTGGAAGAGGAGGTTACTCAAAACTTGTTGGCATTTCAATGGACTCCTCGAGTCTATCCAGAATAAGAGCAAACTGGAGGAGACCTTCAATACCCAGTGGTGTACCGTGTCATGGATTAGAACGTCAACAGCGGACCCTATAGTCTCCACATCAGCAACGATGCGGGGAGGTCCAGGCGCACCTTGGCGCGACTCGTGTGAACCCAAACTTGGGCGCCGGGTGGTGTGAACCCAGCCACATGCGACTGCTGGCTAAGCCGCCACTCTGGAACACTCGAACAAGAAGACCTAATACCAGAGTGTTTGTGCTTGGATTTCATATAGAAATCCTGTTTTTGGATCGTCTTTTGTGACTTCTGCTCTTGTTTGGCGACGCAGATCACCTCACCTTCCTTCCCCAATTCTTTATTCTCAGGTGCCCTCCCAACAACAATGGCGGTTTCTTGTCATTGTAACGATATCAGTTTTGCTCACACTGGATCATCTGCTGTGTCCTTTCAGATCGGTAGTTTATAAAAACGAAACGAGATGGCGAAGACCGTGAAAAGTGCCAGGAAATTTGTTAGAAAGCACTTGAAGGGTGCCATAGCCAAGCGCCGCAAACTGAAGCCCATGAAGAGAGCGCTTTCGCGGAAGCAAGCTTCAATTGAAAGTAAAGTCAAAGCTGGGAAATCAACACCTCCGCTCGATCACAAGGGAGAAAAGCTCACAGCAAAGTATATATCTGTGCATTTGATGCATCTTAAAGTTTTCTGTATTGCTTAGTATGTGGCTTTTACATATCTAAAGCTGTTGTGATTTTTCAACTTCAACTACAGCAACACAAACTTCTAAACTCTTCGATGGTGGATATATTATGTTACTAATTTGCTAACGGCTTAATAGGAAATTAGAGGACATGAGCATTGATGAATTCTTGGACGGAGATTTTTTGGAGGCTGGAAGTGATGAGAATGAGGCTTCTGATGATGGAAACGACAGTGAAATCGATGACAGTTTAACAATGGAGGTGTGCCTCTATCAAACTGAGTCAATGTATTTTGCTAGTCTAATGGCCGTGTTTGACTGCTTCCGTTTTAATATGAATCAGGATGGAGAGGACAATTTTATTGATATCACACCTGCAGAACTCCAAGATGATATATCAGAAGGTAGAATTCATGAATGCGGTGTTACGAATATCTGCTTGCTTTCTTCCTGTTTCTATGATCTGAACAGCCCTTTTTCCCTTCGTGAATGCATATTATTTTTCCCTTCTTGTTTTAAAGGTTTGTTTCGCCGCACAACAATTGTTCCATCAGGAGTTTGGAATTTACTCGTGCTAGTTTGGAGGAATTCTTATTGTTGAACTTCTAAGTGTCAAGATTTGCCCTGTTTGCAGACGATGAAAGCGAGGAAGGTTCAAATCTGCATTCTCAGAACAAATTACTTCGCTCTGAGGTGGAAAAGCACAAAAAGCAGCTGGAAAGACTACAACAAAAGGTAGGAGAAGAGGGATGCCTTACAGCACTGATTAGGGTCTTCATGTTTGCTCTTTAGAAGGTTCTCTGCATGTTGGGTATGAACCTTATAAAAAATATACTTAGTCATCTTCTATAAGAGCAGCTATATGATTTGTAGAAACTTGTAAACTATGCTTTCGAGAGCAGTAGCTTCAACGTTGGCTAATCGTCTAGGACCCTATACACTGATTTACATATATCACTTCCTAGTGTACACTTGATATTGTAACCCACGAGTGTATTAAAGGAAAATGGTTGTACGAAGTTGACCTTTTTTTGGGGGGGAGCCAATTGTAGGAGTTTGACTTGATTCTTAGAGATTGCATCATCATGCATAATGAAGGGACACGTGCATGGGAATAATTTTTTCTTTGGTGAATATGTCTAGTAGATGTCTTTCCCGTCTGACATCAATGTGCTTAGTGCTAGAATGCCAAAGCAATGCATGAACGATTGTCACGGTGCTTTTCGTTACATTGGTCAACTTTATGAGAATCAACATCTTCAAGTGCATGGAGAGGCATGAACTGTAGATGGACTGATTTGTCGCCTTCTTCTCAATGTCTTCTCAAAAGGACCCACTTGGCTCTGATACCATGTGAGATTTCACCAAGCGGAAGGAGTCTCTAACCAAGAATGTTCACAAAGAGATATATATATATATATAGAAGAGGCAATGCAAGTCTGAATGTATATAGCCCAATCAGGCTGAAAATTGAAGCTCCACCACAGTTATAATATCTAGAAACTAGTCTCTTCTCTACTAGATGTTAATAGCCTTCCTTGCACTACTCTTGAGATGGGAGGTGAAGGACCAACGTGCTTGGATGCACACCTGATGCTCTTGCAGCCTTCAAGGGATGGAGGAGGGAAGAAGGCACGTGCATTTTGTGGAGAGTGAGAGTGCAACTCTCACTTAAAGAGCCTACACATGGGCTATGCTTGGTCTGATCAGCCCTAAACTAGGCCGACCAGGTGGTATGACTAGACCGACCTGAAGGTGATCTTGAGGCCGGCTTGACACTTGGTTGATGGCACGTCGATTGCTGACCATGCCATGTGGCTACACATTTACAAGCGGTTGTGCCTTTACGGGTGGTTGTTTCCACATCACCGACTGACATCATGTGTGTTTGTCATGTGACGTAAGTACATTGATAAGGCTGGCATGTTTTATCGGTCATACATCACATGTGACTCGTGTACCATGTAAGCACGTCTATGTGAAGTGCATATATGCCACATCATCTTTCTCGCGGGCTGTTCTCAACATGCAACTCCTCCAATTACGGGATGGGTGGCTGATTATGATGCATTTGCATCTCCTCTTCACCAATGCTATCATGCTCATGCTTCTTCTCATAGTGTGACTTTACAGGTGAGCAACTAAGCTACAATGAAGTTTCCAAAGAATGGAGAATTTGACCCGAGAAATCCTGTTGCTACTCAAAGCACATTTCGTGGGACAGAATACTCTGCAGTGGACAAAAGAGCACGAGGATTACAGAGATTGATAAATATAGGACTATGATTGATTGCAATTTAGTATTCAATATCTCAAGAACTCGACAATGGCGCATGATGATCAAAGCTGTGGCTACTGTTGGCCCATGTGTGTCTTGGTAAGGAGTAGAGTACAAGACCATGCTCACCAAAGTCTTGGATTAGTAGCAATGCTCTTACACTTATGAAGGATGAAGAAAGTTTGGTTGTAGTATGGATGGAATCACACGAAAAGGAAGAGCATAATCAATGCCTAGGCATTTTTTATTGCATGCAATGGATGCTAGGAAGGCAAGAGGAAGAAGGTTGATGCATGGCTTATTTTCACACATTTTTCCATATGGCAGAATGCAAGTACTGAAACAGAACTGGTTCTAATTGTGGCTAACTTAAACTAATTTTACCTAGTTAGGCAGTTCTTAACTAGTTCTATTTAAGCCCTAGGGTGGAAATGAGCATTTAAGTGCTTGTCTAGGCTAGGTCCATTCATTTAGAGTAGGGAGTACAATTGCTGAAATAAGCAGAAAGAATGCTGTCACGAGGGTGTGAGTGTAGATGCTCACATGATGTGGCCTCGACCCTAGTAATCAAATGGCGAGGTCACAGGATGTGGGTGTGCAAGTTTCCCCTAGGCAATTGTGCCTTGGGGGGCAACTGAAAGGGATAGGGCCAAAAGGGGCCCAAAAACCTTAGGCCTTTCAAGTTGGTCATTGGTAGGCTTTTAAAAAGGCCCCACTAGAGGGGGCCTAGGGCAACCCAAGGCATGGGCTGCCACGTGGCAAGCCCATGCAGGCCCCTTTTTGGAAAGGAAGGCCAAGGAAGGCCTTGAGGAAAGGGGTTGACGGCAATGAATGGTAATAAGTCTTCTTTTGCATTTGATCCAAGTGGTGTCACCTTTACTTTTGGAAGTACCATGATTGATGGTGACTGCCAGTCAAAATGCCCAAGAACATGCCAACATTGGAATGTTGAAATTGTTGATGATTATATGGATGATGGTAGAGAACTTGAGGGAAACTCTTGTGTTGAGGATGATGAAGTGTTTTGGGACACTCAATCTGTCTTGTTCAGCATCTCTCCATAGGCTATGATGGGCTCTAGAGGTGCCCAAACTCTCAGATTGAAGGAAGTATTAATTGTAGATCTGTCCACATCTTGGTTGATATTGGAAGCACCCAGAACGTCATCACTCCAAATCTGTCCAAGCAGTGAGATTGAACCCATCCTCATTGGATCATGGGCTTAATTGGCTAATGGGAAGCACTATTTCAGCAAGTATTGTTGCCAGGCCACTCAAGTATTTTTATATCTATGCTATTTGAACAGCATCTTCACGTGTACCATTTTATTTGTTTGTTGGAACTGGCAATGTTCTTGTTGCAGCTACAGGAATGAATATGCATGCTGCTCTAGTGTTGTTCCCAATCAGTGTGGTGACTTATACTCTTATGGGAGGACTAAGGCTACATTTACATCATCTTACTTGCATCGTGTGATTATATATTTCACTCTCAATCCATTCGTTGACAAGTGTACGCATCCAACTAACATCGTGTGGGGAACGTTTGAAGGGTCTTGGCAAAATTATGGAGCTTATGCCAGAGCTGCACCTGTTTCTGGCAACAAGGGTGGCAACATATATGACAAAGTATACCAAGGTGGTTAGGAATTTGGGATCTTGAGTCAGATTTCTTCCTTTGGAAGCATTTGGGCTGATCAGTGTTACTGGCAGAGTGCCATTGCAGACAAGCCAAAGCTGCATTTCAAGCATACATCCTTGGTGGAGTCCTATTCCATTGGTATTAGCAACATCACTTGGATTACCGGTTTTAGCATTGAATTTCCCTGTTACCACAGATGAAGCAAACCAAGGGTTGATTTCCATGGCTGTAGCTCAATTTATTTTGGGAGAAGAAGGCGTGATTTTGCTGCTGACAATTGTATTCATGGCTGCAACATCAATATGATCTGTTGAGTTCATTGTGATGAGTTCACTTTCTACATATGATGTGCACAAGGCTTACAAAAGGCCTCAAGCCATGGGCAAAGAGCTATTAAACGTATCACGTGTTGTCGTACTCAAATCGGGATTGCCATGTGAGCATTCCCATGCTTCATCTTGAAGGGGCTGCCATTGTGGGTACACTTGGTGGTCAGATGTCAGCCGTTATTGTGTGGATTGTTCATGTCAAGTCATCTACCATGAACTATCAATTTCAGACTCACGACAGAAGCTTGGACCAACACTGGATGGAGCTATCTTATCAGCGCAGGCTACGGGTGCTATATATGTTGTCTGGACTGTCATCCCACCATACACAATGAACAGTTATAACAGGTTTCAAGACTTCAAGTACAGTCCAGATGACGAGTCTTCTTAGCAGCCCTCATCTATTGTGCAGCAGTAATAATCCTTGCTGCTTGGAGATGGTCCAGTACCATTTATTCTTCTCACTGTTTTCCTCTATAGTTCCAGTGACTTCTCAGAATTTGGATGGGGAGGACTGTAACAAAGGGGGTTAGTTAGTGGCTTTTTAATTGGCTTTGTACTTTGTACTTAAGGCTGCTAGAACGATGCCTTGTGGCAGTTTTGGGGTATTATCCCATAAGCGAAGTAGTAAAACATTCTGCCCTAAATTCTGTAAAAGGCATGGCCGTTTGTACTAATGTCAAATAGGATTTAACAGCAAGAGCTCCTAGCTCCAGCTGAATTCAATAAGGCTTTTCTTGTCCTTGTGCAACCCCTCACAAGTTCTGTTGCAAGTCCAGCCCCTAACTTACTCTCTCTTTCTCTCTCCCTAATTCTAAAAGAGCTGGACCCTGTGAAAGGTCTTTTGCTTTGGTTGCAGCCTCTTCATACCTACGGTGAGCTTTTCTAGCTGATGCATAAATCCTTCAGACTTAGTCACAGGCTCAAGTTCGTCATCAGAATCAGGGTAGTCTCCATGGGTCTCTTCCCTTCGAGAATCTGATTTCTCCTGAGATGATCAAAGCCTCTGTTCATGGTTGCAGATAAATTTTGCATCCTTTGATCCATTCTCTGATTGTTGAACTTGATTTTATGAATTAGCACCCTGAATTCTTGGCCCAAACAACTTCGAATTAATTGCTCCTGCATTTGGTTGCATTGGTTCTTGATGGATGGCTTCTATAGAACCCTGATTATGGCATTCAGGCTCTTTACTTCTACTTGCCCCTTTCAGCCTGTTCTGCTGCAGTAGATCCCAATACCAAAATGTCAATGCTTTCAGACCTGTGTGGGTCCTCAATTGCCTCATCCACCATCCTGGGGTCTGATTCCAATAAGCCCTGCCTTTTAGACTGGTTTCCAGACTTTCTGGTAGGCATTCAGAAACAGAGAACTCCAGAATTCAGGAATTTTCACTGTTTTGAGCCAAAATTCCAAAATTCAATAATATTCACTGTTCCGATCCAAAATTCAAAAATTTCCCAAATTTATGGCATTAACTGAAGTCAATAGAGCATAAGCGAAGGATAGAATAGTATATTCTCAAACTTGCTAAAAATCAGTTGGGATGAGCTGTATCTGTCAATTGCGCCTGACAGCAAGAGAAAGTGCTCCAAAATTGGGGCAAATCAATCCAGCTTGAAATGATACTTTGCACAAGCCTGCTAACAGCAATTGCGATTCAGTATATGTTGTCCAAGCTCAATTTGAAGCAAGATATGAGCAAATTGTAGCAGTTTCTTGAAATTCTCAGGTCAGCTTCTAGGGCCCAAACTTCAGCTCAAATTTTGAAATTCTTCCATTCTTAATACATTTACAGCATTCAATTGAGCATAAGTGAGAATAGAGTACAGATTTCCCACAATTTCTGTTTATCAGAAAAGATTAGTGAATTGTCACGATCTGTGACGTATTCCTTTCTCTACTTCTAGACTTATGGATGGTTTGATGAATGGACACTTGTGGAAGGGTATGCCCTTTTGACGGGACACTTTCTATGAGGCACAACCCTTCACAAGAGACATCCTATTGAAGAGACATTCCTATTGTAATGTACCCTCTCATCAAGGGTCACACCCTTCACAAGGGGTACACCTCTCTTCATGCACATACCCTTTGGAGTACACACCTTTTCATGTGTAACTCTTCACTCCTATATAAGAGAGGCCCAATTGTATGGATGACACACAATCGATACCCTACAGACACTCAAGCAATACAATTATTCCTTGTTCTCTGCTATTTCAGTCTCCTTTCTGTTCCTTAGCACATTTCTAAATATAGTAAATCTAGGATTTCTTACAGTGGTATCAGAGCAAAATTCGCTCCTGCCTGTAGGAAATGCCCCCCACCTTCTAGCGCCGATCTGATACATCTTTTCCACTAGAAGGATATCTGTGCACATTGTGCATGGAAGAGATGGAGAGGATGAGCGTAAAAATTTTTAGCGCCAACTTTGCCTAAAGTCATCTATGGCCTCTCCATCTCCCACACATCACGAGTTGATGTGAATGGACACGACAAAAATCGTGTCTTTTCAGGTGCTTGGGCTGTCCCAAAACCAAGGGACGCACCTTTTCCACCATCGGACACACCTTTTGATGAAGAGTCTCGACTCCTCATTCAAGGGACACACCCCATCGTAGACAAAAGGACACACCTATTCATGTAGGGACACCCCTTTTAAAAACAGGGACACACCCCTTCATGAAAAGGTGCACCTATTCCAAGGGTCACACCCCTTCGAACAGGCACACCTTTTAGGCACCAAGCACCTATAAAAGGGTACCTAGAGGGGTTAAAATGAAAAAACCCAGCCCCAAATCTTAGGTTTACCCTAGCTACCCTAGGGTTAATTAAACCCACCATTTAAATTTATGGGCAACCACCCAATCTTAGGCAGCCCCCAACAAAAAAGGGGTGCACCTCTTTGACGTTCCGTACGGATTTGCATGCACCGTACGGATTTCCACACAGCAGCAGCCCGCCTCAAGCATCGCCATTTTGCTGGCAGCCCACGCAGGGTCTGCCCGCCTCAGCCCTCGCCATCTCGCTGCCAGCCACGCAGGTTCGCTGCCCGCCTCAGCCCTCGCCATATCGCTGCCAGCCCGCCTTGGTTCGCTGCCCGCCTTGGCCTCGCCATCTCGCTGCCAGCCCACGCTAGCTTGCTGCCAGTTTTCACGCACCATCTCGCTGCCAGCCGGGCCATTTTCGCTGCCAGCCCCTCGCCTTTTTCGCTGTTAGTTTCCTTGCCCTTGCAGCCCTGCTCCTTTCCAGCCTGCAACGTGTGCAACACCAGCCTCGCCAGCCCTTTTCTGTTTCGCTAGTCTCCCATGACAGCAGCAGCCTGGTGCGCCAGCCCTTATTGCGATCCAGAATCGGGTACCTGCAGTCTGTTGCGCCATTGATAGCCTGCTCTCCTTGGTTCGCTTCATTTTCCTGCAAGATCAGCAGCAGTTTCAGCCTCCTATCGCGATGAAGACAGCCTGTTAAATACCAGGCCCAGATCTGCGATCTTCTACGCAACAATTTGGCAGATTAAATCATTGCCAGGTGGAGTCTTTCCATTCTGCTTTTAAGGATTCTCTTGTCATTCTCCAATTACAGCAAATGAAAGAATCTCCCTTAAAGCATGGAAACCCCTGGTAATTCACCCGGCATTTCAAGGACACCTCAGGCATCATCTACCACACAATATCGTGTTCAGATTGCACAACCAGCCCATTTCGGAGCTTTTGCATCGTGGGTCTTCTGTGTCACGTGCCCTCCTAGTGATTTGGACCACATCCTATATCTTTTGCGTCAGGCACCTCAGTTACATTACTTCCTCAGCACAGTACAGGTTGTGTTTCATGAGACACGAAGATACCTAGAACCCGATATTCCTCAAGAGTTTGCTGTCCATCTTTGGAGAGAATTTTACTCCTCACCTTCGGCATCTCTAGGGTACTCTCCACCTCCTTCAGCTCCTAGAGATCCTCCTCTACAGGTTGTACCTTCTCCAAGACAGTATTTACACTGTGAATCCTGGATATCCTCCACTTCCGACAACAGCTCCTTATCCCTTCTCAGATCCGTGGACTCTGCAACCTACTCCTGTCCTCTCACGAGCAGTAACACCACTTTCGGCATCACCAGTGTTACCTCAGACAGGACCTCCTTTACCAGACTTCCACGAGTGGTTCCATCCTGCCTCGCCTGCCTCCTCCAACATGAGCAACCTCAGGGAGTAGCCCAAATCTTCTTCCAGGAATGGTACAAACTAGAGCGCAAGTTCGCGCTTTTCTCACAGGGATCTCCGATATGTCGCAACGCTCGCGTGAAGCCTCTCCAGAGATCAAAGACTTAAGTCCAGAAAAGACCCCTGAAGTCAACGTACAAGGTGAAACACTACTGCAACTTCAAATTTCCCAGCTTCAAGACAGCATCTCCGACTTGGTTCAGAAAGTTCAACAACTTCAAGATTCTCGCAGTACCACACATACAGAGGATGACGTGACGCAACCAGACGACTATGTGGATTCATTCCCACCAGAGGTAGAAAACACTGAACTACGTGCTCTCTACCGTTTACTTCAAGCTTCCAAAACTAAAAGACTTGACATCAAACTTCCGGAAGCCTACATTGGTCAACGCAATCGCCGAACAGTTGACCAATGGCTCGCAAAAATGCGCATGTATTTTGATACTGTTGATCTCACTGAAGGCACAAAGATCGCCTTGGCAGCCTCCCTCCTCAAGGATACAGCTTTTCTATGGTGGCAAAGATGCTTAAAGGACGGCAAAAGTGTGTTAACATGGGAACGTTTTGAACACGTGCTCCGTAAGCAGTTCATACCTGCCAATGCGGACTTCCAAGCACGTTCAAAACTCCGACAGTTGGAGCAAACGGGCTCCCTGTCTTCCTACATCTCTCAGTTCACCACATTGGTGCTGGAGATTGATGGTTTAACTGAGGATGATCGCCTTCATGCTTTCATCTCAGGCCTAAATCCCTCGTTACGCATTGATGTCCTTAAAGCAAACATCACCACCACAGCTGGCGCTATTGCTTACGTAGAGCGCATTTACAAATTTCCAAAACACAGGGAAGCAGAGTGCTAATCGCACATAGAACTCTACTATGGCCAAAGGTGCTCGCCCTCAAGATAACACCAGGTTTCGAAAAAACTCCGGTAATCAAGGGCAGCGACAGTCTCAAGATCCCCAGAAGACTCAGAAATCATATGCTGGATTTCAAGAGACATTCCTATTGTAATGTATCCTCTCATCAAGGGTCACACCCTTCACAAGGGGTACACACCTCTTCATGCACATACCCTTTGGAGTACACACCTTTTCATGTGTAACTCTTCACTCTCTATATAAGAGAGGCCCAATTGTATGGATGACACACAACAGATACCCTACAGACACTCAAGCAATACAATTATTCCTTGTTCTCTGCTATTTCAGTCTCCTTTCTGTTCCTTAGCACATTTCTAAATATAGTAAATCTAGGATTTCTTACATGAATGTTACACAGTTGAGCCAGCCTGAGAGGAGCTTTGGCCCTCAAATTGGGTCAAACTTACTCTCTGTGTAAGGATTCTTGGTCCAGCCTTAAAGCATGCTTGGCGATGCAGTCTATCAAGTCAGAATCGAATTTTGGCAAAATCTCCAAGAAATTGCTACTCAAATCTTAGTTCATGGTTGACTGAGCATTAGGGAATGAATCATTAAAGGAATGCATGGGTTAACCTTTGTTACACAATGGTGGTCAAGCAATTTCGGTTTTGGGAACAGATCAATTGATTTCTCTTAACCTTATTTTTTAACGCCAGGATCCAGAATTTTTCCAATTCTTAAGGGAACACGATGAGGAGCTGCTTCAGTTTGATGATGAAGATGAAGTGGTGATCTTTCTTCCCCTTGCAAGGTGCTATGTCCTTTCAGTTCTTTCAGTTAGTTGCTCGACATGTCCATGATGCGACCTCTGCATCAAATCCCTGGCCTTTGCATAGAGGTCCCTTTCTCACAAATAATTGTGTGGGCTTTTTCTCTTTTGAACAGAATGCAGAAGATGCAGACGAAACACAGGTTGTTTCTGGGGATGCTGAAGATCAAATAGTCAAACTCGAAGCATCGACCTCAAGTCTATCCACCTCATTAGTCGAAGCTTGGTGTAAGATCATTAAGGAGAAACAGCATATTGGGACTGTTTGCAATCTTCTTCGGGCATATCGAACTGCTTGCCATTATGGGGATGGAGATGAAGACGAATTTGCAAATAAATACAGTATAAGTAGCAGTCATGTTTTCAACAAAATTATGTTTTTCACCCTATCTGAGATAGATGGTGTGTTTAAAAAGCTTCTAGGCATTAATGGGAAAGAAGAGAAGAATGCCAAAGCAATATCAGTTTCTGAGCTGGAAAAGTGTAGTCGATGGAAAAAAGTGGAGCCCTTCATCAGGTCTTATCTAGGAAACACGCTACACATTTTAAATCAGATGACTGACAATCAGATGATTGCATTTACAATTCGGAGGCTGAAGGCTTCTACATGTTTCTTGGGTGCATTACCTCGATTCGCACGTAAATACCTCAAGGTATACCACTTTGAGTTTTAGCATCTGCAGCATCAATTTTTACTGGCCAGCTGATTATACTGCAGTGATGAGCCTTTTCGTCCCATGTGTAGGTTGCACTTCATTTTTGGGGCAGAGGAGAAGGTGCAGTGTCTCTGATTTCTTTTTTATTTATATGGGAAATGGCAATACATATGGGAACAGATTTTCTGGATTCGTGCCTCAAAGGCATTTACAAGGAGTATGCTGCAAACTCAAAGTTTGTCCAAGCATCTACTATACCACGGGTTCGATTTATGGCTAACTGTGTGGTGGAGCTATATGGAATTGATCTTGCTGTTTCTTATCAGCATGCCTTTGTTTTTATTCGGCAATTGGCTATCATTTTGAGGAATGCGCTCACCATGAAGACTAAGGTATGTGAAAGATAAAAAAGTATTATGAACTGGAAGTTTACTTTCTATGATATATGATTCATTAAAATTTGAGGGCACATTGTTGCTTTTTATTGGTATGAATGAGTCTTTCTCTACCTTCCATAGACCAACCTAAACATCAATATTTGAGGTTTGCCTGGACTAGGTGGGGAATGTGGCTTTTAGAAGCTAAGTGCATTGGAAGGTTGAAGGAGTTGCCCGAAGCATACTTCTCATGATTCAGGCTGCAGCCCCGGACACATCAGGAAAAGTTTTCTTTTTTCGGGGAGGTTGGGGAGGGGAGGGAGGGAGGGGGGGTTTATGAAGAGCTTTTACGACAAATTTTGGGCAAAGCTCTAGAAGTTCCTTAAAAATATGACATGAGAAGGAGACATTATTATCTTGAGTCGTGAGAAGTGAGTGGCAAAGACAGTGAAATTCAGATGAAACTTCCCATTCCTTGCTTTGAGGTTTTTTTGCTGAGAGTTTTTGCAAAGATATCTGTTTTTGGAACTTCAGTATTTCATTTTGCACCAGAGATATAATGACAACATACCTGAGATATAATGACTTACGCGTAGTTTTTTGAAGGGATGAAACAATCTTTGTTTGAGCAAAAACAAAAAGGCAAAAGAAGTATGCCAATGAATATAGGAGGTATCCATCACGACTTCACAAGATAGCAATACCAACACAAACACCAAACAGGCTCACATGTTGGGGATACGACACTCTTAAAAAATCCATGATGTGTTTCATGTTACACTGCTAAAACCGCGGCCAAAAATGTGCAAGTCTTGTTTGAGCTGCCACCTTTGGATGAAAAGGGCCACATCCTCTACATGTTATGGTTTCCAGGACCAGGTCCTTTGCAACAAGATCTACATCGAGCATCTCATCAAATGGAAGGACTTGCCAGAAGTGGCAGCTTAAAAGTATTCTGCAGGAGTGCCCGTACTTTTTGGCACATTGATAGCAGCATTTGCTGTCCCAAATGCTCATTAAGTCAGTGGGGTTAGCACTAGGGGACAAATTAGCAAACGGTCTAATTAGGAGGATTTGGAGGAAGGAAAGCCACACCTTCAGATTTGCAGGGATGTATTGATTTGACACCTTACCTTCAATCTACGTCAACCTCCTCCCTCCCTTCTATTCCTGTCAGCCTCAATCATAGTTTAATGAAATGTTTCAGTACTTCGAAACGTGAAACGTTTCAAAAAACATGGGGAAGTTTAAAAAAATCACTTTGTATTTTTGGGTCTAAAAAATACAAATTTTCTGCCCTGCATACATTTAGTATGCTAAAACTGTGCAAAACAAGCTAAAAAGTCACAAAAAGACTTCATAGAATGCCTGTAATACCCAATGATGATTTTGAAAGTGATCAGAACTGTAGACAGAAATCAGTTACATTTACAGAAATGATGAAATGTAGACTCTAAAGACAAGTCACAAAATTTAAAGTGCAATTTACTTACAAAATCAGCAATATATAGAGTCTAGAGTCTCTAGACTACAATCTAAATTATAAAGCTGAAGCCTTAAGCAACGAACTTCAAGTTTCAGATATCAGTTGAGTAGACAGAAATCAGATTTCAGATTACAAAGCTCAAGCCTTAAACTTTAAATATCAGATTTCAGTTTTCAGAACTATGGACAGAAATCAAGTTATCAAATTCACTCTTTGTAGACAATCTCTAGACTAGAATCTAGATTACAAAGCTCAAGAGTCAAGCCTTAAACTTTAAATTTCAAACTTAGTTAAAGTTCAAATCTTACTGAAATCTGAATATTAAGTTTGAAGCCCATATATGAAGGAACAAGTTTGAAGCATCTAGATTCAAAAGTCTGAAAATTCAAGTCATTGAGCAACTTAGCAATGAGTACTCAACGACTCATGGCTAATTAGTAATGATGAAATTTAATCAGCAAGATTGGGAATCTTCCCCCTGACCCTCGGGCCCTTCCTCCTCCTTCTCATCAGCATCATCATCACTATCAAAATATGAAGAAGAGGATGCATCCTGATCCGATGATGATGATGTCTTCTGCTCTTCTGGAGCAGCTGCTATTAAAGGTGGTGCTGCTACTTCCTGCTCGTCTACGTGCTCGAGATCTTGTGGCATGTGCCAACAAAGCCCACTCCTCAACAATGAATGCATATGCATCATCATCCTCATGCACAGGATGAAGCATTTCATCCTCAAGGACCTGCACACGTATCTTATCAGGATTTACCTCTTGTGGACCTTGTATGGTCTTCAGGAGTCCTAGATTGACATGGACATATACGAGCCTACCATACACTGAATGAATTAATAGTAAATACATGTAACGTAACGCTGTATCCTGATTCCATTCATGAACTTTGTATGTTGCATGCATATAAAAGTTTTAAAGAAAATAGATATGCAGTGCTCACACATAAATTTAACAATGCACATATGAATTAACTGTCAGGTTGTCTAGTGCCTAGTCTATTTTGTTTCTCAGTGTGCATAAGTGAGAACACACTCCAATTCCTTTCATGGGCGCTAGATGAGCAATCTTGTGAAAGGACAAGGGCAATCCGCCTCAACTCTGGTGTGCCTCGACCATACTTCTCCCACCAAGTAATAGGCCTCAATTGAGCTTCATGGAGACATGCTGAGATGAGCCAAACTCCCCAAAGGAGTTCCTAAATGCGAGGAAGTTGGTTCTCCAAGTCATCTTGCAACATTGCATCTAGATATGCCCGTTCAAGAATGTAGAGAAGGGATTTGGAGAAAGGGGAATAGAGGAGCAGAAGGGAGAGAGAGAGAGGGAAAGAGGGAGAGGAAAGGGTAGGAGAGAGAGAATGGGGTAGGAAAGAGAGGGAGAGATTGAGAGGGAGTAGGGAAGAGAGAGAGAGTGAGTGAGCGTAGGCAAGAAGGAGGAAGGGAGAGTAGATAGGATTAGATGTCACATCAAAAAGTACATAGTAGGGGATGGATGGAGACTTATATAGTCCCTCCACATTTTCCCCCTAAAGGGCCTCTAATTTGGCCTCTTTTTCCCCTTCATTACAGCCATCCCTTCCCATAGAATTTTGCCCTCAAAATTTCATATGCGGGCTGTTAAATAGGTGCACATTTTCCCCCTCAAAATTTCATATGCGGGCTGTTAAATAGGGATGGATGGAGACTTATATAGTCCCTCCACATTTTCCCCCTAAAGGGCCTCTAATTTGGCCTCTTTTTCCCCTTCATTACAGCCATCCCTTCCCATAGAATTTTGCCCTCAAAATTTCATATGCGGGCTGTTAAATAGGTGCAGCAAACAGCAAATAATAATCAGCCCGGTAGCAGATAGGGGTTGTCCTGGACAATGCTCTTTGGCTGCCATGAGTTCTTATCCTTAGGGAGTCCTTGCTGCTTGATATGATACTTGGTGTAGACTTTGTTTCGGAGTACGTGATCCCTGAAACCCATGATGCGCTCCGGAACATGGAGTATGTGGCTCTCCTCATCCATAGGTGGTAGCTCAGGAAGGACTTGGACATGTTGTCCGACATGTGGCCTAATGGAATACCGTGACTGCCTAGCATGGTCATACAAAGAGATGAAAGGAATTTCACGAGATGTGGCAGTACAAATGATAACGCCCTAAGGTATGTGGACCTTATCGCACAAATCCTAAATATGGCACCATGGTTTATGACGAGCTGGAAAAACTCCTAGATGCCGGATTCATCTACGAGATAGAGCACACTGATTGGGTTTCACCCATTGTCATTGTGCCTAAACGCAACAAGAAGCTCAGAATATGCGTAAACTTAAAAAATGTGAATGCCGCCACAATAAGGGATCACTATCCCCTACCCTTAACAAAAACAGTGTTGGAAAAGGTAGTAGGTTCAGAAATATATAGCTTCTTGGATGGCTTCAGTGGCTATAACCAAGTGCAAATTGCTCCTAAAGACCAATCAAAAACAGCATTTGCTACAGAATGGGGTATTTTTGCATATAGAGTCATGCCATTCGGCCTTTGTAATGCCCCGGCCACATTCTAGGGAGTCATGTTCACAGCTTTCAAGTCATTTATCAATAAGTTTTTACAGGTGTTCTTGGTGCATCCATACTTTTCAAGTTATTTCTTGCTTGCTGATTTTTCACAGCCATGTCTGCAACTAAAGATGGCATACCCACTGTGCATCCATACATAGCCTCGAACGGGCTCATGCCAATAGGGATGTGCTTGGTTCTGTTGTAACAAAATTCAGCAAGTGCTAACCACTTATTCCAAGACTTCTTTGTGTCATGACAGAAATGCCTCAAATACTCCTCCAGCCATTTGTTCACCCTTTGTGATTGTCCATCCGTCTCAGGGTGGTAAGCAGTGCTAGGTGTAAGAGAAGTACCCACTGCTGTAAATAATTCCTACCAAAAGTGACCCATAAATTTTGCATCTCTGTCGCTGACAATCTCCTGAGGGAAACCATGATGCTTAAAAACATGCTCGATGAACTGCCAAGCAATGTGTGATGCTGAATAACGAGTCTTAGTGGGTGTGAAATGGGCCTGCTTTGTCATTCAGTCAACCACTACAAAAATACTATCCCATCCTTGCTCTGTGGAAGGCAACCCTGTGATGAAATCCATAGCAATGTGAGTCCATTTGCCTTCTGGAATAGGTAATGGCTGCAAGAGACCCGTGGGTAACCGGTTGTCCACTTTATTTTGCTGGCAGGGCAAACATTCAGTGACAAATTTAACTACATCCCGCCACAAGCCATCCCAAATAAAGCTCTGTTTGACCTTTTCATATGTCTTAGTAATACCCGCATGTCTTGCCATAGGAGATGAGTGCATTTTCTGTAAGACCAGCAGTCAGTACTTTGAATCTGGCACCAAATAAATTCTGTCCTTGCACCACAACAGCCCATTATGCAGCTTATATTCAGCATGCCCCTGGCTCGATGGCCTCTGTAACTCCACAAATATGGAAGCTGCCTTAGAATTCTGCATGTATTCTTCCTGAATACCATGAATCCACTCCTGGTAGATGGTAGAAATGGCAGACAAACTGCAAGCCCACATATGGGATAAGGCATCTGCAACCACGTTTTCTTTCCCTTTCCTATACTCGATGTCAAAATCATAAGACTGAACCTTAGCCAGCCACCTCTTCTGCTTCATTGACAAGTTGGGCTGCGTAAGGAAATACCTGAGTGTCCTATGATCTATCTTAACCTTGATTTTGCTACCATATAGGTAGTGGTGCCATTTTTCGAAAGCATGGAGGATAGCCAACATTTCCTGATCATACACATGATAATCTAGTTCCTTGGCATCCAATTTTTTGCTTTCAAAAGCAATTACCCCATATTCCTGTCTTAGCACCGCCCCTAATCCTTTGCCACTGGCATCTGCCTCCACAATGAAAGTACGTGAAAAAGCAGGGCATACCAACACAGGAGCACGAGTCTGGGCGAATTTCAGGTCTTCAAAGCTGCGCTGTGCATCTGTAGACCACATAAAGCATCCTTCTTCAAAAGGTCTGTTAGGGGGGCTGCCCTCTTGGCAAACTTGCGAATAAAGCGCCTGTAGAAGGAAGCAAGACCTAGAAATCCCCTCAACTGAGTAGGGTTGCGTGGCTGCGGCCAATCCTCAATGCATTTCACCTTTGCAGGATCCACTCGAATGCCATCCTTGCTCACAATGTGACCAAGATACTCAACCTCTTGTGCCATAATAGTGCATTTGCTGGCTTTAGCATAAAGCTTATGCAACCTCAAAATTTCCAGCACTTGCTTGACATGTCTGATGTGCTCCTGCTTATCCTTGCTGTAAATGAGGATGTCATAAAAAAATACCAGCACATATTTAAAAAGGAGGGGCTGCAAAATCTTGTTCATGAGTGCCTGGAAGGTAGTTGGTGCATTGGTCAATCCAAAAGGCATCACCTTGAACTCATACAGTCCCCTCTCCGTGCGAAACGTTGTCTTGTGCTCATCTCTTGTTTTCATTCTAATCTGATGATAGCCGGACCTCAAATCAATCTTAGTGAAAAACTGAGCACCCTTGAGTTCATCCAACAGGTCATCTATCCTGGGGATGGGAAACTTGTTTTTGATGGTGACCTTATTCAAGTCTCTGTAGTCAATGCACATACGGTAAGAACCATCCTTCTTTTTCACAAGGAGCAGAGGGGATGCAAAAGGAGAAGTGCTATGAGTGATGAAACTCTTATGAAGTAAGTCCCTCACTTGAGTTGCCACTTCTTCCCGTTCTACCTTAGAGAGTCGGTATGGGGCCTTATTGATTGGCTTATTGCCAGGTTCCAGGACTATGGCATGATTTACATCTCTTCTCGGAGGCAATTGTGATGGCAAATCAGCAGACACATATGCAAACTCTGAGAGCAATCTCTGCATATCACAATCATCAACACGGGGAGTGCCACCCTCTTTAGTTACTGACACATTTAATGCATATATGGCGCTGCCCCTCTTGAGCTCTCTGGCCAATTGCCTTCCTGAAATGACCTGCAATTTAGGAGCTGCAATACCATGCAATGTAACTGATCCATTCCTATGGACAAAGCTAAGTGTTAAGGCATTGAAATCCATGCTGATTTTGCCCAGTGATTGCAACCAATCACAGCCTAGGACAACATCTATTGGGCCCATGTCAAGTACCAAGAGATCACCTGCAAATGTATAGTCATGAGAGAACTTAATCCTTGCATCTTGGCAACAAGATCTATTGATCATATGCTGTCCATTGGCCACTTCTACTCTCAGCCCATGGTCTATCTCAGTAGCAATCAGTCCCACCCTCTGTAAGGTCTTGCTGTTAACAAAACTGTGGGTGCTACCGCTGTCCACCAACACATGCACAATCTTGCCATTGATCATCCCTGTTAATCTGATTATAGAGTGTTGGCTGGGCTTCCCAATAAACCTCATCCTCGTTCATAGGAGCATTACCACCTGCATCTTCACGTGCATAAAAGGGTATCACATCGTGGTGCTCCACAAAAAAGATTGTTGGCCTACGGCCTCTCATGCCACCAGTGGGCAGCCTCATCTGCATCATGTGTATTCGCCATCTCATCCTGAGACGTATCCAAAGAACTTGGGACATCAAACAAATCCTCATCATGTGAGAGGTCAATGATCATGCTGAGCTTGGCAGTACCACTGTTGCGCATCTTGCACACATTCCTGTGCTCAGGAGTCCATTTCTCGCCACATTTAAAACATAAGTTGGCCTTCTTTCTGCTGTCCATTATTGCCCGTGTATGCTGTTTTATCTCAGCCTGCTCATTTCCAGCAGTAGGCTTGCCTCTAGGCTTGGCATTAGGATACCTGTAAGGCCTGGCATACGGCATCTTACTACTCGAGACAGTAGGAAAGCGAGGAAATGGTGTTGCTGCAGATTTCTCGTCAGTCCACTCAGCAAACTTAGGCTTCGACCCAGTGTCATACCCCATAGCATGCGAGCTGCCCATGGCATTTCTGTGCTTGCCAGCATATTTAGGCTCGAATACTTCTGCAAGCTGAGCTGCCCTCTCAATTGTTTGAGGGTTATGTGCCTTCACATCTGCAGCAAGAGAAGAACTTAACCCATGGATGAAACGCAGTAGCTTTCCCTTTTCAGATACGTCCTGCACGGAAAGCCTCCAAAAATGTTGCAAGTACTCTTGGACCGTACCGGTCTGTGACAAGGCATAAAATTCAGCCAAGTATTGATCCAATACAAGTGGAGATACAAATGTAGTGACCATCAATTCTTTGAAACCCGGTAGAAGCGAAAATAGTCTTCCAGCTTCGTGAACCACTCCTCCAACTCATTGGGAGTGCGAGTGTCCCCTTTAAACTTACGCAATGTGAGTTTGTCCTTCCTATCCTTGGCTGCATAATTCTTGTGTGTGTAGCCTCCAGAAGTGCGGGCATCATCACGCTTGAGGTTCACATAATCGGAGAAGGGCATCTTAAGTTTGATGGCGTAAGGTAGGGTCTTGTATGAACGCAAAGAATCTGCCAACATATCATCAAAAGTGGCTTGCTGTCCACCACCAACCCCCTACTGCGTAGAAGTTGCTGCCATCTGATGCATTGGCTGCGTGTGGCTATATGTGCTCGTTGGTTGAGCGATAGGTGCATGAACTCCGGGCTGGTTCTCTCTGCCAAATGCATCTCTCCGGAATGATGGCATACCAAAGGGCTGAGAAGAGGACTGATCTCTCTCCCAGGGGTGTGGGCTGCCATATAAACCCAAGCCAACTCCAGGCATACTCGCTGGTGCGGTGAAAGGAGCACTAGCCTGATGCACACCAACGGGTTGGCCCAAAAGACACGGCTCGGCTTGCATAGATGCAGAAAGTTGAGAGCCAAAACATGGCGTGACATCCTGCAAGAAGGTGCTCTGTGGCACATAAAATGCATCATCTATGTCCAGATATTCCCCAAGCTGGGGTACATGCAATGGTCCAGAAGACTAATGCTCATAGGCACGACGGGCATCTGCCATATAACCCCTGCGTGGGGCAGACAAAACATCCTGACTGTCTGAATGGTCCCCTTGCTGGGGTGGGGGCTGCTTATCCTTATCGTGCATAGCAATGGCAGAGGTGATCTGCTGACCAATCTGCTGTCCCATCTGAACAAGAGCCGTATCCTGCATAGCCATGGCTATGGTAAGCTACTGGCTGAACTCTTGTCGTATCTAACGGAAAGCACCTTGGAGCATAGAGGAAAGGGCATCCTGAAGCTGCGTCTGCACTGCCTGGACTTCTTGGAATGCAAGAGAGAGTCTGAGTGGAAGGAACCTCTGCACCAACAGTGGATGCAACCGCTGTGGCAGGCACTTACTCATTCTGAGCAGCCTCATCAGTGTCATGCGATACATCCCGAGGGACACGCTTCGGTGCCATGGGGACTAGCCCTGGAGAGAAGAGCTCGAATATAGGCAAGGGGAAATGGATAACAAAATCTTGCGTAATAAGCACTTGAGATAATGCGTGGAAACACGAAAATGTCGATGGAGAGGCTCGAAAGAAGGGTCGTCAAAGAAGCTTTGAAAACGGGGTCCAAATGAGCCCAAATAGGGCTGTGGAAAACCCCTAAAAGAGGTTGGAATTCTGAGTTTTTTTTTTTTTTTTTGGGTGGGGTTCCCTAAGTCACCTAGGACACTTGGGACTACTAACCTAAGGACTGGTAAGATAGTTCAGACACTAGCTTAGTCTAACCTAACCCTCCTTGTAACCCTAGTTAGTACTAACCTAACCTAGGTCCAAACTAACCAAACCTAAACCTAACCCTTAACTACAATCCTAACCCACCCCACTAAGTATACCTAACTGACCTAACTTGACCCACGGGAATCAACCTAGTTAGGTATCCAACCTTAGACCTTAGTCTAAGGTTGGCGTTGGAAATGGCGTCGCGGCGGCAGCGCAGGGCTCCTTTAGTGACAACAGTTGGTGAGGGCTTGGCGTCGATTGCGAGAGCTTGGCACAGACAACAAAAGGAGACTGACGGGATACTAGCTAACAGTCACGACGGTGGCGGGGCAGTTTGACGGGTTTGCAGTAGAGCTGGTGCGGGTAATGGTTCGGTGGATGGAAGGGAGCTGGTCGGGTAGATGCAGGAGTAGGCGATGACTAGCAGAGGCTACCCGTTTCAAAATTTCACAACCAGAGCTGACGTTGAGTTTTGGAGCTGACGCTGGTGCGATGAAATTTGATTCAGGATTCGAGATGGTCATCAATTGCTCTACGAATAGATAGCAAGTTGGTGCTAAGGCTTGGTTGTTGTTGACGTTGACGTAGGTTGTCAGGCTCGCTAAACCAATCTTGATAGCTTACAGCCTTTCAAGCTGAGTCGTCCATGGCTGTGCCTGGCGTTGATGCTGCGTGTTGCTTCAATGCGGAAGGAAAGGTGAAAGGGAAGACAAAGGTCCAGGGTCAGAGCTTTGATACCAATGTAGAGAAGGGGTAGGGACAGATTTGGAGAAAGGGGGATAGAGGAGCAGAAGGGAGAGAGAGAGAGGGGGAAAGAGGGAGAGGAAAGGGTAGGAGAGAGAGAATGGGGTAGGAAAGAGAGGGAGAGATTGAGAGGGAGTAGGGAAGAGAGAGAGAGTGAGTGAGCGTAGGCAGGAAGGAGGAAGGGAGAGTAGATAGGATTAGATGTCACATCAAAAAGTACATAGTAGGGGATGGATGGAGACTTATATAGTCCCTCCACATTTTCCCCCTAAAGGGCCTCTAACTTGGCCTCTTTTTCCCCTTCATTACAAAGAAAACCTGTCCAAACTGCAGTCAACTCAGCATCATCCAATCAGTCCTTCCTCCCTCCTCCATAGCGGATGCAAAATGTGTGCGATTGCATGGATAGGCCTATGGAACCATGTACATCTCCTCTCCCACAAGGCCATGATCTCTTGCTGTCTGTAGTGTGCACAGGGAAAAATATTAAGGTTGCTGCAAATCTAGATTCTAGGATCTAAATGCAAATGTAACATGCAAAATCTGAAAGCTGCAAATAAGAAAATTAATTGCAGCTAATCGAAAATTGAGGATTCCTGAATTTATATTTACCTTGATGCATCAAGCCATGTGCACCCTTTCAATGCCTCTCCAGCCTTCTACATGAACTCATACACGAGTCCAGTTGTGCATCCTTATTTGTCAACAAGTCGAAGGGTACTGAAAAGGGGCTGCACAATCCCCACAATCTCCTCAGCTGCATTGCCAAAAGTCACCATCAAACACAATGTCCTCAAAGGCACATGGCTTTGGTTTGTTGGAATTATCCCAGCTGAACCATTTCTCACACACCATCCGCCTTAAGTTAGGCTTCACCTTTACCAAGCGTGACAAGACTAAAAAGATAGGCAAAGCGGGTCTTTGCTTACTTGAGAATCTCATGGGAGCTATGCTGTCGAAAAATTGCAAGGGCTTTATGCATCCTTGTCAAGAAAGTCACCATGCTTCGTGCCTTGTCAACCACTGACAAGGCCTCTACTTTCAGCTCCCGCCTGCACAAAGCTGGTGTACGAGCAAGGTTAAAGGAAAGGTCGCACTCAAAGAAGAGCTTGCAAGTGGCCTGACGAGCAGATGCAAGCAAAGTTGTGACCCAACTGGCTCGTAGAGTCTCTGGCCTAGGTGGTATCCTGGATGAACTTGGAAGCCTTGGAGGCTTCACAACTCGCACTGATGCATGGCTAGTGGAAGCACTAGCAACAGAAAAAGAAGCACCCTGTGTAGATGGGGAAATTGGAGGAGGGGGTCCACATGTGACAGACACAATGGGACTGCTGGGTGGAGATCCAAGGCCTACCTCTGTTGATGTAGCCTTGACTCTTGCTCTCTTTGATGGGCCACCTGGTGTGCCTCCCAAAGAAACAATGACATGATGTGGAACTTCTCTCGCACAAGGATGCACACCCTTTTCAGAAATGCCAAGGAGATGTAACCTCACACGAGGTGCACTGCCACGAAATGACCCACCATAAGGCTTGCACTTCCATTGCTTTGAGCCTGAGCTACCATATTGATGCTCCAGGTCCACTTGCTCCCAAACAACATCTTTTGCTCGGCCCATCTCTAATTAGCTGGCTGCTGTGCTGTCCTTGGAATTGGAGTCCCCTCTGATGCTCTGACCTATAGGCTATGACAAGCAATAATGCCCTTTGATAATCTGTTGCCTGCAGCACAAAAAATCATGATAGCAGATAGCTATCAGAATTTTGCAACTAATGTTTAGAGCAGCAGCCAGCTAGCTAATAGCTGGCTACACTAATCGGCAATGAGCAGCCAGCTGCTTCCAATACTCAGAGCAGCTAGCTAATAGCTAGCTACACCAATTGGCAATTAGCAGCATGCAACTAGCTGCTGCCAGCAATGACATAGGTGATAGATCTAGAAAAAGCATAAAAAAAGGGACAACGAAAAAAAAGCACTGTGCACCGTAGAATGAACAGAAGGGGCCAGCGAACTGTCAATGAACAAAAGGGGCCAGTGAATTGTCAATGAACAAAGCACCTGCGTCAACTATGTGCTAACAATTACGAATTGTTGGAATTGCTTGAAGTTCGAATCTCATTGTGCCAAGCGTAGTCGTTGCTGTACTGTTCGTCGTTGAAGCGGAGCTCAAGTTATGCTGCATGCAATTGATTGCACCTCCTTGTCATTGTAGGCTGTAGGCTGTAGTGACTAGTGTGCAGGTACTACGGAGGCCACGATTAACTGACGTTTGGAGATTCACTGGCAGCGAAATTGTTGATTGGAGAAGGAAAGCGGTCGCTTGCAGTGCAAGATTCGTCACCTTGCTTGATAGCTGGTTGCTGTGAGCAGGCTATGGCCTCATGGAGGCTGCTGGGCTTGGCTATGGAGGTTGCAGGTACTTGAAGAGAAGGACTGTGCATATGCGCCACCGTACGGAAGATTTCGCCTCCAAAAAGTACAATTTTGAGAAATGTGTGAACCTTGTATACCCTACAGTACAGTGTACACTACGTTTCATTGCACCTGAAACGTTTCGAAACGTTTCAGATTCGATGAAACACATTTCATTGTGACTATGGCCTTAATGCCCATCTCTTTGTGTGTTCTCTCTCTCTCTCTCTCTCTCTCTCTCTCTCTCTCTCTCTCTCTCTCTCTCCCCCCCCCGCTCAGCCTCTCTGCTCGCCCGCTCCGCTTCCCCCATCAGCCTTGCCTCTCAGCCGCTCAGCCTTCCCGCCACTCAGCCTCCCCGTCTGCTCTCTCTCCGCTGCTGCATGCTAGCCTCTCCACCCGCTAGCCTAGCCTAGCCTCTCCATTCGCTAGCCCCCTCTACGTACTAGCGCCTCCACCTCCGCCTGCTTATAGCTCGCCATACAAGGGGGGTTCTCATCAGCTAACCCAGCCCCAGGCTGAGCTGAGCCCGTGGCTCAGTCTGAGGTGTTAGCTCAAATAAAGGGGTCGTTGATTGCGCAGGTCTTTTTCAATATGGAGTTCTCGCAAACGAAGCTTTTCCCATCGACTCCAGCCACCAAGAAGCCATCCTATGCCGCCATGGCATTGACGCCTTCCCCCTATGCTCTGACTTATCATAGATTTCAAAGTAAGCTTGATCCACACGAACGGCTACAGCAAGAACTCAGAGATGCAAAGCTCCGCATTGCTTCTTTGGAGAAGATAGTTTCAGAAATGAAGAATGAAGGCAGACAAGAGGTAATACAAGAAGCCCTACGACAATGCAACACCGCGGCTCCGACATCACAGCTTGTAGTCAAGGTCCAAGAAATGGTCAACACTGAGAGGGAAAGAATGAGGGAGTGGAACGAAGGAGACAGAGAGAGAGAGGGGGAGACACAAAAGTGTGGGTGTAAAGTGTTGAGCCACACCACAAACTCATAGGTTTTATTAGGATTAGGCTTTCACCCTATGACTGTCTTAAGACAGTCATAGATGTCATATCTTTAATAAAAGGGAGGCAATGTGCCTTTACCCCAACAACCTCCCACCTAAAGGCCAATGTGCCTAAAGGGGAGAAAAGAATAAAAATTACAGCAATATACAGTTACTGTATACAAGACCATAAAATAAGAATGGTCTCATCCTAATCCCATGATGTGGCAGCAAATCTGCAGGATTATCATCAGTATGCACCTTCACAAGTTCAAGTCGCTTGTCTTCCAGTACCTCCCTGATGAAATGGTATTTCACATCTATGTGCTTGGTCTTTTGATGAGAGACCGGATCCTTTGCCAACATGATAGCACTCTGACTATCGCAATGCAAAACTGGCATATCTCCTGTAATGCCCAAATCTCCCACCAGCCGAGTAAGCCATATTGCTTCCTTGCAAGCCTCAGTGGCTGCAACATATTCAGCTTCAGTGGTTGACAGTGCAATGCATTTCTGCAACCGAGACACCCATGATATAGCACCTCCTGCAAATGTGAAAATATAACCGGTAGTAGACTTCCGGTTATCTGCATTCCCTGCATAGTCTGAATCTGTAAAACCATGCACCAATGCATCCTGCCTACCATAGCATATGCACATGTCTTTGGTACCCTTGAGATACCTCAAGACACCTTTCACTGTTTCCCAGTGCCGCTTGCCTGGATTTGCCATATACCTGCTGATGACTCCCACCGCAAAAGCAATATCCGGACGAGTGGCAACCATGGCATACATCAAAGAACCAACTGCAGATGCATACGGAACCTTGGCCATTTCAGCCTTATCATCATCTGATCTGGGGCTGTCCTTACTGCTGAGTTTTAAATGTGGAGGCAACGGGGTACTAATAGACTTCCTCCCCTCCATTTTAAACCTCTGCAGTACTTTGTCAATGTACTCCTTCTGTGACAGAAACAAAAGTCCCTTGGACCTGTCACGAATAATCTGCATGCCAAGAATATGGTTTGCATCACCCAAGTCTTTCATGTCAAAAGACTTATGCAGTTGTTTCTTTAAAGCACTAATCTCCTGCGGAGATTTACTGGCAATCAGCATGTCATCCACATATAGAATGAGTAGCATCAAACTGCCATCCTTTGCCCGTTTGGTGTACAAGCAATGATCGGTCTCACACCTATGATACCCTTGGGACTGCATGAAGGCATCAAACTTCTTGTACCATTCTCTTGGCGCCTGCTTGAGTCCATACAAGCTCCTCTTGAGCTTACACACAAGCTGCTCTTTCCCTTTAACAGCATATCCCTCTGGTTGACTCATATAGATCTCATCATGGAGATCTCCGTGAAGAAAAGCAGTCTTCACATCCATCTGACATAAATCCATGTCCTCATGAGCAACAAGAGCTAACACTGCTCTCAAAGTAGTCATCTTGACTACAAGGGAAAAGATCTCATCAAAGTCAATGCCCTTCTCCTGCTTAAATCCCTTGGCAACCAATCTGGCCTTATACCTCGGTAAAGCATTTGAATCCACTTTGACTTTGTAAACCCACTTGCATGGCAAAACCTTTCTGCCTGCAGGTAGCTGCACCAAGTCCCATGTATCATTTTGAAGTAGGGAGTCCATTTCTGACTGCATGGCTTTCTCCCACTTCCTTTTCTCTGTTCTTCCCATAGCTTCCTTGAAGCTGGAAGGCTCACCACAATCTGTCAGCATGATAAAATCAGCCACATTATTGGCTCCTGGAACAAACCTGTCAGGAGGCCGTTGTACACAGGTGCTCCTCCTAACAAAATGTTCAGGATTAGGCTGCTGTCTAGCCTGTTCGTCATGCATGACGGGTGGCTGTACCACCATATTTGGCTGTTCTACAGCCCCATTTGCTGGCATATCCAGTGGTGCATCATTGGCAAAATTGTCTGGCTGATTTTCAGCCTGTATACCCTCTTGAACAGGGTTATCTACAGCAGCCTGCTGCTGCATATTAATGGGCATTCTTTGCTGTCCGACATCATCATAAACAACCCTCCTGTATTCCACAGGTTGCACGGGTTCTTTGTGTACACTATCCTCTTTAAAGATGACATCATTGCTGCGTATAATCTTCCGTTTGACGGGATCCCATAACCTGTACCCCATTTCACCTTCGTCACCATAACCCATAAAGATGCATTTGGAAGACTTTGGCTCCAGTTTGGTGCGCAGTTCTTTGCGTATATGAGCAAAGCACTCGCAGCCAAACACACGTAAGTGCTTATATGAAGGTGGCTTGCCAGACCACACCTCCTCTGGCACTTTCAACTCCAAAGCCTTGTTCGGCGACCTGTTAATTATGTGAACTGCTGTTTGCACGGCTTCTGCCCAAAAGCCATGGGGCAATGCAGCATAAGACAACATACATCGAACCTTCTCCTGAATAGTTCGATTCATCCGCTCACTCACACCATTTTGAGATGCATTATGAGGGGCTGTGAGTTCCTGTTTAATGCCCTTAGCTTTGCAAAACTGTACAAAAGCATGTGACACATACACACCCCCATTATCGGATCTGAGGCATTTCAGCCTGCGACCTGTCCGATTCTCAACCTGAGCAACAAACTTCTTGAAAGCATCTAAGGCATCGCTTTTATGCTTCAAGAAATAGACCCACACTTTGCGTGTGGCATCATCAATAAAAGTAATGAAATACTTTGCACCCCCTAGTGATAGCTGTGGCATCTCACACAAATCAGTGTGCACTAGATCAAGCGGTGCTCTATTTTGGGGAGTTCTCCTCTTATGAGGAGTCATAGAATGCTTGCCAAATATGCAATGATCACAAGTAGGCAAATCTGAAAATGAAAGAGACGGCAGATAACCCAAACGTGACAATTCTTGCATTCCTTTAACGGACATGTGTCCCAACCGGCTATGCCACAATGAAACCTTTGGCAGCTCGGTTATGGCAACAACATGATTACCTACATTGGAAACATAAAGAGGGTACAAGGTATCACTCTTATAACCCTCAGCCACTACAACCTGGCCATCAGTAATCACCCATTTGGAATCCCCAAATGTGGTGTGGTAACCACTGTCATCCAACAAGCCAGTGCTAATCAGATTTTTCTTGATTTGCGGCACATGGCGAACACCATCAAGCATAAATGTGCGTCCATCAGGGAATACTATCTGTATACTGCCAACTGCAACATTCATTGCATCCAAGTCATCTGCCTTGGCCTTGCCTTTGCCTTTGCTTCCACTGCCTGCATCCTTTGTCTCAGCCTTCTTGGCTTTCTGATCCCGTATAAACTTGAAGCACTTAGATCTCACATGTCCCTTCTTGCCACAGTAAAAGCATTCAATATCCTTTTTGCCTCAGGACTGACTGTGGGATTTGGACTTTCCAGCAGATCTCCCCTTCTGCTGAGTCCTGCCTCTTTCCTGTACCTGCAAAGCATTTGAAGACTTGCTGCCCGCATTATTCTTCCTGCTCATCTCCTCCATAAGGAGAGAACTCTCCACATCAGCATACATAAGAGTGACATTTGAATTAGACAGGGTGGTCTTGAAAGTGTCCCAACTCTCAGGGAGGGTACACAACAAGAAAGTAGCCTTGAACTCTTCATCAAGGTTCAATCCCTGTGCAATAAGCTGTGTAAAGATGGCATTGAACTCACTCAGGTGTGAGGTCATAGCTGTACCTTCCTTCATGCGAAGGTCTACAAGCTTTTTCAACCAATAAACCTTACTGGCTGAACTCTTTTGGGCATACAACTCTGCTAGCCTCTGCCATAGGCCATAAGAGGTCTTTTCAGCCTGAACATTGAACACAAGAGAATCACTGAGAGTAAGCATGATAGCAGCCCTAGCGGACAAATCAAGCTCCTCCCACTCATCATCTGACATCCCAGATGGCTTGACACCCTTCACCCTTATGGGCTTAGAAATCTTCTTTAGTAGAAGTACATTCAAACACTGTTCTGCCCATAATGCATAATTGTGTGCCCCTTCCAATTTTTTTATGTTCAGAATTGATGATTCACTTCCCCCTGATGCCATATCAGATAAGGAAAGTACCTGACTCCCTGTAAGTCAAAAAATGACTAAATAAAATTCTGATTTCTCAGAAAAACCTGCTCTATCAAGAGCCAGGAGCACTCACAATAGTGCTGTTTTTACTGTCAAAAAATCTGCAGCAAAACAGAAAATTTTCCCTCCAGTCACTGTACCTTCTGACACACTGTACCGTGCTCAAATAGGCATAAAACAGTAACTTCAGAATGCTGCAGCTGTTCCACAAGTGCTTTATTAGTGCATCATCAGCTGACGAAGCACAAAACACTGCTGTCCTGGACACTTCTCCCATCTCAGATGAGGTATTGCACTGATTTTATATGCATAAACCACTTGTCATACACTGTTTTGTTCACTGAAAAGAGGCTCCAAACACCTTAGCCTGTCACAAACCTGCAACAAAGAATGGGACAAATCCCAAGCAATCACCCTTCTGCCAAGGGGATAAAAGGCATCTGAAGGTCTCAAGCAGTAACTCAAGTGCTCACAAGCAAAATCTGGGCAAAAGCCCCTTGATTTGACACCTGTACCAAGTGAAAAACACCTCAACACTGAGGTAGCATACAAAATACAGCGCTCTCCTGGCACTTTCACCTGACAATGTAATGCATAAACGGCCGTGTGTACACAGTAACAACACAGATCCCAACGTACAAACACTGAAGAGAAAATCTTTTGAGCACTGTCAATAGGGACCGAGTAAACTCGATGCGCCCTGGCCAAGCGTGGCTCAACTGAGATTTTTCAAGGTGTCGTACACAGAATGTGACCTGCAAGAAATGTCACTGAATACACTGCGGAAAAAAGACCAATGTGAGCACCCTGGCTCCACACTGCCTCAAGGCATACACTGCATAAACTGCCAGGCAAAAGCCCTTTGAAATTGTCACCCAAAAGCTGAGATTTGCACTCAGCAAAAGCATAAAAGCCCTCTGCAAAATCAAGGCATTTGACCTTCCCGAAACAAGATAACTGTGCAACCACCACACAGTGTGGTACTAGTCACCTCAAGCACGAGGGACACGAGGGTACTTGCTGTACCTTCAACACAGTTTTGAGAACTGAACAACCGGGAATGAAGAGCAGAGTGCTCTATCTGTTTCCTTCTGCCCAAAAAAAAAAGTGCTGCTTGTACCTGCTGTATCTGTGAAGGGTACCTGTTGTACCTGTGCAGGGTACCTGCTGTACCCTGTGTCTGTGAGAGCACAAATCCCAAAAAGAAATCGGCCTGTTCCTCCGTGACGCAGTGACCGTATGGCGGCGTCCGTACAGTACGGCCGCCTGTACGGTGTCCATATGGCGGTACGGACGTCCGTACCCGACCGTACGACGGCTGTAGCAGCCTGTGCTGTGCGGTGCGCAGCTAGCTGCTGTTGCGTGTGTGAGCTGCCCCGCGCTGCCCCGCTCTGCCTGCGCTGCCTGTGCGCGCTGCCCGTGCTGCCTACGCGCGCTGCCGTGCGCGCGTCGCCTGCGCACTGCCCAGCTCTACCCGCGTGCGCTGTCGAGCTCGTTGTTGCCGTTGCTGAGGGCACGAGGCCCGAGGGGAGAGGGAGGGGTAGTCAGGAGTGGAGAGGGAGAGGTGAAGGCTCTGATACCAGTTGAGAGGGAAAGAATGAGGGAGTGGAACGAAGGAGACAGAGAGAGAGAGGGGGAGACACAAAAGTGTGGGTGTAAAGTGTTGAGCCACACCACAAACTCATAGGTTTTATTAGGATTAGGCTTTCACCCTATGACTGTCTTAAGACAGTCATAGATGTCATATCTTTAATAAAAGGGTGGCAATGTGCCTTTACCCCAACAAACACTCAGCTCAAATCCATGGGACAGGAAATTACAGCAGCAATACACAACAAGATCGACAAATGTGATCTCTATATTGAGGTAAGAGAGCAGCTAAACATAGTAAGTAACAATAAGATTTTACGCATTGGAGGATAGCAAGATAGCTGTCTTAGCTGTTTTGGAATGGAAGAGGAAGAGGAACACATTGATGAGAGCAAGATCATTCAACTTAAGAAGGCAGTACCACAAGTCGATTGGGATGAGAATGACATAAGCTTCATCACTCGAAAGGGTAACCATGCACATATTTACTTCAAAGAAAAAAGCTCAAGGGTCAAGATCCTTAGACAAACCAACAAGCTGAAAGGTACTAGGATTTGGATATCTGAAGAGCTCACTATGACCCAACTCAAACAATGGGCAAATGAACTCATCAAAGTGAAAGAGGCAAGGAAGGAAGGTAAATGGGTGGTCTACCGAGATGGGCAAGCACTGATAAGAGATTTCAAACCTAAACCCAAAGACTCTCAGTCTTAAATTGATGTTATTCAGATCACTCTTACAGAATACCTGAATGTAGTTATGTTATGCTATTGTAATAATCTGGGGCTGAGTTGTACTCCCCCACAGACTCTCAGTCTCTAACTGATGTTGTAGTTTTGTGGTGTGTGTATTTTGTCCCATAGACCCGCGAGGTCTTCCGAGGACGTTAATATATCTTTCTTTCTTTCTCTTTTTGCCTTCTTTCCCCTACTCTCTGTGTGTGTGTGTGTGTTGCTCTCTTTCTTTCTTTCTCTCCAGGGGGTAACAGGAGATATGGCCAGCAAAGCATGGCCCAGCCTACCTTCCTCCTCTTCAAAAACCCCTTGCACTTCAGCAGCCTCCAGTAACAAAGCCAAATACTCCACAGTGGCAGCTAGGACGCCTTCCCCGTATGCACATATATATGAACGAGGTGGCCTTTTTGATCGACCTTTCTTGGATATCATGAACAAATTTACTTCCTACAGGATCAAGTGAGAGAGCTGAGGATGCAGCTAACGGATGCCATAGCTAGAATTCAAGTCTTGGAAGGACCTGGTAAGAAGGAAGTCATTGACAAGGTTATAAAGTCATGCAATGCTTCCCCCCTTACCCCCCAACTAGTCTCTGCAGTCAAGAATCTAGTTCATATTGAAATGCAGACAGCCAAGCAAGAAGTGACTGTGGAGTTTGATGCAAAGGTCAACAAAGCTGATATTCAGGAAGAGATTAAAGAACATGCAGCTAGAAAGGATAATGCTTTGAAAATCAGAATTGGGGGGCTTCCAGTTGGATGGTATAAAGAAGATGAATCTTTTAGTGATACCTTAGCACATGTCCAAACAGCCATGCCTACTGTTGATTGGACAGCAGATGCCGATGACAATCCTGACAACCTAGATGATGACGGTGAAGCTCGAGTAGTTCATATCGGTCAACGTAATGGCCATGCTATCATTACGTTCAACTCACGAGACATGCGTATAAAAGTTCTGCGACAATCTCACAAGCTGAAAGGGATGAAGATATGGATAGCCGAGGAACTCACCAAGGCTCAACTGAAGGATAAGGCAAAGGAATTAGCAAAGGTTCGGGCTGCCAGGAAGGATGGTAAATGGGCAGTCTATCGGGATGGGATAGCACTCATTAGAGAGTTTAAATCAAAACCAAAAGACTCTCAGTCTTAAACTGATGTAAGGCCAACTATATATATGTGTGTATGTTTTATCTAGGCTACAATATAGGTACTCTCTAAATAAATGGAGCTGCTTTTGCACTCCTTGAGAGCTGCCCTGCGCCCTCCCTAAGTTGATGTACTAGATGGCTTTCGTGTTGTCCCATAGACCTCTTGGTCTCCCGTGGACGTTAATAGACTTTCTTTCTTTCTTTCTTTCTCTCCCCCCTCCCCTCCCCCCCTCTTTTCTCTCTCTCCCCCCCCCCTCCCTCCTCCCTCTCTCTCTCTCTCTCTCTCTCTCTCTCTCTCTCTCTTCTTTCTTCCTCCTAGTTCCCGTCTTCCTTACACTAGCTTTTAAGTTGCAATACTTTGGTCAGCTCAAAGCCGTCTTGAAGTGCCTTTCAAGCTTCACCTGCATTCTTTGCACTAACGACATTTGGAAATTCTACCTTGTGTGTGTTACGTAGATTGCTTAGCTTAAAGCTCCCCTGCTTCAATTTCCCTCTTTGCACTAATGCTGTGATTGTTCAATGAAAATTTCACATTAGTTGTGATGGTGGGACATTGCCTGCCTGCCCTTTGTTTTCCACTCTTTAAATCTCCGGGGCATTTATAGTAGGCTTTTAGAGAGAGAGAGAGAGAGAGAGAGAGAGTATACTTACCCACAAGCTGTGGGTAAACGAGGCTCAGTGTGAGCACAAAACTCTCCTCAAAGGTGAGGCAAAAATCTGCTGCAAAACTCTCCTCAATGGACTCCACTAGGCGCTGTCTTTGGCAGACTTCAGTGGCTGGAGTGAATGAGGAAATTGGGGGGGGGGCGGGGGTAGGAGGGCCTTTTTACTGCCCTGGTCCAGGGCTTCAGAACCGACTGGAGGGGTCGACTCAGCTGCTGCACTGACCCCCTTTGGCAGTCCAATGCACTGCCCAGGAGTCGGCCTTAAGCCGACCCTGGCTGGCCGACTTCAGGCCTATATAGGGCCCTTGGTGTAGGGCCTTTGCTGCCCTACTTCCAGGCCCTTTTGCAGGCCCCTTTTCAGGCCCCTTTGATGCTGTGCAGCCCCCTATCATCTACTGCCCCTTGTCCCCTCAAATCGGGGGCTCACAAGTGGGGGTCAGTGATTTCTAATAACTTGGCCATCAAATTATGGTGCCACAAGGCCATTGGTTCGCGGGGCAACCAGTAGTTCTAAACATCTAAGCTATGTATTTTTGCTTATCTGCTAAAGGAGGAGGAGTAACTAACTATCTGTGATCCAAATTGAATGATGCAAAAGGGGGGGCAATGATCATGTGCCACATGGCCATAAGTAGATCCACATGCGAGGTCCCTTGACCGAATCTCCTGATGTCAACTCTGATGTCTTTGTATATGGCCCATTTGTCCTTTTTCATTGCCTCCCTCACCTTCTGTTGCCTTGCTTTGTTGTTCAATCTGCATCCGTGTAAAATTTTCACGGGTGAAGATAGGTATCCCTTTCTGATTTGGTCTCTTCACGAAGATGTCTTGTTTTTCTTTAAGCTTGATGATAAGCAGTTTCCTTCCTTGTTTCATCCATCTGAAGTCTCCAAGCATTCTCAATCTGTCGTACGCATGAGATCTCAGGCTGTTTCCACTAGGCTGACTGCTTTCTCTCTCTTACCCACCGTCTCGAGGTTCAATGCTTTGTTTTACCTCCTTGGAAGTCTCTTGGATGACTTTCAAGGTTTATGTCCCTCGATCACCTGTGAACATGACTGAGCCTTCGTGGAGATTTTCATCTTGGCTGTCATTTTCTCCTCCATGTTCTTGGATTCCTCCAAGATCTGCCCTTGGCTTGCCTTCAGTTCTTCTAGGCATAGTTTTATGTGCTCTGTGAGAGATAGAGAGAGAGAGAGAGAGAGAGAGAGAGAGTTGTGCTTATAAAATATGTTCCTGCAGGAATCTTACAAAAATGTCTATAGCTGGCAGTATATTAATTGTCTTGAACTTTGGGTACATGCACTGTGCATTTATTCTGGCAAGAAGGATCTTCAGCCACTTCCTTATCCCATGGCACAAATTATTAGTGGTGTAGCACGTCTAGTGCCTACGGCAAGATATTTCCCCTTGAGATTGCAATGTGTTAAGATGCTTAACAAGTTGGCATCTGCAACAAATACTTTCATTCCTGTCACAGCTTTGCTTTTGGATATGCTACAATTCAAAGAGTTGAATAAGCCTCCTACTGGAGGAGTTGGAAAGTCTATAGACTTTGGCTGTGTACTGAAGGTAATTGATTGTGAGATGTATGCGTATGGAAATAATTTTGGTGTGACACATTGATTATGCCGAGGATAGCTAGAAGAAGTGCTGCTCAAGTAATGGAACGAGATTCAAGTATTAGGCAAGTTACAAATGTAGCTGCAAACATAGAGGCTTATTCATTCATATTGTGCACAATGTGGTTGATGAGCATAGCTATGATTGGAGGAGTTAATGACAAATGCCAATGCAAATCAAAATGAAGCTCCACAGCCACAAGTGGAATTCTCTAACTTGTTTTGATGAACTGCAGGTGTCAAAGCCAATTGTTAAGACACGGGGATTCCAAGACGAATGTGTTGCGGCAGCCTTAGAGCAATTCTCAGAGCATCTGGTGCAGTGGAGCTACGCAATTGCATTCCCTGAGTTGGCCCTGGTTCCTCTTATAGGCCTAAGAAAGCTTTTTAAAGAAACAAGGGTTGATCGTTTTCGACGTCAGATAAAACTTCTTGTGGATCATGTATATTTTGTATTCCTATCACCTTCTTAAAAGATATTTATGTTATGGGTGAAGGAGGAACTGAAGCTGGAAGCAGGAAATTGTAGAACCATTAGATTGCAGCTTGGATTTGGGTAGTTGGTGAGAGGATTGTCTTGTTTGAATTATTAGGTCTGACCAGACTAGATCCAGCCTGACAAATTTGAGACCTTGTGAGATAGAATCTAGTTGTGTGGAACATTGAAAGCAAGACTATTTTTAGGAGAACTTTTATGTACACATGCACATGCAGGCAAGAGCACACACATATGTGCGATCCTGCATGCAATTCTGTGTTATAGGGAAGTATCTCACACACAAGAAAGCACACTTTTCCACATGCACATGTGCACATGTTTGGGCGTGCTTGTTCTCGCAGATGCATGCATATTAGGTGAATGCATGCATGAATACACAATTGCACACACACTGTCATGATAAGAGAAATCACTAATCTGTGATTAGTTGTCATCCTGCTTCAACATGTATCCACTTGCTTGGTACTATTTCTTTTTGTTTTTCAATAGTATGCTTATTAAGAAATGAAATGTTTTCCTTCTGTTCAGTTACGGACAATGGGGACTAGGTCTAGCATTTGAGGGTGGACCCCCTTGCTTGGGGTTATGGGCATTAGTGACCCACAAGAGTGATGGCCTCTCTTTGAGAGGGACATCTAGAAACCACACCCCACCTGAGTACCCAAACATGGGACCAATCAAATGCACAGATTGCATACCGACCTAGGAACCATTCAAGAGAATGTTCCCTGAGCTTTGGGTGTGGGCCTGACAGCATGCCAAGAGTAATGGAGATACAAGATAAGACGACAAACAAATGAGCTCAGTATGGCTCAATTATGACCTTAGAGTACGTCAATAGATAGTCTAAGCTGTTAGGAACCCGTGTGTGCGATCAGAATTAAATTCTGACAACTTTGAAATTTTAGGGTTTTTGGGAGTGACGTGGCAGCTGACACGTGGCAGACTGCCACTTGGAATCTGAGCTGGCAGGACAGTCCACCTGTCCCACACATGTGGCAGCATGCATGGCAAGTGGCAGGGCATGCAGGCCAAGTGTTTGGCTCCAAATCTGGTAGATTTAGGGCAAGTGGTGGGCTGTCCTCTTTGGGACTGCAGCCCACCAAAAATCTGGGACAAGTGTCCACCTTCCACTCTAGGCCTAGGAGGGGGGCTGAGCCTATAAAAGAAGGCCTCTCCCCTTCATTCCACACATGAAAATTTCGTCACTTTTCTTCTCCCTCCTTTTAGATGATGCAGCAGAACCTCTCCAGCTCCTTGGGTGCAGCCAGCTTCTCCACAGGCCATTCTCTCACCTCAGCAGCACTTTCTCTCTCTACAACAGCACATTCTCTCTCTACAGTTCCAGCCCCTCCTCTCCAGAAATCTGCCCCCTCTCAGGTCTTCTGGAACAGCAGCAGCATCCTCTCTCCTTCACCTAGCCTGGAGCAGCCACAGCCCCTTTCTCTCTCCTGCTGCAGTCTTTCTCTCTCTACTGCAGAATTTCTCTCTCTACTGTTCCAGCCCATTTCCCTTGCAGAAATCTGCCTTTCTGTGCACCTCTGGAACAGCAGCAGCTCCTCTCTTACATCTCCTCCCTTGGGATCAGCATAGGCACTCTCTCTCTACAGCTATCACTCCATAAAAGCTTTCTCTCTCTAGCCTACAGGCTGTTTTTCTAAGCTGTTCTCATTCCAGCCCCATTTCCACACTCTCCTCACCCAAGGTAGCTTCAGAGGCATCAAGGACTTCATCTACAAAAGGGCCAAGTCACGAAGGGAGCCTGTATTGTCAAGTTTATCTCATTTACAGCACTATTTCATGTTGTTTCTACTATCTTTCTAGAAACTAGTGTTTGTCTCTAATGTTGGATGTAAGTGGTGATTGTTGCAGGCTTCTTCCTTGTGGATTGGGCAAGCCAAGAGCTGAAACCTGAGCTTGGAGTCCTCCTTTTTGTTGTCTACCTTGTACATATGCTCTTGAGTCTTGTATCTAGGTCCTAGGTTTTCACTGGGTTCATCAGTTTGGAAGGTGCATTGCACCTTGGTCTTGAATCTCCATTTTCAAGAATAAAGTGAGCCTGGATAAGGGGGGGGGCCCCGTCTTGGCCCCTCAATCATATTGCATTCTCCAATGATGTCACTTTGTGTTTAAGCTGTATAAGTCTTAATTCCAGCTTAATTGCAAACTCTTAAGTTCAAGTATATGTGTTTGGCAACTCGCAATCATCTCATTCAAATGCCTCTGCAAAATCCGTTGTTTGAATTGATAGAAAGCACCGAGTAGTTTACATTAGTAGACATTAAAACATTATTATATATTATACGCCAATGGTGTTATGGCGGTGGATCATGTGAGTAGATAGGACTAGTCCAGTTGGAGCCACAGCTTCAGACGGCATCAAATTTGGACATGTGATACTTATTCTATTAATAAAAATGTGCACACACGTGTCTAGGTCCTAGGGGCAATAGGAAGGGAAGGGTGCATTAAGGTGCATTGAATGGTAGATGCATGGGTCATAGGCTAAGGGTAGGTGTAAATGGGAAGGTGGAACTTGAGTGATCTCAAGGGACATTAATGAAAGGGTATCACCCTTTCATTGTGAATCTCACGTTGCATTCTCTCTACCACATTGCATTCATCCATCATCTCTCTCCCACTTTGCATGTAGGTCGAAATAGAAACAAGTACTCTCACGAGGGCGCTCTTCCCCATTGGAGGGCCAATTGGCATTCAAATTCTGCATGCATTGCACACATTTGCACATTTGGTATCAGAGCGGTGACGATCCACGAGCGGGACGAGAAGAGGGCGAAAGTTGTGGACGACGGAAGTCGCAAGAGAAGTTGCGGAAGAGGATCACGACCGACCGATCTCCGAGGTTCTGATACAAGGATTGAAAATTTCTGGTCTTGAACGGTGAACGGGGTGTCCTCACGAGGTGAATTGCCCCCCCCCCCCCCCCCTCAATGTGAATGTATCCTTAAAATCCTTAAATCATGAGGAAAAGGGACCCCCATTCTCCCCAACGGAAAGTCGGATCGGAATAAGATTTTAAGGGGGTGATCCACCCATCAAGTACCCCCTATAACGGTATCTAGAGCTCCAACCCGCCCAAAACAAGTAGCCCAAACAGAGCGTACCAGTTTACAGCAGAAATACAAGAAGAAAAGCTTGAAAGAGAAGGGAAAGGAGGTCATTTTAAGTGTCTTCTTAACACAAACGAAGCGGGAGTCGGATAAGTACCACCAACTCTACAACACTTGACTTTTGCTGTAAAATAAACCTCTTTTTTTTGAAATTACAGCAAGACATTTTCTCTCTTGTATTACTAAAAGGAAAGAATGGAAGGGGAAGGGACATAAACAATGAACTTATTCCTTTTCCTCCATTACCCCAAGGAGAGAGAGAAAGAACACCTTCACCCCCTCTTGAAGAGGATGGATTAGGTGAGAGTTATACACATCTTGAGTATGATAACCCACAAATAGATTTACAGCAGTCTCTCCTTCAAGAACCTCTTGATAGGGAGTCCTCCTTTCGTAATGAAAGAAGAAATGAGACCAACCAAGAACAAGGTGATGAGTTCACGCCTTCAACTCAAAGCCCAGTACACATGGATTATAATCCAAGTGCAAGAGGAAGAGAGGAGACTCCTGTTGATAAGCTGATTTTTCAGCTTAGCAATATGATTGAGCAGTCCATTATGACAAGATTAGGGACTAAGAGGACTTTAAACTTCGGGGATGAAGAGTTGAGTGCCCCTTCTAAGAGGTCCAAATTCCAACCGCGAGAGAGAATTGAGTTTCCCAAATATGATGGGGCAAGGGAGGCTGACAAAATCCTCAATTGGATTCGTCATTTTGAGCTATACTTTGCCCATCAAGACAAGACCGAGCAAGAGAAGCTTGCTCTTGCCACATTGCATCTGCAGACGGATGCTCTAATGTGGTGGTCCTTGTCACAAACAGAGCCTATTCATGAATGGGCTAAGTTCGTGGAGCAACTGAAAGCCACTTTCATGCCACCGATGAAGAGAATCTAACCTTTCGTTGGGAGAGGTTTAGGCAGTTCGATAATGAGAGTAATGGAGATTTTACAGCCAGATTTTGAAAACTCTCTCTAGAGTATTCGAAAAGAGTGAGGAAGATAGGAGAAAGAAGTATTTAGCAGCCTTAAGCCCAAAAGTAAGGTACGAGGTTGAAATGTTTAACCCGACCACGCTTAAGGACCTCACTAAGCTGGCTGAAATAGCCGAGAGGAAATTGAATCCGCGTAAACCCTTCAACAAAGGAAATGAGAAAGCTATTGTACAAAATGTTAACAGCCAATCACGTCCTGGATGGATACCATTTCCTTCCATGACTGACGATGAGAAGAAAAAGCTAATTAAGGAGGGAAAATGTTTTGGATGTTAGAAACATAAGCCAGGGCATCCATGGCATAAATGTCCTACTCTATTAGCCAAAATTGTCAAAACCAATTCTGTAAAAGGGAAAGGCAAAGCATCCAAGCAAGAGGGTGAGGCTTCTACCTCCTCATCCCAAGACTCTACGATGAACATAGAACCAAGAGTAAATGCTATCCATTCAGCCAACACTGGTGTATGGATGTGTGAATTGAATAGAGAGTAGGTATATTCATTGTAGAGTATGGACAGAGAATAAATAATTTTCTCCTCCGTGTAGAGCGTCTGATAAGATAAATAGGGCTGAAATAGAAGAGTTGGAAAAAGAGATTGAAGGTCTATAGTTTCTATAGACTAAGTAGCTCTCCATCGCAAAATCATCCATAGCCAAGGTCTGCCTAGTTCAATGAAAACATTTGGGACCAATTTTTTGAGAATGTGTTTAAGCTTATTGAGCAGGTTACTGCAAAGAGATTTCAGCAGCTAAGTATTCATAAGAGGATTCTGAGCATGAAGAGATACTGAAGAGGCACTGCAGTGGTACTTTTGCATTTTGAATATTCAGCATCAAGAGGAACCGGAACTTGAAGATGAGATTTAAGTTCGGATTCAGAAGAGATCGTGTACTACCAGGAGAAGATTATTTGCAGATTATGAAGAGGAGATGCAAATGTAGAAGTAAAAGAGAAGTGTACGCAAGAGAAAGAGACAAGAGAGGATCCAGAAGAGGACTTCTACCCATTCAAGCAGGAGGGAGTGTCATGACAAGAGAAATCACTAATCTGTGATTAGTAGACATTAAAACATTATTATATATTATACGCCAATGGTGTAACATGTATTTGTATTTATGATGGACACCGACCGATTTGTTATGGCGGTGGATCATTTGAGTAGATAAAACTAGTCGAGCTGGAGCCACAGCTTCAGACGGCATCGAATTTGGACATGTGATACTTATTCTATTAATAAAAATGTGCACACACGTGTCTAGGTCCTAGGGGCAATAGGAAGGGAAGGGTGCATTAAGGTGCATTGAATGGTAGATGCATGGGTCATAGGCTAAGGGTAGGTGTAAATGGGAAGATGGAACTTGAGTGATCTCAAGGGACATTAATGAACGGGTATCACCCTTTCATTGTGAATCTCACGTTGCATTCATCCGTCATCTCTCTCCCACTTTGCATGTAGGTCGAAATAGAAACAAGTACACTCACGAGGGCGCTCTTCCCCATTGGAGGGCCAATCGGCATTCAAATTCTGCATGCATTGCACACATTTGCATTTTCGAAAAAGTGTGGTTTTTTCACACACACAAAGACCCATATTTGTGCACATAAGCATGCATGTGTGTGTGTGTGTGTGTGCACATGCATGAGTGCTGGAGAAATATATTGAATCAGTTTAGTCATGGATTGATTTCTATTGGGATTGACGACGGTCCGGATTGCACCAAAGGCCTCGATGCAGGGGGGGAAGGGGGAGCCTCAGCTGTGAATAAGGTGCTCATGAGCACTGCAGCGACTCTTTTTGTAAAATTTTGAATGGTGAATGCAAAGAGAATCTGTGCTAATAAAATAAGAGGATTATAACCTAACTTTGTACTGCTTTTTGGCAGATTGAACAAAATATTGAGTACATAGAAAGAAAGCGTGATGGTGTAAATTTTTCCCCCAAAGATGTCTCTTTGGTCTCATCTTTTCTACAGGCTAGTGTGATCTTTTTACCTTTTCTGCATGTCGTGCTTGAATTTACATCCTGGCAAGCTTTCAGTGTATGACATGTTAAAACCTTTCATGCTGAATGTGCAGGAAGAGAAGAATGCAGGTTTAAGTCCTTTGTCACGATTCAATGCTAGCTTGAGAAAAAGTGCTGATCAGCGGCGAGCGAGTCTCCACACATCTAGGTCCTCTTGACTTACCTAGCATGGTTTTAAGCTCGCTTTAAACTCAGTCAGAAGCAGAAAACTCTTGTGCATTTGATTTTCATTCTGTATACATTTTGTTTGGATGAATTTTGATGTAAAGGCCGCTGACATTGTTTTGGCAGCATATTGGTCAAGGAAGAACCACAAGGAAACTTTTCCAAGGAGCTACTTGATTCTCATGGACTTGCAGACAATGATGATCAGGGTGCAAATGTATTCAGATCAGATTGGCTTCCATCCAAAAAGACCCAGAGGTGAGCTTTGTTTGAACGAAAATCTTCTACTTTGTGACCATATGCAGACGCCAATGTCAAAAACTGAATGCGTAAAAGCAGTAGCAAGAATTGCATAGTTTCCACTGTGTTTTGAGGTGAGCTTTTCAGTCCACAGGAACTTGCGTTTTGTTTTTAGGCTAAATTTGACTTTTCAAGTGGTGATCTTGATGCTGTTTCGAAAAAACACCTAAAAATCTGGCAAAGTGGGTTGATTTGAGGTTCCATCTTCAAATTTACTTATGTGAACTGGAGAGTCTTTTAGCAGGTCATACTGAATAACATCGTGTTGCTCATAGGCTTTTTTTCTCAGTAGCTTTGAATGCACTAGAAAGGTGAACATTTGTTTCCTTTGTACATAGGAATTGAAATTAGTCTGCATTATGTTTACTCAATATTCAACCAAAATTCAAGAGTTTCCTTGCAATGTTCCAGCTCAAACATAGAGACTGTAGACTTGGTGAGCTAAGTATAGAGACTCTGTAGAGTTGGTTTGTTTCGCATTAGTTACTACTAATTATAGGGGCTTATGCCCTCCCTCTCTAGTTTACATACCCAGCCTTTTTCTTTTGGATTAGGTATGGTATTAATGTTCTTCTCTGATTCCATTCATGTAAAAAATGTGGGCATCATCATGATGTTCTACTACAGAACCGTCCAAGAAAAGAAAGCTCGATCAAATACTTCAGAGACAGCAGGCGATGAAGAAGAAGTAGATCCAGAGGCAGAGGATATTGTGGAAGATCTGGAGTTTTCGTCGGATGATGATGAAAACATGAAGACCTTGGTTTCGAGTGATGATGAGGAAGTAAAGCAAATCAGGTCAAAGAGACAGAAGACATCTGAGAGACCACACACCAGCAAATTGAAAAGGTCAAAGAAAGGGCAGGCAAAGGTGAAGCCAACAGAGCTAAGGAATGGAAAGGCTAAACAAGCTGGAATAAAGGGGAACGGCTCTCAAAAGAAGGGTAGCTTGAAGAAGAGATGAAGACTGCCAGTGAAGCTCATTGTCTTTTACAAATTGTCGGTGGCAATATTTGAATAGATCACTATGTTGACTAAAGAGTTCTGAAAATGAAAAGTTTATGTTTCATGGCAGATGCAAGACGGGATGCTGCCTTGTAGGCCTACTTGGGAAGCTGTGTTTTGTCTGTGGCACTTTCATGATGAGTCTAGGGACACAGTACAGCTTAAGCTTTTGGAATCGGAGAAGTGTTTGTACTAGCTGTGTAGAAATTTTTGGCCTGCTCCAAGGGGGGAAGGCTATAGTGATCGGTGTGTGTTCAATGAAAGCCAAAATTCAGAATTTTCTTTTTTTAGAGTCCTAAATTTTTTGATTGGTCCAATTCACCACTTCCTATTTTTTTCTATTGAAATCCTTCTCTCTCTCTCTCTCTCTCTCTCTCTCTCCCCTCCTTCCTTTATCTCCACACACCATCTCCAGTGTATTCTTTCTCGCTTTTTCGATCTTGGGCTGGCCTTATGAATGATTAGATATCATTCACCTTTTTACGATTTTCATTAAACAGTTTTGAGCTTTCAGGACTGCCAAACCATGTGTACCCTTTATGTGTCAAATTAACAGCCGTTGAACCTTGTCAAGAATTCAGTGGAGTTGCTTCTCAATAGTAATAATAATGATTCGATAACCAATCTTTGCTGAAGATATTTCATTGATTATACTTGAGTCTTGTTCTCCGGCTGCATTGAGGTTCCTCTCCTCCCCTCACTGGTTGGCTACCTCCCTCTCCCCCTGTAGCCTGCTACATAATCTTACCCTGCTACTACCCCTTACAGCTTGCCCCAACTCCATCCATCTCCATTGCTGCCCATGGCAACCCAGTGCAAGTCATCCTGTTCTTTCCTTTATTCATCACTACACATAAGTCTCTTGCCATGCTGCATATTGTCTAACTCACAGGCTACTCTCTTTTGTCCATTTTGATGTCTCCAACTCTGGCTCCTGTTGTCTTTTCTGTCTTTGGCGGCCTTCAGTTGCTAAACGACTGCGTCTTCCTCATCCCCTGGACTTCTTGCTGCAACCATTCTTTGCTTTCAAAAATGTAATAAGATTTTCATTTTCCAAATATAATTTCTTTTTCCTCTCCTTCCACATCCACTGCTGCCCACAGCAACCCTAGCTGTGAGCCATCTCAGTCTCGCTCCTTTGTCACCACAATGCAGTCTCATCATCTTGCTGCCATGCTGCACCTCTTATCATCTTGCTGACTCTAATTCTGGACCCTGCTTTCCTTTCCGTCTGGCTGCCTGCCATTTTTCCAACTTAGTTTATCTTCCTCATCCCCATTTTTCCAAAAAGCAAACCATATAAAGAACAAGTCAAAAGCATTCCAAGAAAACACTAATTACTTTTGAAAAACAGGACATATTAAACGACTGGAAGGAATATGGGAAATCTGCAAGCAATGTGGAATTAGTTTTCGGGAAAGTTTTTCCTGTAAGGTTTGTATTCTCTCTATTGCTTTTCTTGCTTCACTTGATTCTTTTTTCACTTTATTTCTGTACTCTAAATTTTTGGGGCTGCCTCTCTCTCTCTCTCTCTCTCTCTCTCTCAGTAAAGCCACTTTATTGTAGAATAAACAATAATACAGCACGAGAGAGGGAGAGACTAAGAAGTATGAAAGTCAAAAGCAGTGCACAAACGCATCAAAGGAAGCCTGTTCAAAATTACCCAATTGCATGCAATCATGTAGGGATTGTTGCAATGAAGGCCTTAAGGATCATACACATCACTCTGTATAAGCTTCAATTTTCTGACAGCCCTAGCTGATCTATCCCTTGGGCAGCCTCCCATGTGCATCTTTCCTAAAATGCATCCTGCACACATTACTTCAACATTTGAGATACCTCTTCTATTTCTTCATTCATAGTGACCTTTTGGCAATGCATTTTGATATACTCTCTCTCTCTCTCTCTCTCTCCAACGTGTGCATTTCTTCCTCTTCTTTCATTCTGTCCTTTTTACTATTGTAATTTTTGTTGTTTGGGTTGGGATTTCATAGTTTAGTAAGCACTCGGTTTAGTGATGAGAACATTAGCATAGCATTGCTTACTAAGTTATTCCCATTTTTGCTGTTCTCCTTTATCTTTTGTTTGTTTAATAAAAAATAATAATTTTGTCAAGGCGGGATACATTCTAGTCTTATGAAGGTATTTGATGTATGTATTAGTGGCTCTCAAAGCATCAAACAAGAAGTTCAACACATGTGATATAGAAAACACACAATATTGCAGCAATGAAAACAACTCGACTCCTATTACTGTTGACAAAATGATCCTCAACCCTACGGGGTTTGTTGGCTATTACAAAACCTGCAAATGACCCCTATACCTAGAACTATGAGTAGCTACTAGCCACGATTCCTACAGGTTCGATGGCCTACAAAAAGATGGATCTAATTGCCTCCATAGTTCATATATTGATAAGCTTGAGAGAGACGTCGGTTGCCGCCCTTGAACACACGTGAACCTTCAAAATTTGCTTGCTGTCAACGAAAGATCAGACACGCGTTCACCATGCATAGGCTAGTCTCCATATGCTTGCATGGTCCAATCATCTTCTAGCAGCCACCTCATGAGCACATGAATAAATCACACGACTACCCAGTCGATCACTTGAAGAGTTAATTCACACAAAAGCGACCCCTAACGGAATTTAGATCCCTTTTGAAGGAATCTCCAATGTACCCCTTGAATCCAAACAGGGGATGATCAACCACAAGATGGACATCATAGTCCACAATTCTTCACTGGCTTCATAGCCCTCAAAACATTGCAGTGATATCGTAGTCACTAAAAACACCAACAAACAAAGCTTACTGTTTGGCATCGTAGCCAAACCCAGAACCATCATAACTCAGAACGCTCATTCCTGATCGGCCGGGCATATCATCACTCACTAAACAGCTATCTCGTCTAAAGTAGACTCTTGATCACACATGCCTTGTGCTTTCGTCTCTTCATCCTTTTGCTTTTTGACATAGAACCTCTCGATATGCCCTGGCTTACCACAATAGTAACATGCATGGGTATCTCTATTCTTGTTTCTTTGATCGTTGATAGCAAATGCAGCTTTACCAGGAAACATACTCTCCTCTCGCTTCTCTTCTGCCATAAGCAACCCCACACAATCAATGTAATCTGCTTTGTCGTCCAATTTGAGAATTCGTGGTCTCATTGAACCTGGAAGGAAGGCTCTTCAGTAGTATAGCCTTTTGATTTTCGTCCTTGATTTTGGATCCAAGGTCTTAATAGTTGTTTCAACAAAGACTGCATGTGGTTCAGGAAGGTGGCTAAGTCTTCATTGTCGTCCATGCGTAAGTCGTACAATTGTTGCTTTAAAATAGCCTTTGAATGGCGCATCTTCACTCCAAACAATGCTTCAAGAATTGTCCAATTAGTAGCAACCGACTTAGTGACTTTGAGATGATGAAAGTAATCCTTCCCCAGTGCTAAACCCATCATGCCAATAGCTTTGTCACTCTCCTTCCTACATGCCCGTTTGTCAGCCTCTCCACTAGTTGGTTCTTTCTCTATCCCAAACACGATACCCCACAAACCTTTTTGCATGAACCACAATTTAGTTGAGAGTTGCCAGCTCGCAAAATTCCGACCATTGAACTTGACTAACATCGTCTCGCTCTTTGTCTTCTTTCTCGAATCCATGGAACAAGGAGCAGATACCTAGAGTCTCCTGAAAACAAGCCTCAGTTAATAAAACTATCCTTGATCTTTGTCTTCTACCCGACAAACTTCTAGGTCTCTTGAGTTGGCGAGGAAAAGCAAGTGTTCCTTTCCTATATAGTTTCCTCGACATGCACACCAACTCGATCACTACTTTGATCACAGGCTCCCGGATTGTTTGCTTTGATAACACTGCTAGCTCTCAAAGCATCAAAGAAGTTCAACACATGTGATATAGAAAACACACAATATTGTAGCAATGAAAACGACTTGACTCCTTCTATTATTGTTGACAAAATGAGCCTCAACCCTATGGGGTTTGTTGGCTATTACAAGACCTGCAAATGACCCCTATACCTAGAACTATGATCAGCTACTAGCCGCGACTCCTACAAGCTTGATGGCCCTACAAAAAGACAGATCTAATTGCCTCCATAGTTCATATACTAATCAGCTTGAGAGAGACGTCGGTTGTCGCCCTTGAACACACGTGAACCTTCAAAATCTGCTTGTTGCCAACCAAAGACCAGACACACGTTCACCATGCATAGGCTAGTCTCCATATGCTTGCATAATCCAATCATCTTCTAGTAGCCACCTCATGAGCACGTGAATAAATCACACGACTACCTAGCCGACCACTTGAAGAGCTAATTCACACAAAAGTGACCCCTAACGAAATTTAGATCCCTTGTGAAGGAATCTCCAACATGTATGTATTGCGTGTAGTTTGATGTCTCTTACAAACCCTTTGTTCTTTTGCTCATTTAAAGAAAAAAGAATTTGCAAGGTTGGACATATTCTAGCCTTATGAATGTATATCTTAAGTAAAAGTCTTACATATTTGTAGGCATCTATTACTCAACTATGTTTGTGAGAGCATTTTTTATTGAGAAAAATGCAATTTGTATTGGCAACATTCCCTTGAGTGAATTGTATGGGTGTTCCATCAATTAAGTCCCTCTATTCCATCACCCTATTCCAAAAAGTGTGGTTGTCTGGGTTTCAAAAGATCCGATCATTGCCATTGCACCTCCGACCTCCCATTGCTCTGTTCCATCACACATCTCTCTAGACCACTGTCCAGCTTGCTGCAACACCATTCCATTCACCTCCATTGCACCTCCCTCTAGATCACTCTCGCTAGCTTGTTGGAGTTGCACCATTCCGTCCACCCTTGGAGTTGTGCCTCATCAAACGTTCCTATGGTTCTGCACCTTCCATACGATACTGCAACCTACTACATCTCTCCACCCAATTGGAGCTGCGCTATGCTCCACCTTCCATATGATACTATAGCTTGCCACACCTCTCCAGCCACCTTTGGAGCTGCTCTATCTTCATGCTGGAGCCGGACATCAGCGGGTTGCCTCGTTCTTTATTTATTCTTTAATATATTTTTTTGGGCCACATAGGTATCTCATCAAAGTTTGGTGCTGGATATAATCAGAATGACAGGAACATGATGCTTGAAGTTTGTGGGACCTTGTTGGAGTTACTGACACATGTTAGGGTTGAACTCCGATAGGCAAGAGAAGCAAGGTCCTTCATTTCTATTGGATACCACCCTTCTACGAACCCTTTCTTGCTTGTGTGAGAGAGAATAATTTTTGCTTCGTGGCACTAAAGCCAACATGCTTTTTTGCGGACACAAAGGATTGAAGCCAAACATACCACACGACAAGAAAGACCAAGTCATTGTTTTTTCTTAGTTGCATCGCAGTCCAATGTTTTTTTTTGCTTACACAGTTTGCATAGAAATTCACAATCACAAAACACAAAAATCATGGTGAAGTTTCAACCAATTATAAAAATGACAAAGTCAGATCTTGAAAATCTAAAGGACTACACTCTTCTCTTGGAAGAATGAATTTCTTATTGATGTAAGAAGTATTGAATATAATATTTGCAAGGCAAAACATTCCAAGCTTCTAAAGAAATTTTTTTTTAATAGAGAGCCATAATGGATAGAAGAAAGATAGAGAGAGGGAGGAAGGGAGATAAATAAAGACCCAGGCTCAGCACATGGAATAGCAGTGAGCGCATCACACAAGCCGCCTATGCTCACCGATGTAGCATGCAGACGTCTTCCGCAGCACAAACAAATTGCTACTCTGGGGATAAATATCGGGGCTTATGTTTTGTCATTTTCTGTGTGCAGGACCCGTGCGACCGGCGTCGAAAAACGATGAAAATACGTAGATCAAATCATTGTAATCGGCAGGGCTTGAACCCGCGACCACTAAGTTTCGCTTATAAGCCTCTACCACTGCACTATCGCACGCTTGCATACAAGAGATTATAGTCAGATGTTTATAAACATATGTCTATAAACACATGTCTATAATCGCCGCTTCGGCGCTGTGAAAATCCACTGGCCTGCATGGGTCTCGCCTCCACCCACCTTAGACAAACTATACCCCCCGAAATCTATCCTAAATGAAGCACAAAGGCGACTACATCGGACAGTATGATGAAATAACCGATAGGCAAGACAAAGAAAGCAAGACGGCCGGACTTCTATGCTGAACGATGGACTACTTCACAACTAGATGACTGGCAGCCCGCAAGGAACAAACATCTCAAGTGACGCCAATGCAACGTCAACGCAACAGCAAGAGCTTCAATACACTCCTCATGCACCTATCAAACTCAGCTATGACACAACATTGAGCAAAGCCAACTCAGTGCAAGCACAGCACAAGACGGAATGGCAAGATCTGCAACAAGCTTTAGCCACAGGCTACAACAAACACACACAAAGTAGTAGAAGCAAGGGCCACCGATGGTGGACGACTCGAAATCGCAAGCAATAGTGTTAGTTAGTGGATCAAGCTACATGTACAATGCCAAATGGCCCAATCATTCATGAAAGCAAGTCAACAGAGACATAGATCTTCCGCAATGTCTACACAGACACACCCCGATGGATCTTCATCATCTCGCCGTAGCAGTTTTCACTTCACAGTGCTGAACATTAACATGTGGCACATCAAGCTAGGTTGGTAAGATTTTCCAAACCTTGGGTTTAAAATTTGGACACTTGGCAGATTAACTCTAGCTATGGTTGAGTTTGATTAGCTAGGAGATAGTCAGCATTTTGGATCAAATAAGTGACACATGACAAGTAACCATATCTTGGCACATCAGCAAACACGTGTCATCTACCACGTCAATAATCCATGTCAGTAGTGACATCCAAATGCCACATCATCTACACAATCAGCATGTCATGTTATTACACAAGTGCCACACAGGCACATTTATGTAACAGCATGTGACCCTACACTACTACATCATCACATGTGCCATATCATCATTTTTTACCACTCCCTTGGACAAAGTTTAGCCATAATTTTTTATCTAGAGGGAATTTTGCAGTGGTCCAACAAGCAAAAATGATCAGTAGATCATGCTCTACGTGGTGAGCACCTTAGATCAACACTTTGGCTTATGCATAGGTCATAAGCATTGAATTCCCTTCATTAGAACCACCTCTTGATCCATTACAGCCACCTAGCACATAAAACAAAGGATGAACCTAAATAAATTTTGTTGCATTTTTACACTTGACATGAGTCTAGCTACAGACTAGCACATCTGTATAGGAGATCGAACTCTACCAAGCCAAGTAAGCCATTGCCATATTACTCGATTAGTTCCTAGCAGCATCCGTCCCTACAGATCTATCATCGGTGTACACATTCACACATCTGACACTAGCTTAGTCTCTTGGCATTTGGCAGTTCAGCACATAAGTGTGACGTTTGGCAGAGTTCTCCTTGGAGAATACTATTCATCTTGCACACACATATGCCACCCATGTACAATCATGCTTATTGACTATTTTTGGCATTGGTTTTTGCACACATACATCAGCCTTGTACAACATCTTGGCTATGCCTGACAGTGTGTTGTCATCATTGTATTATAGGCTCGATCTTTGGCACACACGCAATTCTTCCACCATGACTTGGTTTTGATAGTAAGCATAAGACCCAGTGTGGCAACTTTCACACAGTGTACTCCTGGGTAGACAATCTTGTCGGTACATGGATAATCCTCTAGCATAGAGCAACAGGGTGCCTTAACATGGAGTTATCCATATCACACAGTTGATGATACACCAGTCATGGCTCCAAACCAGATCTGTGGAGTAGAAAGAGAATCTACTTCAAACTTCATTTCCAAAGGGTATGTACCAATATATGTTGACTCGATCCTTGGTCTTGAGAGATTGGACACAGATGTTCCATATGTTAGCATGGATTAGCCTGCACATTCTGATCATGCACACATTTGACAGTAAGCCCTTAGCATGAGGCAATCCCATCTACCTCAGCACAGTCTGATTCTAGTGATGTACGGCCATCACATTCATGCATGGATCTGACTCCATCTATTATCATCACAGATGATACATGTACTAAGCAGGAGATTACCAATGATTATGGAGATTTTTAGTAGGTAAGCCCTTAGTACGAGGCTCCCACATCTCCAGTAGCATGTGGAGATAGTTGTCACAGTACATCCAGCTCCTTATGTGATTCCATTCCATCATCCATCATTGATGCTTTCACCTTTGACATAGAGCATACCTTGGACATAGTGTCTCCATATGTAGATTGATGAGCAGTTCAATCTATAGGACATTCCAACATCATCTTAGCTATGACGCATTACACCACCCTTGGATCTAGTTATCACCACCACCCAAGAACACCAAATCATTCCTCAGCATGAGGACATGTACGCATCAGTGTAGCCCTGCCCTAGTGCAGTGGATATCATTAGGTTCAAAGATAGTGCAACTTGTGGGGAGTCTCTGTGTTTCAGCATGTACTTATGGCCGTCGTATACATGCCATACTTGATGCAGATTAGTGGATGGATTCAAGACTACAGATTTGTCTCAACATCAGCATTTGGTACCTTGCATGCTGCAGGGACATCATATGTTTTCTCAGTTGTATTTCAAGCTTCTAGGCCTTTACTATGTCAACTTCGCATTGAGCCTATGACAGATGCTACATCCCATGCCAATGGATGTTTAGGCATGCACACATCAGCTCTCACCTTTAGCTAAACCTTCAGCTCATGATAGTTGAACATATAGCTACTATAGGCTTCCATGCCTCGTCAGTGTTACGGGCCTGTTGTTCATCACAATAGAGCAGAGTATCATACTTGCACCTTAAGCCCTAACTTTTTTGCAGCCACTCCATCACTTTGTCCACAACGATATGCGGTCTTCTTTGACCTTGCATCATATGATAGAGATTACTCTACTACAGCATACCTTCAACATTGTTGTCAGTTCTTTTGTGTTGGTGACACTCTTGTAAGTCATAACCTATAGGATCGCATCTTCATGGCTACACCAACTGCTTTATATCCAGATGCCTCTTGTACAGAGCAGCTACACAGTCCACAATGACTTATGACATGATCAGCACATAGCCACACATACAATCGTTCACACAGTCCTCTTTTGATCAACCAAACTTTAATCTAGGTGGACTCCTTAGTTTTTGGATTTCCTTCCTCACTTCTTTGATCTATCTTCTACATTTCATTCCCAAAGGTGAAGGATGACCCACAACTTAAGAGGGAGGGATACATGTTATGTACAGGATCTAGAAAGTTGTACTCACTGTATAGGCTTCTGCTATGTAGTCACTTGCACATACTGCTTTGATTCTTTTTAGTTTTCTTCTTCAGTTTTCGATGCTACCATATAAGCCAAATAAAATCCACAAAAAGATCTTGTACATGCATCCTCTACTTATCTAGTACAACTTAAGAGGGACAGTTGAAGATGGTGTAAATTGCACTATCTAGATAGGGTTCATTGGACAAACCCTAACCCTAAGGTGTTCATGTATATATTCCTAGTTCTTTGGAATATGACATTGTGTATAGTTAGTATATCTTGTGTGCACTCCTCTCTGTCTCTATCTCTATCTCCCTCTCTCTCTCTCCAATTTTTATCAAAAGTGGACTACCATTGCAATAAAATTCCTCAATATTGACATTTTAGCTATGGGACTTAAAGTCTCGTCACAGTCTATTCCATACTCCTAAGAGTAACCCTTTGCAACAAGTCTAGCCTTGTACCTAGTATTATCATTCTTTATTGAGGGATTGATCTTATAAACCCATGTATAGCCTATGTTGTATTTTTCTTAAGGCAACTCCTCAAGTGTCCATGTATTACTATCCATTATTTCTTAGTATTCCTCGTCCATGGTTACATGCCATCTGGTTTTTTTATAACATCTTTGAAAGATGTAGGTTTGTGGACCTCCATGAAATCATACAACCATAATCGATGGTATAAGTCCACCTATTAGGAACCATCTTGTCACATAGGTTGACCTTCTAAGATATACAAAGTACTAACTATTGCATAGCAATCCTCTCTCTTCTCCAAGGAATCATGCGATTATGAATCATGATATGTATAAGAATAGTTTATTGTGTAGCTATGGACTAGTCAATGCTAGCTAGAGTGTCATAAGACACACTTTTGAAATACCCCATGGCCATTAGAGTAGGCACAATTGAAATAGGAGGTTGATAATCAAAGTTACTATTTTCATGCAATCATGAGATGTATAAGAATAGTCTATTATGTAGCTATGGACTATTCAATGCTAGCTAGACTATCATAAGACACACTTTTGAAATACCCATGGCAATTAGATTAGGCACAAGTGAAATGGTAGGTTGACCATCATGGTTACTATTTTCATTAATTATAGCAGCTCTAAAAGAAGAAACTACCTCATAACAAAATCACCAGAACCTGTATCCTTTTTCCCAAGGGATCATGCAATCATGAGATGTATAAGAATGGTCTATTGTGTAGCAATGCCTCATAGCAAAAGCCCCATAACGTGTATGTTTTTCTCCAAAGGATCATGCAATCATGAGATGTATAAGAATATTGTATTGTGTAGCTATGGACTATTCAATGCTAGCTAGAGTGTCATAAGACACACTTTTGAAATACCACACGGCCATTAGAGTAGACCTTGCATCATATGATAATATAGCATATCTTCAACATTGTTGTTAGTTCTTTTGTGTTGAAGACACTTTTGGAAGTCATAACCTACTAGATCACATCTTCATGGCTACACCGACTAGATTTATATCCAAATGCCTCTTCTACAGAGTAGTTGCACAATCCACAATGACTTATGACATGTTCAGTGCATAACCACACATGCATTCATTCACACAGTCATCTTTTAATCAACCAAAATTTGATCCAGGTGGACTTCATAGTTTTTGGATTTCCTTCCTCATTTCTTTGATCTATCTTCTATCTTTCATTTGCAAAGATGAAGGATGACCCACAACTTAAGAAGAGGGGGAAATGCACATTTTGCACAGGATCTAGTAAGTTGTACTCATTGTATAGGCTTTCGCTACATAGTCACTGTGCTCACACTTGCATATACTACTTTGATTCTTTTTAGTTTTCTTCAGATTTGGATGCACCATTTGCACCAAACAAAGTCCACAAAAAGATCTTGTGCATGCACCCTCTACTTATCTAGTGTAATTTAAGAGGGGGTGTTGAAGATACTGTAAATTGCACTATCTAGATAGGGTTCATTGGACAAACCCTAACCCTAACCCTAACCCTAACCCTAACCCTAACCCTAACCCTAACCCTAGTTCTTTGTGTATAGTTAGTCTATCTTGTGTGCACTCCCCCCCCTCTCTCTCTCTCCGTTCATTTTTATTACGATGGTATTCCTCAATATTATCATTTTAGCATTTTAGCTATGAGACTTAAAGTCTCCTCACAGTCTATTCTATACTCCTAACAATAACCCTTTGCAACAAGTCTAACCTTGTACCTAGTATATTCTCTATTGAGGGATTGATCTTGTAAACCCATGTATAGCATATGTTGTATTTTTCTTAAGGCAACTCCTCAAGTGTCCATGTATTATTGTCCATGATTTCCTATTAATCCTCGTCCATGGCTACATGCCATCTGGGTTTGTTTATAGCTTCTTGAAAAGATGTAGGTTCATGGACCTCCATGAAATCATACAAGCATAATCAATGGTATAAGTCTACCTACTAGGAACCATCTTGTCACACAGGCTGACCTTCTAAGATATACAATGTACTAACTATTGCATAGCAATCCTCCCTTCTCTGCAAGGAATCATGCTATCATGAGATGTATAAGAATAGTCTATTGTGTAGCTATGGACTAGTCAATGCTAGCTAGAGTGTCATAAGACACACTTTTGAAATACCCCATGGCCATTAGAGTAGGCACAATTGAAATAGGAGGTTGATAATTGAGAGTGCTCTCAACGGAAGCAAGAACGGAAGAGGGAGAGAGAGAGACAGAGAGCCACACAAGTTTTGGTGGGTGCAGAACCACCCTAATCTTCTTTTTCATTCATTTATATATGTGTTTGAGTATTGTACATAACTAGGGTAAAGGCACAGTGACCTTTAACCCCCACAACCTCCCACTTAAAGGACAATGTGCCTTTAAGGGAGAACAACCAATGAGCATACTATCCAATGCCCATCAATACATGACAATACTCAAACCGTTGACTAGGTAGAATCTTTGTCAGCATATCTGCAGGGTTATCATTTGTATGAACCTTGACAAGCTCTATGCACTTGTCCTCAAGTACTTCCCTGATGAAATGGTACCTGACCTCAATGTGTTTGGTCTTTGCATGAAAGACCGGATTCCATGCTAGCTGAATAGCACTCATGGAATCACTATGCAATGTCGGTACACTTGTATGAATCCCCAAATCTCCCACTAGCCGATCAAGCCATATAGCCTCCTTGCAACCCTCTGTGGCTGCAACATACTCAGCCTCTGTGGTAGACAAAGCAACGCACTTTTGTGCACGAGACATCCATGACACTGCACCACCTGCAAAGGTGAACACATAACTAGAAGTGGATCTCCTACTATCCACATGCCCTGCATAGTCTGAATCTGTGTACCCAAGTACACACTTGTCTCCTCTACCAAAGCAGATGCACATCTCCTTGGTACCCTTCATGTACCTCATGATGCAGTTAACTGCCTCCCAATGCCTCTTTCCTGGATTAGCCATATACCGGCTAACAACTCCCACTACAAAAGCAATGTCTGGTCTAGTAGCTATCATAGCATACATAAGACTCCCAACTGATGATGCATAAGGAACCTTGGCCATCATTGCCCTTTCCTCATCTGATTTGGGACTATCTGTGTGACTCAGTTTCACATATGGAGGCAATGCAGTACTCACTGCCTTCCCCTCCTCCATATTGAAACGCTGCAATACTTTTGTAATATACTCTTTTTGTGAAAGCCAAAGGAGTTTCCTACTCCGATCACGCGTGATGCACATACCAAGAATATGACTTGCAAGTCCCAAATCCTTCATATCAAAGGCCTCATGCAACTTGGCCTTTAATGCATCTAGCTCATAACTATTCTTGCTAGCCAATAGCATATCATCCACATATAGTGCCAGGATTATCAAGCTATTATCCTTAGCCCTTTTAGTGTAGAGGCAGTGATCAATTTCACTCCTTCTAAAACCATGGGATCGAATGAAAGCATCAAACTTCTGATACCATTCTCTAGGTGCTTGCTTAAGACCATAGAGACTCTTCTTCAGCTTGCAAACTAAATGCTCTTTGCCCTTTTCTTCAAAGCCTTTCGGCTGCACCATGTAAATTTCCTCATGCAAATCCCCATGCAAGAAAGCTGTCTTGACATCCATTTGCATAAGCTCCATATCCTCTGATGCCACTAGTCCAAGCATGCATCTAAGTGTGGTCATCTTCACAACCGGAGAGAAGATCTCATCAAAGTCCACACCCTTCTCTTGCTTGAACCCTTTAGCGACCAAACGGGCCTTGTACCTAGGCACATCATCACCTGTGACCTTTATTTTGTAGACCCATTTACATGGCAATGCTCTCTTTCCATGTGGCAAAGAAACCAAGTCCCAAGTCTTAGTCTTGATAAGTGAACTCATCTCTGATTGCATAGCATACTCCCACTTGCGTTGATCCTCGTGCATCATAACCTCTCTGTAGCAAGAAGGCTCCTCGCAATCAGTGAGCATCACATAGTCTACCCCTGGAACAAACCTATCAGGTGGCCTAGACACTCTAGATGACTTCTCAAGGGCATTTCAGCTTGCTGTCCCACCTGCATATCATCCAAATTTGGCTCATCATTTCCACCAATAGATGATCCATCATCTACCCTTGATTGTATACCTGTGGGAGTACTTGGTGGTACCATTTCTTGCACATTTGGTGCATGGACAGCTTGCTGTCTATCAACATATGCAGGTGGATTCACATCCTGGAAAGTGATTCTCCTCATTCCCACATCCCTCATGGGTGCCTTATGCATCTTCTTTTCATTGAAGACTACATCATGGCTGCGTATGATCTTCTTTGCTTCTGGATCCCAGAGACGATAGCCCATCTCTCCACTTTCACCATAACCCAGAAAGATGCATTTCCTAGACTTAATATCTAGCTTCTTTCGAAGCTCTTTTGGCACATGTGCATATGCTTCACACCCAAATATACGCAAATGAGAGTAAGAGGGCTTCTTGCCACTCCATGCCTCTTTAGGAATACCACCATCCAAACTCTTACTAGGTGATCTATTGATCACATGCACTGCAGTCTTCATTGCCTTAGCCCAAAAACCACCAGAAAGACTTGCATTGGAAAGCATGCATTGCAACCTTTCTTGAATGGTATGGTTCATCTTTTCTGCAACTGGATTTTGCTCTGGAGTACGAGGGGATGTGAGCTCCCTCTTAATCCCACGTGTATCACAGAAATGCTGAAAGTCATGAGAGAGATACTCTCCACCATTGTCAGTCCGTAGGCATTTAAGCGTTCTACCTGACTGATTCTCAACCAAGGCCACCCATTTAGCCCACACTTTCCTAGTTGCATCATCAATGAATGTCACATAGTATTCAGCCCCGCCTAATGACCGTGTAGGCATGGGACCACGTGTGAATGCACCAAATCAAGCTTTTCAAACTCTTTCTTTCCCCTTCTTTCATGGGCTGATTTAGTCTGCTTCCCATAGAGACAGTGCTCACAAAATTCAAAATCAGAGAAACTCAAATGCGGTACATAACCCAAATGGCATAAGAGTTTCATTCCATTCTGGCTCATGTGCCCCAACCTACAATGCCACAAAGAAGTGCTTGGCTACTCAGTTATTGCAACAACATGATCAAATACCCCTGATACATATAAGGGATACAAAGTCCCACACTTGGCACCCCTGGCCAAAAGCATAGAGCCCTTCTGAATTTTCCAACTCTGAAAGCCAAAAGTGGTGTGAAAACCAACATCATCTAGCTGACCCAGTGAAATAAGACTCTTGGTCAACTTAGGCACATGTCTCACATGTTTCAAAATAAATGCAGACCCATTTGCAAAAGAAAACTTTATGTCACCTACTCCCACTATGTCACATGCATAGTCATTTCCAAGATGCACACAACCTATCTTTCCACTGTCATAAGTGGAGAACCATTCCCTATGGGGAGTAACATGGAATGAAGCACCAGAATCCAAAATCCAATCCTGGGAATATGCATCATCTGAAGTGGTAGGCAACTCTGCAGATAAAGTAGACATGAAGAGAACGTCATTGTCACTGTTATGTGTGACTGCATCGATCTCCTCGATCTTTACTTTTCCTTTGTCCTCCCTTGGACTCTCTTTCTTTTGATTTTCACCGCAATTTGCGTTCTTTTTCTTATCCTTTTGCTCTCTTTTTAGCTTGTAGCAATCCTTTTTCATACGGCCCTTCTTGCCAGAGTGGTAACACTCAATGTTCCGTGCCCTGGATTTGCTACGAGACTTCCCTCTTTCTTGGGACTTCCCCCTGAACTGTGATCTGCCCCTTTGCACATTTAAGGCTGTATCTTGCTTGTTGCCATCCATATTCTTCCGTCTTATCTCCTCGGCCAACAAGCTACCCATAACATCATCAAATTTCAGTACTCCACTAGGTGCAGAGTTACTGATAGCTGTATGGAAGGTATCCCATGAGGATGGCAATGAACATAAGAGAAATATTGCCTTAGTCTCCGCATCAAAATTCATCTTCTGAGCCTGAAGCTAGCTGAAAATAATATTGAATTCATTCAAGTGAGAAGCAATGGAGACCCCTTCCTTCATCTGCAGCTCAAACAACCTCTTCACGAGATAAACTTTATTAGAGGCAATTTCCTTTTCATAAGTGGCACACACTTTCTTCCACAAATCTTATGTAGTCTGCTCATTTACTATTGTGAAATGAACCGACTCTGCAAGATGAAGTCTAATAGTAGATTTTGCTAATGCATCCAACTCATTCCAATCATCCTCAAACATATTTGCAGGCTTAGCTTCAATCCCTGCCAAGGGTTTAATATGCTTCTTTTGAATAAGCACATCCCTTATTTGTTCTTTCCACAAAGAAAAGTTTGTCCCATCAAACTTTTTAATGCTAAAAAACTCCTTTTCAGACATGGAAGAGGATGCCATGATGCAAAAATCTCAAATGCTAGTGCCTACAAGAGAGAGTCACACCAAATACTAGGTGCACCCAAATGTGTATGCCACAATAGAGTGAAATATCCTGATAGGTAGGGGTTTTTGGGCATCTGAAACGCAATGGGACAGACGGTTTTGGAAACTGTGGTCTCAATCACTGGGTCCAACACACGGACTGAAAAACGTTTTTGGAAACAGAGCTGTTTGTAAACTCCACCAGAGTGCGAATGATGAGAAACATAGAAGTTTTAGGGCCTCTTGAGTCCACCGGAACTGATAGATCTACAAATGGTTGCTCCAAACTTGAGTTCCAACACCCAGGCAGAAAAACGCAGAAACTGACACAATGAGTCAGAAATCCAATGAAATGATCCCAAATTCAAGAATGAAGGTGTTTCCAAGCTCCTGAAGTGAAGTGGACACCAAAAGCAAGCAATAGTTACCTCTACAAGTCAATACGGAGTCTCTGTCATCGAATAGGGAAAAGCTCAAAAAATGACTTTTTCTTTGAAAACACTTAACAGGCTCTCAAAACAGGCTCTCAAAACCACTTCGCAAAACCAAAGTGACTTTTCCAAAGGTTCCTCTAAGGTCTCTACACACTCGGATGCAAGTAAAGTCACCCACAAAGCTTCCCACAGAGCTTCTCCTTCCTCCCACGGAGCTGTTGAGCTTCAAGCATTCACGCACGCTCAGCTAGATCACCCGGGCTCTGATACCAGTTGAGAGTGCTCTCAACGGAAGCAAGAACGGAAGAGGGAGAGAGAGAAACAGAGAGCCACACAAATTTTGGTGGGTGTAGAACCACCCTAATCTTCTTTTTCATTCATTTATATATGTGTTTGAGTATTGTACATAACCAGGGTAAAGGCACAGTGACCTTTAACCCCCACAATAATCACAGTTACTATTTTCATGCAATCATGAGATGTATAAGAATAGTCTATTGTGTAGCTATGGACTATTCAATGCTAGCTAGACTATCATAAGATGCACTTTTGAAATACCCCATGGCCATTAGAGTAGGCACAAGTGAAATAATAGATTGACCATCATTGTTACTATTTTCATTAATTATAACAGCTCTAAAAGAAGAAACTACCTCATAACAAAATCCCCATAACCTGTATCCTTTTTCCAAGGGATCAAAAGCCTGTTGTGTAGCTATGCCTCATAGAAAAATCCCCATAATACGTATCGGTTTCTCCAAGGGAGCCTACAATCATGAGATGTATAAGAATAGTGTATTGTGTAGCTATGGACTATTTGAATGCTAGCTAGGGTGACATAAGACACACTTTTGAAATACCACATGGCCATTAGAGTAGGTGCAAGTGAAATAGTATGTTGATAATCATAGTTACTATTTTCATCAATTTAGTAGCTCTACAAGAAGAAACTACCTCATAGCAAAATCCCCATAACTTGTATGCTTTCTTATCACTATATCTAGTGAGAATACACTTTTGAGAGTCGTAATCTAGCTTCTGTCTCATATTACCTAAAACATGAGGATAAGCAATGAGCCAAATGTTGGGAGTTGTGGTGCCATGTGCTAAATGTTGGGAATTGTGGTGCCATGTGCACAAGCTAAGGGCAAGGTATGAAGCAAGAGCATGCTACCACCTGTGGCAAGGAAGCTTTATCCCACTTGTGAGAAAGCAATGCAAGTATGAACCCCACTCCTATAAAGGGGAGGTCATTTTCATGTGATCTTGTTTACACATAGGTTTCATCCACAGTAGATTAGTTTAAGCAATATATTTATTATGTAGTAGGGACATATTACGGTTTTTCTTAATCAAGTTAGAAGAGAGAGGTTGTCTCTAATGCTTGGAGAGGAATGAGACAACGTGAAATTGGGAATTCTCTTCAAAGCATTACATCATTCAACATTCTATTTGAAGGTGCTACCTGCTCATGTTTGGTTTGTTCCCCATGACTATCAAAGTTAACTTTCTCTAGTTGTAAAGGCTAAAGATCTGGTGACAATCCTTTTGCAACTAGTCTAGCTTTGTATCTTTCAAAGCTTCCATCTAGATTGTACTTCACTTTGTATACCCATTTGTTTGCTATGGCCTTCTTTCCTGGTGGAAGGTCGCATAATTCCCAAGTGTTGTTCTTGTACAAAGCTTCCATTTCTTCATTCATAGCAAGTTTGCCATTCTGGCTTATCTATTGCATCTTTGAAGTACATTGGCTCTTCTATAGCCATGATGGTAGTCATAAGTGCATAGTTGGTGGTTCAACCTGAATTGCTTTGCCTTTTTGAGCATATGTCAATCTGGATGGAGGTCTGATTTCCCTAGTAGACCATCTGAGTTGCTGTGGTTCTTCTCAAGTTGCTTTTGGAAATTCTTGCTCTTCTTCATCAATGTTTTTTGTAGATGACTGAGTAATCGGTGCGTCTATCTCCTGTGTGTTTGTTGTTTTCCATTCTGATTTCCTCATTGAGGATTACATCTCTAGAGATAATGACCTTGCGGTTGATGGGATCATACAACTTGTATGCTTTGCTGTCTTCACTATAGCCAACCATGATGTATTTACGTGACCACATCCAATTTCTTGCGATGGTTGTCATGTATGTGGGCATATGCTATGCAACCAAATATGCGGAGATGCCCAATGTGTGGCTTGTGCCTAGTGAATGATTCATAAGCTGTCATACACTGAATTGGTTCAGTAGGAAGCCGATTAAGCAAGTATTTTGCAGTGGCTATTGCTTCTACCCAATACTGATTCAGAAGATGCTTCTCACTAAGCATTGCTCTAGCACTGTCTGCTAAAGTAGCATTCTTCCTTTCAGCTCTTGCATTCTGCTAAGGAGTATCTACACAAGTGAATTGTCTTCGAATGCCGTGAGTTCTGCAAAAGTTCATGAATGTTGAAGACATGTATTCACCTCCTCTGTCTGATCTCATGACTTTGATCTTTCTGCATGTTTGGTTTTCTACCACAGCTTTGAATTCTTGAAATCTAGAAAAGACCTTAGATTTCTCGTACAGAAAGTAGACCCAACAATATCTGCTATAGTAGTCGATGAAACTCAAGTAGTAAAGTGAACCGTTGATGCTACAAGACTAGGCATAACCCCATACATCTGTATGTATCAAATCAAGAATACCTCATGCTCGAGAGGTACTCTGCCAAAGTTGATTTTCTTTTTTTGTCGAAGTAGTATGCTTCACAAACTTTTCCAAGAAACTAAAGTGTTGGAATTCCAATTGCCATATTTTGATTCTTGAGCTCTATCAAGCTTTTGAAATTGACATGTCCATATCTCTTGTGCCATTTTGCGAATAGTGGCATCTGTTGCAGTTGAGCTAACATGGCATGCAAATCTGGTACTATGGCTAGCATTCTGAACAAGCATCCTTCCTTGATTGCTTTTCCTACTAACTGAAATCCTCTAGATTTGTCTCTGATAGTGCATTCATCTCCATCAAATATGACTCGGTAGTTGTTTCTGTCATTTGACCTACTGAGAAGAGGTTCTTACTGAGCTTTGAAACATAGAGTACATCTTTCACCAATCCTTTTGTACCAGTGAAATTGTTCATAGGGACAATCTAAGTTGCATTAATTCGGGCGTCTTTTTTTTAATACGAAAAAAATGCCCAAATATACATTTTTTGTGATTTAAAACGTTTCAAATATTTTTTGATATTTTATTCGTACGAATAGGTTATTCGTACGAATAACCTATTCGTACGAATAAACATCTATTCGTATGAATAAAGTTATTCGTACAAATAGTGCAGTTTATTTGTACAAATATACATAGCATAAACTTGCAGCCACTGCCATTTTTGGTATTTGTACGAATACATCCACTTGTCTTCCTTGTCACCTCAGCCACTTGCTTGCCAGCCTTGCCACCTCTTGCTTGCCTACCTGCTACCTCCTGCTTGCTTTCATACTACCAGCTCTCATCATACGTACCTTACTGCACCCTTGCTTGTGTTGCAGTCTTTCATTAGTAATTAATGTTTCTTTTGTTTTGTTTTGTTTAGGACTGGCACTCACCTCTCTTAGGAGAGTTGTGTGTTGCGGTCTTTGAAAATTGTTTGATATTTATTTTGTATTGTATTTAAGTGTGTAGATAGGCTAGCACTCATCTCTCTTGCGAGAGTTGTGTGTTGCAATCTATTTTTGTTGTGTTGCAATTTTAATTATAATATAAATAATTGTTTTTTCCCTGAGGTTGGCACTCATCTCTCTTAAGAGAGTTGTGTGTTGCAGTCTTAGTTTGTATAAAAATGTTTATTTGTAGGAACTCTTAGGCTGGCATTCATCTCTCTTAAGAGATGTGTGTTACAGTCTAAGTTTAGAGATGTTTTCAAGCACTTAGTCTGGCACTCAACTGTCCCTTGATAGTTGTGTGTTGCAGTCTAAGTTAGATATCATGCGACATGCTCTTAGACACTTAGTCTGGCACTCAATTGTCCCTTGATAGTTGTGTGTTGCAGTCTAAGTTAGATATCATGTGATGTGCTCTTAGACACTTAGTCTAGCACTCAACTGTCCCTTGATAGTTGTGTGTTGCAATCTAAGTTAGATATCATGCGATGTGCTCTTAGACACTTGTTTGGCACTCAACTGTCCCTTAATAGTTGTGTGTTCCAGTTGAAGCCTAGTGTTAGATGGTGAAGTCCACGATTAGGTTATCCCTAGTCATTTTTTGTGCAGGTTACATGCTTATTTTTTGTGTTTTGACTTTTTGTAGTATGTTACATGATGTGAGCTTGAGTTGAGAGGTTAAATCTAGGTAATTTCTTAGATTGCTTGCATTGTTAATTGTTACGGATTAATGAGTTTCTTATTGCACTTGGCACTAAATTCTTTTTTGAATTCTGTGTTGCAGCTTACTGCATATGAGATGGCTCATGCATGTGAGAAGAGAAAGTGTCACCAACCTGATCTCACTAAGTTTTAGAGGAAGGTGCTGAAAAACAAGAATGTACACTTCTTAATGAATGTCGATCAGGACATCATTGAGACATCTTTCCAAAATGGTGAAAGCAGTGTATAGAATTTGGTGAGGACAATGGCAGAGCGTGGAGGGAGGACCTTCCGTGACCAATTTCGAAATGTTTTCACAGTAGAGTCTATAGACTAGTATTTGTACCACTTAGTGAGATGGAGGGTCAATGATGCCTCGATCATATAGATCGATACATAAACTCATGTGACACAAAGTGGGAGGGTCCTGTTGTAGATGCTAGGGTCACGTACATCAAAATGCGTGATGAGGTTACAAAGGCAAAGGAGCTACCTCGACCTCCCATCCATCAATGCACCCATGCCCCCAAGCACAGCCGCAACCACAAGCACCAATGCACCCATGTCCCTAGTCAGATGCCGCATTGCATCCACCACAACCACAAGCACTAATGCACCCACGTTCCCGGTCACATGCCGCATTCCACCCAACACAGCCGCAAGCACTATTGCAGCCATGCCATGTGTATGCACTAGTGCATCGACCACAACACTGTCTTTTCCCGTATCCCCTTTTTCCAAGATCTTCCATACCAAGAAGAAGTTCCTCCTCCCGGTCCACATCTCCCACCACATGCACGATCACATTTTGCCACATCTTTTGCTTCTCCATTTGTGCCTCCATTTGTGCCTCCTACTGTACGCGCAGACCAGTTTTCATCTCCCACATACTCGTGTGCACCACAAATGCACAATCTATCTGCACAAGCAGATACATTCCCATCTCCTTTATTCTCGCCTACACAAGTACCACGCACATCACATGGCTTGCGTGATCGTCACAGCAGTGCCAAGACCCATGCAGTCCATACTGCTTTAGCAACGAGACATCTGATTCATGCCTAGTGCAGCTATGGGCATAGGCATGAAAGGAACAATCAACATGTGCAATATTCTTGTCGCTCCCTTTGATCCGCATAAGATTTATGCATGTAAGTTGCTGAGGGTTTCTGTGCCAGCTGATGCATTGAAGGCCAGAGCATTGGAAGAAGCCACGTGCTTGGGTGATGTCATACATTCGGGCATCATCTGAGTAATAGGTCTAGTCCATGATGATAACCCAATGATACTATTTTCGTTCTGGAATGGAAATCATTTGGAAAGATGGCTAACCTACCTCGGACATGACAGAAAGCGACCATCTCTCATGTTTCACAGAGATGATGCGAAAATGCCTGCTAGAGCTCCATGGGTTTGCCGTCAGTATGTATTTGATATTTTAAGTGCACTAGTTTGCACTATTCATTATATGCATAATCTTGATTGTTGTAATCCTTGATTTTGAGTGATTTTCTCGATTTTTTCGAATCACGAATTTGAATCACTAGTTGATTGTACACTGGAAGAACTTCCGCTTGTTCTTCCCACCCGTGTCGACAACTCTCCCTTCATCAGGTTGCTTTGAGCTTGTTGGAGGGATCGGCCCTTCTTGGTAATCCTTGATTCTAAGTACGTAAGCATGATCGGATTCACTGCTATTGTGAAAACTCTGGTTTATCTGGTTCCTCAATGTGAGAATCTTGGAAGTGTTCTTGGACTCATAAAGAGTTGCGAACATATCATGTGCTTCTTTGGATGTCTTGACAGTGTTGAGCTATCCTAGCATGACATCTTGCACATTCTACTTTATTAGATGATATGCATACTTGTCTTTCTTGTCCCATTCTACCTATGCTCGGGCAATGGTAGGATCTTCTATACATGTGGAAACCATTGGTGTAGCTGAAGATCCCTAATGCTGGTGCTGTGACAACAGGTGGAGTAGAGCTACTGCTGGCTAGATCATCCAATGGTCTAGGTGTAAACCCATCAACATACTGCCGGGACTGACTTCGAGTAGGAACTATTTAGGAATTTTTCGGCATGGCTTCAATTGGTTTCATTGGAGTTCTCTCCACTATGGATGATCTAATCTACTTTGAACTAGATCTAGACCAACCTTGAGCAATGAAAAAGCAGCAAATAATTCCTTTTCTTTGTTCGTTTTAGGTGCTAGGTCAGATGGAATTCCCTCAACGCAATGGAAGGAATCAATTAACGGAATTTTCTCTCAAGAAAGCGGAAGTTCTCTAAGCAGAAGAGAACACTCAATCTCTTGATCTATCACAGTCTCTCATACAGATCACAATGCCTCAGCAGAAGACAAGGGAGCTCTGATACCATGATGTTGAGAGATTAGCTCAACATCATGTGATTACATGTGCATAGCACTAACACATATAGAGTGCTATAACGAAAAGGGCTAGATGCCCTAGCCCTAACCCTAAATACGTTTGTATATGTTCTACATTTTCAACTAAATCTAGTGTACAGTTAGTCATTTGTGGTGTGCTCTCTAGTTGTGCCCTCTCTCTTTACTTTGTGAGAGATTTACGTTCTCTTCTTGATCGAGAGATTTGTGAGAGTTTCTTCAAGAAATATCCCTTTGTCCTTGCTTTAGAGAGAGACTTGTTAGTAGTGTTCATTTTGTGAGAAATAGAAGTCTATTGTATTGAAGGACTAGGGAGATTCTATTCTATGCTGAGAGGCACCTTAAATCAACTCGGCCAAGTAACAAATATCTCTCCTCCTTCATCTCAGGCATTGTCCCGAATACAATGGTACATGTTCTTGATATGACCAATATATTATTTGGCTAGGTTGCATTGTCCAGGCACACATTTTGTTGCCTACCAAGCCTCAGCTTCACTATTAAATCTTGGTAAGCTTCCTCCAGAGTGTCCTTTTTCTCCTCAAATTTTGCTACCAGCCTCCCTCATGACCATAGCATCAAGTCCGGATGTCTAAGTATTTATGAAGCTTCTGATGGATCAGTCACATTCTAGTCAAATGAAAGTGCACTATCTTATAGTAAGACTAGGAGCACATTCCAAAAATTGCAGAAGAGGCTATCCCAGGCACTCTGCAACAAAGATTCAGAACCAGACACAACGGGATGTTGCATCCATACATCAATGAGACTTGCGATCTGAAATGCTTGGTAATCATTAGAAGAAGTAAAGTGTGTAGCAAGCTCAGGCTCCAATGTCACGAAACATTTAGGGGGGACTAGAATCTGTAGAGGAAAAGCTTCATCCAAAGCATCCTTAACCTTTTCCCATTGAAGAAGATCATAACCAAATGGATGCAAAATAGTGTGAACCCAATCTTTGCTCTTGTCTATAATGCAATATAAGCAAGATAAAGCAGTAGTAGCCAGCCTGTTTTTGGGGTCAGTCATCATGAAGCAACTTAAAGCACTAGTGAAAGAAGCATTCACATTATTAAGAGCAAGTGGGGACTCATAGAAGTATGTCTAACATTCAAAACTTAAAACCGACAAAGATCAAAAGCCAAAAATATCAGAACTGAGTTAAATGAGGTAGTTTCTCAACACGAACATGTGGAGGCATGATCCAACTTTAATCAAGACAAACAGGAACATTGTGATGCATTGTGCATGATGCACACAAACGTAGCTGCATGCTTACTGTTTGCATATGATAATTTTGTAGAATTACTTATGGTGTCATCGACCGTTTAGCTTCATGTTCTCCATACCACAGTCATTCCAACAACTTTTCCTATTTTTGATGATATCCCTATTTTAATGTGCGAGGTGGACTTTTGCGATAGCACAATCTATGGACAAGAGTTTGTGAAGCTCATGATATTATGCCAACAAAATACCTATTTTATGATGCTACACTTCAAGTTTGAGAAAATAATGCAAAATTATTGTAAAATTAATGTGTTGGAGTTGATAAGATTGTCCTTTCCCTTTTTTATGGTTGAAAGCCAATTTTACCATGTTAATCTTGTATTGTTATTGCATTTGCTGGTTGAATTGGAAACTATTTTCTAGTAAACAAGTATGCACCTACTCACATAGCATTGAACTAGAGCCCACTAGAGCCCAATGTTGACCTATAAATTCATTGTATGATTGATTAACATTGTATCAAGATTTATTTCACATTGGGACAAAACTCATATGATATTGGACATGGGAATAAAATTTATGTCTGTTCAAGTTTTATAGGGAGCTATGGATTTAGTCTCTATGACTAGCGATACCAATGTCTTGATTTTAAAACTCTATCTTTGATGTCTCTCAATTGGATTTGTGGTGAATTATTTTGTCTCCAATTTTATTGGGCATGCCAAGAAATAGGGTTTGTGTAACCAAAGAGGGGAAATCAACTCTGTAAAAATAATGGCATGTGTATGCCAAGAAAGATAGTCAACTCAATGTAGAGAATGAATAGCTTGAATATACCAAAAAGAACGGATGCCAAATGAGTAGATGAAGATTTCCCTAAAGCATATCCACAAATTTTTGCTACGATATCAAAGTGTTTCTCAATTGTAGTCAACAATTCAGAAGTGGAGAACAAAATCTATGAAACTTTGCATAAGTACATACCTCTCTTTCACCCTATTGAATCATCATATGAAAGCAACAGCCATTTTTTAAAAAAAAACTATGCATTCTAAACCCTCTTTAGCTTCACAATCGATACTATAAAATGATGGTTTCACACAAACTGCCATTCTAATTCTACCAATTATCCATGACATGTGAAAAGCAAACCCAACTCATGTTCACAAAAACTTAGAATCATTCATACTTGGTTTGTAAGACACTACCTCCTTTTAAGCTAAGACCTTCGCTCTACATTAGCCACTGGTCTAGGACTTTCATGTTTCCATGTTTTCAAGGCATAGACTCAAGCAGTTCTTTTTCATACACATAGTAATTGAGCTTGGGTCCTTGGAGTCTTCGACTCTCAAATGCAATCAGGTGACCATTCTGTTGGAGAATCCCTTCGATTGAATCTTTACTGGAATCTGAGATAAACTTGGAAGGGTTGGTTTCACTATGCTAAGGCTAAGTAGGGTGTTGTAGCCTTGAGGTCTGCAAAAGCTTGGAGTGCCTCAAAAATCATGCTGATCTTCTGTTTCTTTGACACCCTTTGAGTAGGTTGGTCAGTGGTACAACTATTTTAGAGAGGCCATGGCTATATTATAAGAAAAAGCAGGAGGCAAGAGAGCTGGAGCAACAAACGTAAGTTAAATAGAAAATGAGTGAGGAACTACAAAAGAAGAGAAGGTTTTTTCTAAGTGACAAAACATTATCATAACCACTAACTATAGTTAGGGATACTAACTGTGGTTAGGGGGGAAAACCTCTAGTGAGGGAAAATTGCTCCTAGCTCACTTATTACATTACATTGGTCACTGCCTAGAATATGGCGATAATTCTGACACCCCCCCTGCGATGCTAATGTGATGATGTACAAGGAAATGATCAATCACCAAAAGGACATAAGCTTAGGGCACTGTGAAATGCCTCAAACATTTTACGTGGAAGTGCTTTGGTGAATATGTCTGCAACATTGTCATGTATTGACACATAGATCATACTGATCTCTCTTGCATGAAACTTCTCCCTAACATAATGATAATGAATCTCAATGTGCTTCATGCGAGCATGAAACACAAGATTCTTTACAATTGCTATAGCACTCTGATTATCAGTGAGAATTGGAGAAGGGCCCTCCAATGAAAGATGAAGATCAGCACAAATAAGTGGCGTAGCCACATGCATTCAACTGTTGCTACTATGAAAGCTGCCATGTACTTAGCTTCACATGAGGAAGTAGCCACAGTATATTGTTTCTTACTTAGCCAAGAAATGCACGCATTTCCCAAAAAGAAACAATTACCACTTGTGGATTGCCTAGTGTCATAATCTCCAGCCCAATCTAACTCATTGTAAGCATGCATCTGCAAGTCACCCCCCCTGGGAAACATCAAGCCATAAAACTTTGTGCCTTGCAAGTAATGAAAGATGCGTTTTATAGCCTGCCAATGTGTGTTCTTTGGGGTGTGCATATATTTGCTCACCTATGATACTGCAAACTGAATATCGGGCTAAATATTGCACAAATAAATGAGGCATCCTATAGCCTAGCTATAGAGTGTGGCATCTACTGATTCACCTACATCATACATAATAAGCTTCAGCCTTGGCTCCATGGAGTGGCTGTAGGTTTGCAATCTTGCATGCTGAACCGATCAAGGATCTTTTGCACATACTTGGATTGAGACCTAATAATGCCATGTCCTCTTGTATAAACTGGATCCCCAAATAAAAATGTAGCATGCCCAAATTTGACATGTCAAATGTAGCTTTCAATTCAGCTTTAAAACCTACAATTTTTTATTAATGTGACCCTATGAGTAGCATGTCATCTACATAAAGAATGATGACTAAAATATCCCCCCCATACTTCATGATGTAGAGGGTACTTTTGGTGGGACTGTTATGAAGCCACTTGCTAGTTAGAAAGGCATCAATTTTGGAGTACCATGCACATGGGGCTTGTTTCAACCCATACAACACTTTATTCGGCTTGCAAAATTTATGTGCATTACCCAAAATTTCAAAGCCAAGAGGTTGCTTGACATAAACCTCTTCCAACAAGTCTCCATTAAGAAAGGCTGTCTTTATGTCCAACTGATGAACATTCCAATCAAAATGTGCAACCATAACAATAACTGATCTGATAGTGGTCATCGTAGAAGTAGGAGCAAATATCTCCTCATAATCGGTGCCCTTCTTGAGCAAAGCCTTTTGCAACCAGCCATGCCTTGCACTTGTCAATGGACTCATTTGACTTTGTTTTTACTTTGAAAACCCATTTGGTATCAATGGCATTCTTTCCTGGTGGAAAATCGACAAGATTCCAGGTCTGATTTTTCTCAATATACTGCAACTCATCTTGCATGGTATGCATAGGATTGTAGAGATGGTAACCTTTGCTCTCTGCAATATACCCAATAAATATGCATTTAAGTGTCTTATCTGATAGCTTATGTCGAAACTAACAGGCACATGGGTATATGCAACACATCCAAAGACACGAAAAGTGTTCCACTGAAGGATTTCTCCCATGCCAAAAGCCATAGTGGGAGCCCGATTCAAAACATAGTTGGCACACGTGAGACCCTCAAGTCAAAACCTATGAGGCAACTTTTTGCTTGTGAGCATGCATCCATCCATCTCCATAAGAGTTCTATTCTTTCGCTTAGCTTTGCCATTTTGCTAAGGGGTGAGCCTCACTATAAGTTGATGTGTGATGCCTTTCTCTTTTAAATAAGCCTCAATTTCATGAGACATATACTTCCCCCCTCTATCTATGGGTAAAATTTGCACCTTGAGTCTTGTTTCATTCTCAACCTTTGCCACAAAGTGTCGAAAATGCTTAAACACATAGGATATTTTCTTTAAACCATATACCCAAGTGTAGTTTGAGTAGTCATAAATAAATGTGACATAATAGAGATAACCACCCAATGCAGGAGTCCTCGTAAGACCACAAACATCGCTATGAATGAGCTGTAATTTTTGAACAACTCTTACTGCACCATCCTTTTTGAAGAGAAAACTGTGCATCTTCCCAAGTATGCACCCTTCACAGGAATGAGGGGGAGGTGACTCCAAGGGAAGCAAAGCATCAACCATAGCATGTTTTTGAAGTGTCATCAAGCTACCATAACTCATATGACCATATCTAGCATGCCATAACTCCAGATTCTACATAGCAATAGTGGGAGTAGAAACTACAAGTGCATTATTTGGTCTTTTCTCAAAAACATCAAGCTAAAAAAGACCACAAAACACCATGCTAGATAGTCTCAAGGCATAATCATCTTCTCTATCTTGAACTGCACACTTGTCATCTTCAAAGACAACCTAAAATCCTATTTTATTGAGAGAGGACATTGAAAGCAAATTCTTCTTGATTCTAGGCACATAAAGCACATCATGAATTCTGAAATTTGTGCCATTTGTGGCTATAAGTACAATCTCAATAATACCATGAACTAAATAAGAACAATCATTTGCACAAGACACCCCTTTTCCAACAGGTGATGGATGCAAAGAATCAAACAAATACTTCCTGAAAGTGATATCTTTGGTGGCACCACTATCAAAATACCAATTATTCAATGTCTCATTGACATTGAAAGTGCATGCATCCTTAGAATGATCATAATTGCAAGTCAAAAAATCATAAGAGTCATCCTTAGATGTGGCTATAGTATCCGGAGCAACCACTTGAAAATAAAAAATCAAAGTAAAAAAGACATAGTCTTTGTCCACTAAGTTGGTTGAAGCATCACCACCATCATGTGCATGAGGAGCCAAATTTGATAGCCATGATTGAATCCTTTTTCCTTTCCTTGGCAATTCTTTTCTTGCATTCTCCTATGTAGTGACCCAGTTTCTGGCAATAATGACAAATGCCCTTTCTCTTGGCCTTCTATGCATCACACTCTTAGCCTTGTGAGAAGGCTATCCAGAATCAGTTTTATGCTGATGTGTAAGATGATTGGCATGCTGCTTATGTTGCCCCTTCCCTTTACGCTTGAATTTCAAAAGCATGGCATGCTCATGAAGCCATGTTCTTCCTAGTTTCCTCTTCCTACAACAGAAGTCCTATCAGCTCGTGAAAAGTGAGAGGGTTGCCACCCCCCCTCAATGACAAATTCAGAGAGGTGTGAAATTCGAGATATGACTCAAGAAGAGAATTCATAGTAGCGGTTATCATCTCTGAATCTCATTTGTATTCAACAATTGCTCTCTCAAGTCTTGAAGCTTGGTGAGGTGATCTCACCCTCATCCATGTGAGTATGCGATAACTCTCTCTTCAGGAAATCATTATGGGCTACAAACATACTCTCCAAAATATCCCAAGCTACCCTAGTTTGAGGTATTGCATGACCGAATGTGTGGAATAATAAGCCTTTTGACACAAAGAGAGATTATTGAAAGTGCTTGTGCATCACGTGAATCCCACCTTTTCTATTCATGTGTGGGAGACACAACTGCAACAACCATTGCACCTAACACTTGTCGTGCACCTTGAGCTTCTCCTCTACCCCTTCCTCCACCTTGTTGAGGAGGAGTGGTAGGTTCAACCACATTCTATGGCCATGTCTCATCCCCTGTGACATAATCCCACATATGTTTTCCAACTAAAAGATTGCATACCATAAAACTCCATAAAGAGTAATTGGTACCATCATCCAACTTATCCTCCTATGTGAGGATGCCAAACACTTCATTGGGATTGTTCTAAGCCATAACTGCCAAAGAAAACAAAATGTTGCAACTATGACAAGAAATATTCCTTCCTGGGATTTATAGGTGCAGAACACAAATCCCTTTCAGGATATAGATGCAAGATGCTCACTGCTCAAAAAATAAGCCAATCAAAGGCTCAAAAAGCAACATCCCAAAAGCACAAGCCCAACTAAAATTCTACCAAATTTACTTGCTAAGAGATTGGCACCACTGCCATTCTCCACATGTACAAATGTTTACCCTACTATTCTAGGAGGGGTATTCCAGTGATCATAGGAGAGTGGTGTCTGATTCCATTCCACATGTGAGTTTGATGATCTCGGTGTCATTATGTAGTTGCCAGCATGCCATTCTCCACTAGTGGTAATCTAGACAAACTAAATCTATAGATTGACATTCCACTAATTTTATTCGCTGTAGTAGGATAATGGCAAAAGTGCCAATGCACATGTGAGTTTAGGATTCCTTGTGCATGTTTTCAGGTCATGGTATGAGATTGGCACCACTACCATTCTCCACTGGTGGCATTCTCCACAGAGATTGATAGAATTCCATATGATCTCTACATAGCGGAGACTGTGGTCACTACATACAAGAATGCGCATGTGAGTTTAGGCTTCTCCACAGAGATTGACACAATTCTCCATATGATCTCTACACAATTCCATATGATCTATACATAGCCGAGTTTGATGATCTCAGTTTCATTATGTAGTTGCCAGCATGCGATTGGCATCACTGCCATTCTCCACTAGTGGTAGTCTAGACAAACTAAACCTATAGATTGACATTCCACTAATTGTATTGGTTGTAGTAGGATAATGGCAAAAGTGCCAATGCACATGTGAGTTTAGAATTCCTTGTGCATGTTTTCAGGTCATGGTATGAGATTGGCACCACTGCCATTCTCCACTGGTGGTATTCTCCACAGAGATTGACACAATTCCATATGATCTCTACATAGCGGAGACTGTGATCACTACATACAAGAATGCACATGTGAGTTTAGGCTTCTCAATGCCATTTCTTAGGGCCTAATAAGAGATTGGCACCATTGCCATTCTCCACTTGTACAAATGTTTACCCTACTATTCTAGGAGTGGTATTCCCGTGATCATAGGAGAGTGGTGTCCGATTCTAATCCACATGTGAGTTTGATGATCTCACTGTCATTATGTAGTTGCCAGCATGAGATTGGCATCATTGCCGATCTCTACTAGTGGTAGTCCAGACAAACAACCAATAGATTAACATTCCACTAATTTTATTGGCTGTAGTAGGATAATGGCAAAAGTGCCAATGCACATGTGAGTTTAGGATTCCTTGTGCGTGTTTTCAGGTCATGGTATGAGATTGGCACCACTGTCATTCTCCACTGGTGGCATTCTCCACAGAGATGACACCCTTCCATATGATCTCTACACAACGAGACTATGATCACTACATAGAAGAATGTACATGTGAGTTTAGGCTTCTCAATGCCATTTTCTAGGGCCTAATAAGAGATTGGCACCATTTCCATTCTCCAGTTGTACAAATGTTTACCCTACTATTCTAGGAGGGGTATTCCAGTGATCATAGGAGAATGGTGTTCGATTCCAATCCACATGTGAGTTTGATGATCTCAGTGTGGTTATGTAGTTGCCAGCATGAGATTGGCATCATTGCCATTCTCCACTAGTGGTAGTCTAGACAAACTAAATCTATAGATTGACATTCCAATAATTTTATTGGCTGCAATAGGATAATGGCAAAAGTGCCAATGCACATGTGAGTTTAGGATTCCTTGTGCGTGTTTTCAGCTCATGGTATGAGATTGGCACCACTGCCATTCTCCACTGGTGGCATTCTCCATAGAGATTGACACAATTCCATATGATCTCTACACAGCGGAGACTGTGATCACTACATAGAAGAATGCACATGTGAGTTTAGGCTTCTTAATGGCATTTTCTAGGGCCTAATAAGAATCATAGGAGAATGGTGTCGGATTCCAATCCACATGTGAGTTTGATGATCTCAGTGTGATTATGTAGTTGCCAGCATGAGATTGGCATCTCTACCATTCTCCACTAGTGGTAGTCTAGATAAACTAAACCTATAGATTGACATTCCACTAATTTTATTGGCTGCAGTAGGATAATGGCAAAATGCACATGTGAGTGTAGGATTCCTTGTGCATGTTTTCAAGTCATGGTATCAGATTGGCACCATAGCCATTCTCCACTGGTGGTATTCTCCACAGAGATTGACAAAAATCCATAGGATCTCTACACAGCGGAGACTATGATCACTACATAGAAGAATGCACATGTGAGTTTAGGCTTCTCAATGCCATTTCTTAGGGCCTAATAAGAGATTGGCACCACTGCCATTCTTCATTTGTACAAATGTTTACCCTACTATTCTAGGAGGGGTATTCTAGTATAATGGCAAAAGTGCCAATGCACATGTGAATTTAGGTCTCCTTGTGCCATTTTTAAGGTCTTGGTATGAGATTGGCACCACTTCCATTCTCCACTGGTGGCATTCTCCACAAAGATTGACACAAATCCATTCTCTAGTGGTGCCAATTTCTTATTAGGCCCTAGAAAATGGCATTGAGAAGCATGCACATGTGAGTTTAGGCTTCTCAATGCCATTTTCTAGGGCCTAAGAATAGATTGGCACCACTGCCATTCTCCACTTGTACAAATGTTTACCCTACTATTCTAGGTGGAGTATTCTAGTGATCATAGGAGAATGGGGTTCGATTCAAATCCACATGTTAGTTTGATGATCTTAGTGTCATTATGTAGGTGCCTGCATGAGATTGGCATCACTGCCATTCTCCACTAGTGGTAATCTCGACAAACTAAACCTATAGATTGCCATTCCACTAATTTTATTGGCTGCAATAGGATAATGGCAAAAGTGCCAATGCACATGTGAGTTTAGGATTCCTTGTGCATGTTTTTAGGTCAGGATTCCTTGTGCCATTTTTTAGGTCTTGGTATGAGATTGGCACCACTGCCATTCTCCACTGGTGGCATTCTCCACAAAGATTGACACATATCCATATGATCTCTACACAAATGAGACTGTGATCACTACATCGGAGGAAAGTTGATTTTCCCTAATCTGCCCTATATTCTAGGAGGGGTATTCTAGTCATCATATGAGAATGGTGCCCGGTCCCAATCCACATGTGAGTTTGAGGATATTATTGCCATTATGTAGGTCCTTGCATGACATTAGCATCACTGCCATTCTCCACTGGTGGCAATCTACCAAAACTAAACATGTGGATTGACATTCCATTGATTTTATTGGTAGTAGGATAATGGCAAAAGTTCCAATGCACATGCGAGTTTAGGATTCCTTGTGTAGCACTAGTATGAGATTGGCAGCACTGCCATTCTCCCACTAGTGGCATCCTCCACAAAGATTGACAGAAATCCATATGATCTCTACACAAATGAGACTATGATCACTACATAGGAGGAAAGTTGAATTTCCCTCATCTACCCTATACATTTCAAAGATGAAGTTACTCTACAATTGGAGACTGGCATCTAAAAGAAGAATATCTTGCCAGAATCTACCCTATACATTTTGGGCCACTATGGTAGTGGGAGAATGGCATTTAAAAGTTGAATTTCACATTTTTGGCTATATTCTGCCATATGTATTGATCAAGATATCACTGAGAGAATGGAATTTCAAAGATGAATTTCAAGATATCACTGAGAGAGTCTTATAGGAAATCCAAGGCACATGGACATTGACACAATGTTGGAGAATGGCATACTCAAAGTTGCACTTCTTCACATGATCTATCCTATACATTGATCAGATGGGACTAGAAGAATAATGTTTTAGAGAATGGCACCACTGCCATTCTCCACCGGTGGAACATAGAAGAATGCACATGTGAGTTTAGGCTTCTTAGTGCCATTTTCTAGGGCCCAATAAGAGCCCACATAGCTGCATGTCATCACCTTAGATGACATGCTCACAGAGGGCCTCTTTATGCCTGTGTTGTATGGATTCCCCCTAGATGTCGATGAAGGCCTCAGTATTTTCAGAGCAGAGTACTCTCGACTTGCTAGGGGGGTCGTAATCTCAATCATCGCAATGTGCACGGTCTTCGGCCTCTCCATCATATCTGCCTTTGGCTTTCTGAAATTTTTAATGCAATGAGCTAGACTGGCGGAAGACTGAGTTGTACAAATTCCCTCTTGCTCAGATGAGGCTCTCAGCAATGGCTGGATGTAATCTTTTGGGCTCTCAATGATCTTTTGGCTCATTGGATGTAATGTTTTGGTTCAGGCATTTATACAATCTCTTTTTGTTCAATTTGAGGTACTCAGTATTCATTGTTGTTAACTTTTATATTTTAATGGTTATGGCCGCTCTTTGTAATATTTTGGCCTTTAAGGCTCTCAACAATTGTCGAGTTTTTATTAATGTAAGATCCTCTGTTCAAATTTTTCTTGGTATAAGTTGATAATTTTTATATAACCTGTTATTGGACATAGATGTACATTGTAATCTCTTTTGCTCAATTTTCACTCGATAAATTGCACTTTTTCCCTCTTTTATATTTACTGCAACAAGGACTAAAATACCAGGAAAGAAGGACCATAATTTCCCTGGTTTATGACCAAAATGGCACTAAAATAACTCCAACGACCCCAAGGTTGTGGTTGCATGGAGATACATCTAGAAAAATACAATAATTTTTTCAAAAAATGCAATTGGCGACATGGCCCTTGAGGGGTCCCATCTAGCAACAAGGGCCATATCGATGTGCATTATACAATATCCAGGATGCCACTGGATAAAAATGGCATGTCGATATGGCCCTTTCTCCTAAAGGGGACCCCTCAAGGGCCATATCGTCAATTGCATTTTGCATGGTTGCACAACGCATTTTCCTTAGTACACAAATATATAACTCAAAGAACCAGCACGGTGGCTTTAATCATAGATCTTCTTTTGTTTGCCAGTGCACTAGTCGTCATAGACCTCCTCCTATAATATGTAAAAATAGGTAATGGAGCTATAACTCCATGAACCAGCATGGTGGTCTCTCCAAGACAACCTTGAATTCTGGGCGATGACAGGTTGTCACTGCACTGTGGCAATGCTCAGAATGATAGATTGCGTCTCATTATTATGCCAAAAACCAGTGCAGTGGTCTCTCCAAGCCAACCTATGATTTGCATGGGCTGCGGGCACAGATGCAGCAAAAGGCTGCACGATAACAGGTGGTCAGGTTAGAGATTGCGCTGTGGCAGTGTTCGAAATGATAGATTGTGTCTAAATTATGCCAAGAACTAGTGCAGTGGTCTCTCCAAGCCAACCTTCGATTTTAATGATTTGCATGGGTGCGGTGCCCAGTGACAAGTGGCAAAGCTGCGGCAAAAGACTCCGTGATAATAAGTGATCAGGCAGCATAGGCCAAAGACTACGCTGCATGAAGCAGTGCAGAGATGCCGTATGTTGAGCTATGTGGTATTTTGAACTAATAGATTGCATCTCATTATTATGCTAGTGCACCTTCATGACGTTGGGAAAATTTTTGGCGAGAGCGTGGGTTCGTACAAAATTCAAATATTCACCCAGGAGTGCATCAAGTCATGGCCCCAAAATGGCCCCGAAAATAGTTCTGCGATTGGCTACACCCAAGCAAACATTGACCTTGTTCACGTAATTAGTGTTATTAATTCAGCACATATTGATTCAAGATGTTCATGTAATTAGTGTTGTTAATTCAACATATATTATTGATTCAATTTTTTTCTTTTTGATTTTATTTGTATCTCCTTAATGTAACAGCTATGTCAAGTCAGAGGTCCTCAGGATCAGAGAGTATATGAAGGTCAGTGTATTCACAAATCTCATAGATGAGTCCAACTCGGCTATAGAAGTTTGTAGCTAGCATGAGGCTGAACAAGGCAGACCTACTCAAGCAAGTCCTCCAGTCTTACCAGGGGATGTCCACTCATCCTTCTCCCTTCAATCCTAATAGCAAGCCACCTTGTGGTAGCCAACAGTCACCTTCTCAGAGTCACGGATTGTCAGCATGTCATGTGGATCGACGACATCATCACAACTTAGGCTCATATTGCAAGAGTGCTAGTGCAGCACGGACGATATAGTAGAGTCCGCACATATGACCCCACTCCCAGATTAGATATAGGAAGATTAAATACAGGAACGACCACAACGCCAGCTGGTACCACAACCCATTCCACACCATTCTAGTAGCCATCAAGTGAACTATTAAAATATGATGTGGATACATCAAAAGAGATTATCATGAATAAGCAAGGTGACGAAGTGATGACTAACATGACACCTCCATGACACAAATAATGAGGTTTATCTTTAATAAAGATATCATGGATCCCTAGTCTCAGTAACCTAAGCACAAGAAAGATTACATCATAGACATGCTTAAACAAAAGTATGAGGTACATTGTGGTCGCAAGTTCTCCAAAAAGTGGATGAAACATCACATGAGTGATGTCTTAAAGCATCATCAATCAAACATACGGGAAGCCCTGAGGGAAGGAAGGTAAAAGCCCAAACATGTACACTTGATGATTGGTAGCAGGCCATCCAGGAGATGGAAGACGAACCACAAAAGTGGGAGAAGCAACAAAAAGCAATACAAGGTCGCCTATGAAAGAGAGGTGCTTCACAGCTTGCGAGCAATGGAAGAAACAAAACTAGGTAGTAGATTGTTAGTATTTGTGCTATGTGCTTCTTTTATAATTTTTAGTTTTGTTTGATACATTGTTTTGCTCGTAGCAATACATGTACTGTTTCTAATTTGGGTTCACCAGATCTTGACAATTGGGCAGGCTCTGACTGAGATTGAAATGGACTATACATGGTGCAATGGTACGCATGCTCTTTTCTGGAGGTTGGAGAGAGAGGAAACCGTGGTTGACTAGATGGCAACTTCACATCCGCATGTAAATCTTCGATTCTCCTTGTTCTCAATCATCTTTTAAAATCAAGCATTGGGCATTTTGCCATCTTGTACTACATCATCTTTTGGCCATTTTTGTATTATGCCATCTTTTGACCATTTTTGTGCTACATGATTCTCTCTTTCTCATCATGTATGCCTTCATTTTTGTAATACCCTCTTTAGTTCAAGGGAACTATGATGTCATAGTTTTCAATTATAGTGGGGCAAAATGGGGCTAATTGAACAAGCCCTATTTTCCTCCATAATTAAAAAAATAAATTATAACTAGTGTTGATATTTAGTGACATTCATACCAACATTAAAGAAGCTAGCATACCAATGAGCATACTGACAGACATAATAACATGCTCATTTTGACAAACATATTGACGTTTTCATGTTTAGATAAAAGTTTATTCTAATGTATTTTATGCCGGCATGTGTGTCGGAAAGCGCCCATCTCCTTGTAGTATGCATGAGTTTGGATATGCTCAAATTCTAAGAAAGGACAATAAGGGTAATGCGTTGAATTTAGGTGGAGTGGACGTGATAGCTAGTAGCATTGCTATTGCCAAAGAGTTTGCATAGAAAATCATTGACTACTTGGGCGCAAGGTTTTGTGTTTTGTCCTTGACACTATTAATATGATACCTTGATAAGATAGTCAACTACACATGTTTGTTGATAGTACTCTTAATGGAAGTTGTGAAGGCTTGTTGATGAAGCATGCTTGAAGAGTATGTTCATCTACATTGGATTGGCAAGTACCATATATCCTAATATCAAGTGTTTATGACAAGTTATCCTTGCTCTTTTAAAAACAAGGATTGTCAAAGTGAAACCTTATCAAAAGGTGTCGATGAACATGTTTGAACATGGATACCTTCGAGGCTTTGATGAGAGTCTTATTAATTGGCCCGAATGTGTCCTGTGTTGATTGACAAAATGTATATGAAATATGGGAGGGTGATAAGGAAAGAAGAATGATCATGGATTTATAACTCTTTTTTGGAATTGAATTCTTCTTGTCATCCAAATATTGTGATCAAACTTTCTATATTATGCACTTAAGGAGAACTTTGGATTTATAGTTATCTTTTCAAATTGAATGCATTTTCCTTCCCAAAGTTATAAGAATTCGTTTTGCTTAAGCTTAAGCCTTTCTTTTTATAGGGTGATATTTATGTCATGCATTTTTAATTTTAAAGGGTCTCTTTATAATTGATGTAGAAAGGGTTTCTTTACTATTGATGTTTTACTTGTATGTCTATAAGAAAATAAATAAATTTTAATTTAGAAATGACGGTTAGTTTACGATTGAAGCCTTGAAGCGTTGAAACTTTCTAGAAATTTTTATGATTAGGAAGGCGAAAGGTGTGCAGCAAAATTTACACATAGACGCACAAGTGCTGTCTCACCCCACAGAAACAATGCCCCTCCCTTTAATCCCCTCGTGTGACAGCATCGAAATGCCTACAAGTTCCAATGTTACACGTCGCATTGGAGTCCGTACTGCCGCATGTAAAATTGTAGCTTGTCCTCAGCTAGCTGTAGCGTAGAACTTCGGATGCCCATTGCATGAGGCAAATGAGGGGCAGCAGTTCCATGATGGTACCCCGAGGATTATCTTCGACCCGAGCGGAAAAGAAACTGTATCACTCCGCTGGTTACTACATTGGCTCTCCCATCTTGATCATCTTTCGCTTCCAGCACTACTGTCTGTTATCGAAAACCGGGGTATGAACAGGAATGATGATCAGCAGGGTCTCACTAAGAGACAATTAGTCAGTTGCGTATCGTCAGTCCAGCTTTGCTCTCGCAATGTACTAACGAACTGCATGTTAAAAATCGTACAAGGGCGTTATTTTTTTCCATACCATTAAGTTATAGCACGAAAGCGCTCAAAGCCTCAAACCCGAGCTTAATCACCTTGGTCCCTATGTACGTATTTCGAACAGAATAGCAGCAAAATAAAACTGCGTAACGTAAAATGGAGTCTATGGCGAGACTGTATGACAGGATCGAGTTTCCAAACTTGCTATTACCCTTGTGGGGTACCTTACTAATGGCCACAACAAAAACAAACGCCGGAAAACCTGCAGGCTTCGTTTGAGATCTTGAAAGTTGAGTCCATCATACGATGTAGCCAAGGACAGCTTGCCCAAGACCGTTGCAACACAACGATGTCCGTAGGGCATTTGAAAGGTAGTCGGCAAGTCATCCTTGGCTGCAAACTATGATCGGTCTCTACTTCTAAGCTCCCATGCGATATGAGTCAAAATCGCCATGCCACCCTCCCGACCATGGCCACTGGTATCAGGAAACGCTCATTTGCCTCGCAGAGTGGGTCGGGGGAGAGCGGCATGAGTATCTCTCTGACAAGCTCACAAGGCGCAAAGTGACTACTTTGGAGGCCCATCGCTTCAGGAGAAAGGCGAGGACCTGAGAAATTGATCGAGTAGGTCTTGAGCAGCCTTGAAGTTATAAACGGAGAGAAAGCGAAGAGAGAAAGTGAAGAGGGGACGTGTAGAGGCAGGCAACGCGGACAGCAAGTGGGATATTATCGTGCTCGCCTTTTACATAAAGAGAAACCATGGGCCATTGGTAGCCAAGGTGCCAAGTCGTGGCTCAACTTTCCCGCCGACCTGATCACTCCAGTACGCAGGCCGTTCAATTGGCCTCGGGAGTCAGGGAAAAAATCTGGAGTTGAGACTTGAGAGGTTGGGAAAAAAAACCAGAAGCAGGGTTTGTCTGGGACTCTGGGTACATGAACGGCAAAACATTTTGCAGGCTCGTGCCCTGACGCCTGAGGGCGTTGCTTCTTTTGCAGTATCTCAAATTCCAATTGCTCCTTCTCTGTAGTTGTGAAGAAGTTGGTCACTGTTGGTGCTCTCTTTTGTAAAACGTCCAAGTTCCAGGCTCCAGCCCACTGCATCTTCTTGTGCAGTGATGCACCGGGGCCCTGGTAGTAGTGTCGTTCAACGAGCGGCGCACCGTGAAAACAGCAAGGAAAGGAAATAATAGCTTTGACAAATGGGCGAAGCGTGGCTTTGATGCGGTTTAAGAGTAGCGTTTTACTAGGGTATATATCTACTATCTATAAAACGACTATCGATCGTCCTTAGCTAAAGCACTGATGACGCCCGGGTCCCGACGAGATCCTCCGTCCTTGCAAGATTTCTACAGCGTAGTACAGCCTACAAAAAACGTGAGCATGTCAGCGAGCTTGCCAGCCCAACCGGTCACAGGCCGCCATACGACCGTGTCCAACGATGATCGCTCAAATAAAAAGCATTGATAACCAGGAGTTTTTGGCCAGACTTTGTCCCCCTTGTGTTCTTCTCTTTGCAGACAGTCAAAGTAGAGAATCGCAATTATTGCCAGGCCAACAAGAATCATATTCTTTGGAACAAGAATCATATTGCTTGGATTTTTTCTATGTGTGATTCTTTTGAAGACCGCACGAATTTGGGCCACATGTCTCTACACCGAAAACATTTCTCTTAAGAGATGTAAAAACCTTAAGGTTTTTATTGGAATGTTGGAGGTTTTATGCAACAAAACACCTATAGATTTGATAAGAAACCTTTTATTTTTAGAGTTGACGGTTAACTTCTGAAATTTATCGTTCACTTGACATTGAATCTCAGTTTTTTGTGAAAACATTGCTCTAGACTCGTCATCCATTATCTTTAGTAATATAAATGAAGTTCATTTATGTATGCAGCATCTTCATGGCATAGTCACTCATACATACTCACTCGCCCACCATTCATGATACTCTTAGGATACCACCTCACAATCACTCATACATAAGTCGCAGTCAGCCCCATTACTCATGATATTCTCAAGATGGTATTATCCCCTTTAAAGAATTACCAATCATCCAAGCATTGTATCAAGACAGCCAACGATGTCTGGAAGGGTACCTTGCACAACATGTTAGTGATGTGCCAATCGAAATGTCATGTCTGTAGACAGGTTTGCTACTGAGGAGCTTAATGGCTGCAATTGAAGGCACATGAAGCTAGTAACTCATCGAGATGGATGAGATGAAGCCTTGTGCAATTGTCAATGAAGACTCTCATATGAGCTTGGAGGCCTACAAGTGTCCACATGACTACAACACACGTTAGGTGTCCATTAAGACTTGAACCCATGACCTCCCGAAGGGAGACAAGCATTTTAGCCACTAGGCTACAAGCTCAAGGACATGAAGTTTATGTACTTGATTCACTTGTAATTCAAATTCTCTTAATGCAAAACACTTAATGAATTTCTTATATCATTGATAATTATACTAACATTAAGCAACAAATTATAGTGATCAAGAAACACACTGTTGATGAGGGTCGATGCATGATTAGGTGTAGCAAATTGGGAAACTATATTAGGGGACGCAGTGCACTGGTGGGCAATATTTTGAATTTCAAAGGGGCTCGCGCTCTTGTCGAAAATTTTCTCGGTGTAATGATTGCCTTACTAGCATAATAATGGGATGCAATTTGTCAAAACTTGTTGTTCCGAATATTGCAGAGCTCAACATATGTCACTACATGAGCAGTTCTGCACTTCTTGATCACACAGTCTCTGTACTGCATCTTTGTGCATCAAACTGTCCACACTCTATCCTTTCATCTACTCTCGTAGCACACCACCTGTCATCTACCCGTAGCTCACCACCTATTATCTATGTGCAGCTTTTTCAATCTAGATTCGTGACCACCATACTAACCTCCCACTATGACATTGGCTTGGTGCAACCAATGCCACACTAGTTCTTGGAGATATATTAGTGGTGGTTGTAGCTACTCCTAATTAAACCAAAGAAAATATATTTAACTTAATTGGTTGGGTCACGTGAGACCCACATTGGAGTCCCACAATTATTTATATATTTCGCATCGAGGGGTCTCCTTTCTGAATTTATGTTCTTAGTGTGCCAATGAACAAGTTAAAAACCAACGCAGTGGTTGGAACAACATGTTATTATAGTGTAATGAGAGTGCAATTAATAGTTTAAAAGACAAGTTACTTAAAAGCTAATCCTATACCAAGGAAAATGTATTTCCTTTGCAACCACCATGCTGGTTCTTGGAACTATTTTAGTGTTGCTTGCATTTAATCTTAAAACCGATGAAAATCTATTTCCTTGTGCAACCAATGGACTGGTTCTATTTTAGTGCAGGTTGCAGTTAATTTTAAGCCAAGGAAAATGTGTTTCCTTGCAACCACCGGGCTGGTTCTTGGAACTATTTTCAATGATGCTTGTAGTTAATCCTAAAACTAAGGAAAATGTATTTCCTTGTGTAACAATTGCTTATGAAACGATTGCAACCAGCAATGACCACTACCAGAGCAATGACTACGATAATAGGACTATTTATATTAAAGTTGAAACTTAAAAGAGATTACACCTGGAGAGTATAACAACTTAGCCATTTCTGAGAGCAAAAGTTGAACAAAGAGATTACATCCAAAGATATGTTATAACAACTCAGCAATTTTAGAGAGCCTCACCGAGCAAAAATTGAACAAAAGAGATTACATTTACAGCCTCACAGAGAAAAATGTTGGCTATAAGCAACCGCCGCACTGGTGCTTGGAGTTTTTGAGCTGTTTTAGTTAGGATTAAGTATTTCCTGGTGCAACCACCTAGACCACCACCCTAACAAGATGGTGATGTGGGCTCAGAGCGAGTAGCATGCTCATTCTTGGAGTTATTGCAGTGGTGGTTGCAGTTAATCCTAAACCAAGGAAAATGTATTCCCATTGCTGGACCTTTGTCTTTTTATGACATTTTTCTATCGATGTTTAGCATGTGCAGGTGCCAAAACCATCGGTACAACTCGTGGGTAGGTTTTTTATCGGTGTTAGCATCGATATATACCAACACTACTTAACATCGATATATATTGATGGTAATTGAAGTCAGTATATACCATTGGTAATACCAAAACTGGTAAAAAAATTATATACCGATGGAATTACATAATATGGTTTGCAATAAGACCCCAAATAATTTTTTGCTACAAGTTTTGTCATTTCAAAGATAAAAAATATAAGAGTTGTACACCAAGTTTGCGATCAAAATACTCATGTATTCATGGTAAAGTTAATGTACAAATTTACATAATGTCACTATAAGAGTAAAATGGCCAAAGATAAAAAGCCTTGTCAATGGCAAAAGACTCAATCATTAGGATTTACATCAACGGCTTTGCCTTGAGCCAACAAGTCCCGCATGCCAAATAAGTCTATCTCTAACTCTATAATCAATTGATCACCTCATCATCATCTATTGTACATCTACCTAAAACTTGATCCTCTAATTCATCTTTTTCAATAATATCAGGTGATACATGATCCCCATCTTCTTCCCCAATGTCGTGCTCTCCATTACAATGTCATTATATCCACTTCCTTCTTGGCCCATTCCATGATCTTTATTTTCTTTCCTAGATACATAGGGATCAACTAGATCCATTGGCGGCATCTCTATATCCACATCCCTATCTTCAAAAGTATGTTTACTTCAAGGAGCAACTTGGAACACATACCATCATCTTGGATCAAAATGATCCGAATGGAAAACCACCTATGTTGAAGATGCGAATTAAATGCCATTAATTGTATAAGTTTATGCTTAATTATATATGAACATATACCAATTCCTTAAAAATGAGGGCATTCGCTTAATTAATTCATTAGTGCATACCTGCTCACAATTCTCAAGAAGAACAAAAAGTATAACTTTCATCGGTCTAGAGTTTGGTGGAGTCTATGGCAACGAAACTGCTGAGAAACCACTACTGTCTTTCCTAACTGTAGCATTGGGACCGTTGTAGATAGTTCTAAACCATTTTACATCAAGAATGAAAATACTAAATTTTATAAAATCAACTTCATAGATTTCACATATGCTCCCACAATAATCTAATTATGAGGAGAGAAGATGGGTATTGGAAGAACTTGCTTGGCTATCTTGTATGAAGTTGGCCATGACTCCACAATCATATGTGACTCTCTTTGAATCGATTTGTTATACATGAAAATGCCTTCCATATGACCATAATGAACTATACTTTTTGTACTACAAAAGAACATCATTAAAACAACGAGGATGCATTTTATAGCAATTGTGACCATGAATAAATTAATTCAGTCAAAAGGTAAGAAACTTACATGTACCATACATCCTCATGCAAAATCTTGCTCTTGCTCAATTACTATCTCTTCATCATCTTCAGCTTTAGGAAGCACCTATTGTAGTCAATCACATGACATGTATTTGGGGAGAAGAGAAAAATCCTATGGATACAGTTGCACTCACCTATACAAGACTCTAAATCTCATCCTTGCATTCATTCTTTCTGCTTTGGCCTCTTTATATCTCTCAATCCACTTTTGCATCTTCTTGCTATTGAGGATACAGCACTTGTTGAATTTCTCCCATTGTTCTTCGCTCATCTTTCTTTCAATCCCTTTTCCTTGGGTAACCTCAGCAATGATGCAATCATCATCTTGGTTATGTGAAGTGTGCACGGCATCTTGGGATCCATGGATGCGAGAAACTCCGTGATATATACTATTGACACTTGCACAAGCCAACCCTCTACCATGATTGTTGTTTCGGACGGGTCTTGCTCTTTGCCTTACAAATCCCTTCAAAGTTTTCATAAACCATTTAAGGAAAAACATCCAAAAACTATGAATGGTTCTTGCAATGGCAACCTCATCAACTATGTGTACAAGCAAGTGCACCTAAGTTGTCATAATGCTAGAGGGAAAGTGCTTCTCAAGAAAGCACATAACTTTGATGGATTCCACCTAGCCTTCTCAATGCTTGAATCAAAGATATCTTTTTGAGAGATCCACCTATTTCACGTGCCCAAGTAAGACTCATAACTTTCTACTAATCATTCAAAATTGAATGAAATATAGTCAAGGTGATATCATAGCAAGCATACTTCACAATGCATTGATCTTGTAGTAGATAGCTTTTCTAAGATCTTCTAAAAGAATCCTTTCACTAAAATTGGCAGGATAAACTATGCAACTCAAGAACAAAAACAAGAAGAAACATAAGCCTTGAGTGCATGGGAATTACAAAATATAGAAGAAGAGAAAGGACATTTCACAACCATCGTGGTTAAAGCCCTCAAAGGCAAACCACGACATGTGATGCAAAAGGCTAGTACCTCAAGAGCCACACTTCTAGGTTCTAGAAAAAGATATCATCCCTCCATAAAGAACGATCATTTGGAAGTGGAACATGAAATAGAGGAGGAAGATCAAGATGTCAAAGAATACCAAGTTGAACTCATCTCAATGAAAAACTTGAACGAATGTAGTAGCAAGAAATCCTTGAACAGAAGGAGTGATGACCTCCTCTAGCAATGTCCAACCTAGGGCTGTTGCCACCACCAGTGCCATAGCCAAATCAGTGACATGACGGATGTATCTTTCATGCAAGATAATATTGCATCAGTCATGACAACGCCCATCATGCAAGGGACTGCTAGTGGTAGAAAAGATGCAGAAATGACTTTTGCAAATGACAAGCAAGACCTTCTAGGATAGTTCGTATCTTTCCCTGGTTTTACTAAAAAAATTGCTATCCATGAATATTTCCTTACAAAAATAAGCGTTGATGCTCATGCAAATAAGGGAGCAGAGACAACACAAAAAAGTTGGGCACAAAGAACACAATAGCCACCGTGAGCACAAAGCAACGGCAAAGACCCTGGAAAGAACAATGGACTAGTGCAAATGACAATGAAAGATGCTCAAAGGGTGGGAACCCTACGCAAGATGCAAAGCAAACCTTCTTATAGTGGAGCGGTTCAAAGTGGCAATAGAAGAATTTTCAAAGACCACCCTTTACCAAAACACTCATCATGGGAAGCCCTTAGCAACAAAGCAAGAAATATCTTTCAAGGAGTCCCCAAAAAGGATGAAGAAGAATGATAAGATCAAGGAACTCATGGCACTAATAAGCCAGATGGAGAGATCCTGTCAGGTAAGCTTCCCTGTGTAAAACTCCACACTGGTCTTTTGAACAAAACGACTAAGTGGCTGAGCTTGTGCATTGTGGTGGGATACATTCATGGGCCAAGACCATCCGTAGCTTTCCTAGAGGGATGGGTGCACAATGCCTGGTCGCAAAAGGGTCTGTCTGTTACCAACATATGATTCTTGAGAAACAAGATTATAGTTTTCATCTTCAAAAAGCTATAGATGGCAAGCGCGGTTGTTCAAAATGGAATGTGGACCATTAGAATCCAGCCCCTATTGGTATAGATGTGAGATCCCTCCTTCACTCCTGACATGCCGCCTCCTTCCACCAAATCCTCCATTTGGGTTGAATTCCCTGACCTCCCTCTATCTCTCTTTCCTTAGCTAGAGACTCTGTTTTCCTCTAAGTCAGTTCCTAGGGATAGAGACTGAGAAGCTCATCAACCCACGGGGCAACCCACAAGCATGTGTGTTAATGTATCTAGCCATCCACCATCGGCAATCAAAGTAGTTGATGGGGATGGGTGTGAGTTCATCCAAAGTTTTTTTTATAAATATCCCGAATTCATGCTTTCTATGTGCTTTAGGAGGACACTTTAATAGGGATTGATCTTATCGAGCTCATAGGAACACAGCAAGGAAAACCAAGGAGACACCAACAGAAGTAGACAAAGAGGAGTTGAGAAAGGTAGAAGAGGAGAAAAACAAGGTCAAAATAGAAAAAGAGAAGGGAAAGATAGTAGACCTCACAAACAGGTTTGATGCATGAGTAAGGAGAAACTCGGGGACAATCAAGAAGATCAGGGGAGCCCCCCCCCCTCAGTCAAGGCTGCCAAGAGGATTTACTGTCTCTCCTCACCAGAGCCCGATACAATTCAAGAAAAAGAGAAACAAAAATAGTTAGCGATCATGCAACACACTAATCGGAATGCATTTTCCTTTCCTAGTGTAAACATCTAGGGCTTAACTAACAATATAAAGCCTACCATTTTCAAGTGGAGGCTTTGTAAATTTGAAATCAAACCAGAATTTTTAGCCCTCCAAGAGGTCAAGGTGGGAGGAGAAAAACTAAGATGGAAACTTAAGCAGATAGATAGCAAAAGTAGTTGGCTCATAACATATCATGAGGAAGCCAAAGGTGTTGCAATTTTCTCAGTCTACACCCTGAATGCCTCCAGACAGAGGACCATTTTGTGGGATGGGTGATCTTTTGGGGAGGACACTATTTTATTAGGATATTTCAACATGGTAGAGGTGAGCATGGATAGATGGAATGGATTAGGAACTGTCATTCAGGGGAGCAAAGCCAGATCTTGGTAAGAGGTCAAGGACTCAGCAAAGTTGATAGACATCTTCAAAGGAACCTCATACACATGGATCAACAACCAGTGTAGTGCTTTCCATCGGGAAGCAAGGATTGATAGAAGTTACATCTCCAGGCCCATCTGTGAGGAATCTTTGACACTCAAGACCAGATGGCTATCCACCCTTCCTTTTTCGAATCACAATATGATCTTCTTGAACCTTGACAAGGGAGAGGGAAGACGAGTGAAATCGTGGTTTATAGCAGATCCGTTCTTCTTTCAACTACCCTATATAAAATATAAAATTTATGGGATATGGCGGGCCGCTTTTGGAGGAACGGCGAGTAGTTTTGATAAATGGGTTAGAGCCACAGAGAGGACAAAGACCCTGAAGCTACCGTTTGCTACCACAAACAAAGAGCAGGTAATTATTTGAGTGCAAGCTACCACTTGCTGCCTAAGCATGCTGCCTAAGCAGGAGCAACAAAAATGCAACACTTGCTAGCCCACTAAGCTCCTCTAAGCTAGAGCAACAAAAACACAACCCTCGGTAGCACTTGCTACTAGTTGCCACCAGTAGCTATCAGTTTCTACCACTAGCGACAATTCCAAGAGAGCTACCAATCCATTGAATCCATATGTGGTAGCTACCAAATGATTATGCGGTAGCTACCATGTAGAGGCAATTATTTTAGTGGAAGCTACCAGTTGCTGCCTCTAAGTGAGGCAATTATTTGAGTGGAAGCTACCACTTGTTGCCATGGCAATCAGAAACAAAGTCACCTTTGAAGTGTGGTGACCAAAGGGTTTATCTGTATATCTCCAAAGGTGACTAGATTAATCATCATTGGAGGGAACATGCTGCGCTCAAGATTGAAATTCTTTAAAAAAATGTAAATTTGGAGATGCTTTCATCAGGTACATTGATTATTTGAGTGGAAGCTACCACTTGCTACCACTAGGTGAGGCAATTATTTTAGTGGAAGCTACCACTTGCTGCCACTAAGCGAGGCAATTATTTGAGTAGAAGCTACTACTTGTTGCCACCACTAAGTGAGAGCCGCCATAACTCAAAAAGACAATTTAGTTGGTAACTAAGAAAAAATTCAGCTTTGAAGTTGGTGACCAAATGGTTTATCTATACATCTCCAAAGGTGACCAGATTAAACATCATTGGATGGAACACGGTGCACTCAAGATTCGACGCTTATTAAAAAATGTAACTTATGAGATGCTTTCATCAGCTACATTGATTGAGTATATGTTTTCACTCAATAATTCAAGTTATAGATCTTAAATTTGTATGACAAAACAGTAGCTACTTGTGTGCTTGTTGGAGGCACTAGCATAGTGGTATTTCCCAACTGCAACTTTTTGCCACTAATAGAACAATGGTAGGTATTATTTTGCCAGTACATACAACAACAAGAGAAGTATCCCTTTCATCCTTTTGCTTATCATAGGCAAACTTGAAACTCCCTATCTATTAACATTTTCCAATAACTTTAACGAGTACTAACAAACTAATATGTTTAACTAGTACTAACAAACTAATATGTTTAATGTAGGTGGAGTTCTTTCTTGCCTTCAAGCAGAGCCATCTGGAGGTACAAATTCACCAAAGGGCCTTTGAGAAGTTGAAGCCTTACTTTGTGCACAACCTTAAGGATCGGTACACTTGTTACTGCATCACACATGTGCAGATGTTTTTTTTGAAGGATGTTGTAAACCACTTATGATAGGTCTCTTTAGGTGTGCATGGAGTAGAGTGCAATTACAGATGTGAAATTTGTGGTTCAAGTGATAGTTGCAATGCACGTGTGAAAACTTTCGCAGGCATAACTGTGCTTTGGGAATCTATCCTTTGTCCAAAAGCCATCTGTGCTAGCTACCATGCCCTTAAGTTCTTGATGGGACAATGCTCTTCATGTGGAGCAAGAAAAATGGCATGTTTACCAAGGGAGGAATCGTTTACTGCATGTATAGTGTCCATAAAGATATTTGAGTATGTCCAAGTTGGAATCACAGTTGATGGAAAAAAGAAAAAAAGGAAAGTTCTTTCATTCAAAGAGATGCAATGTAGGGAGCTTTTGGTAATGTTTAAGGACCACTTGAACAAGTTTATAAAGCATAACTTTGTCTACAGATGGTAGGCAAAGCAATTCAAGGAGTGTCTTGTTCGCTTCCCCGAAGAAGTGGTGGTATCTATCATGGATTTTGCAGAAAATTACACTTTCAAAGAACAAAACGAGATCCAATCCATGCATTGGCACTCCAACCAAGTTACAATCTTTGTCCAAATTACATATGTGCATATTGGAGGCATCGTCCACAAATACTATCACTTTTATATATCTGATGATAGGATCCATGACACTCTTTTTGTTCAGCATTGCTTTATGCTCCATTATAAATGGCTGAAAGATCAAGGCATTCAGGTCAATGAACATTGGGTGTGGTCAGATGGAGCAACCTCATAGTTCAAAGCAAAGAGGCCTTTTTACTTTGTTGCTCGATATGGCACAATGATAGGAATGAAAATGACACATGATTTTTTTGGTTGAGGACATGGAAAGGGTGAACACAATGGTGTAGGGGCTGTTCTTAAAAGTCATCTTACTCATGAGTAGCTAAAGCCAAGTGGTCCAAAGCTCCAATTTGCAAAGGAAGTGGTGTTATTTTTAAGAGAGACATTGTCCAAAGACGAGATGATGCCACATACCCCTCAAAGGATCGACCGATTACCCAAGTGTTTTGGAGCTACCACTATGACATAGCTATCTATCCACATGTAGTAACTACCATGGTGTTGCAACCACCATGAGGTAGCTACCATGGTGACCACTACTCCTTAAGTTGTAGCTATCTATGCACCATGTGGAAGGTACCAAACATCAAGTCACAGCTATGTATCCACCATGAGGTAGCTACCACTGTGTGTAGCAATCTATCTGCCATGTGGTGGACAACAGGTAGCTACCTATTCCATGGAGTAGCTACCACTATGATATAGCTATCTATCCACCATGTAGTACCTACCATGGTGTTGTAGCCACCATGAGGTAGCTACCATGGTGACCACTACTCCTTAAGTTGTACCTAACTATGCACCATGTGGAAGGTACCAGATGTCAAGTCATAGCTATGTATCCGCCATGAGGTAGCTACCATTGTGTTGTAGCCATCTATCCACCATGTGGTGGTGGATAGTAGAGGTAGCTACCTATTCCATGCCACTGTCATAGCTATGTTTCCACCATGTAGTACCTACCATGGTGTTGTAGCCACCATGAGGTAGCTACCATGGTGACCACTACTCGTTAAGTTGTAGCTAGCCATGCACCATATGGAAGTTACCAGACGTCGAGTCACAGCTATGTATCAAGCATGAGGTAGCTACCACTGTGTTGTAGCCATTTGGTGTGTGTTAGCTAGCATTTGTGGGACTGCATGGTAGGTAGTATTTGGTGGGCAGGTAGCCAAACCCCCAGATCTTCACCTACTACCATACACTATGTTGTAGCTATCTATGCACCATGTACTAGCAGTAGCTATGTTGTAGCCACCGATTCGTGTCTGGCAACTGCCATCAATAGATTGCTAAGTACCTGCCACCTAGTATGTGGAATTCAACATTTGTGATATGGCCTAGTAGGTATCATTGGTGGGCAAGTAGCGACCCTCCAGTGCTTGGCAGCTACTATAAAAATGAGAAGGCCTATTAGGTAGCACATGCCGGATAATTAGATAGCTACAACTTCACGGGCATGCACCTTGCACCTCATAGGTAGATAGGTACCACAGACATAATTAGCGCATGTAGGATACAAAACACAAATTCAAGTTGGATGATTTGTGAACACACCCTGATGAAAGCTTTCGTACTATGCATCACAACTATCGAAGAGCACCAACGACCGTATCTTTGGTGTAATTATCTGGTTGCATTGTTTGTCCATACACTGGTCTGAGCTGGTAGCAAGGTGTGCAAAACAATACATGTGGTATGCATGCTTGCATGGAAGCAAGAACATGCCTAATGCTTTGGCATCATACATCAGCAACCCACAAGCTGTACAAATATAACATGAATCAGATGTGTAAGCATCATCAGATGGCACCTTAGGTGGTGGAACACTCAACAAAAGAGGACTTTTGTTCCCTCGCATGCTTTTTACAAACTCTGTCTAGGCTTCTGCACACATTACTATCATGTCTTTTAGGTCAAACTCTGCTTGAGAGCCCTAGCCACATCATCAACAGATTTTGTGTCTACCAAAGAACCATCAAGTGTCTCAATGGTCAATGTCAACCATCTAATTGCATGCTTCAATTGGTCCTCCATCTTGATTACATCAACTATCATAGCACTCTCCTCTGCTTGCAAGGCAGCCTTAGCAGTCTCTAGTTGTGCCATAAAAGTATCTACCAGTGCTCTTGCACCCTCATCATAGAATTTTGCCCAAAACTCTGGCCTCATAGTCTTGCACTTAACTTTGGCACCTCTCTTGGGCACAACGTCCAAACAAACCAACCAATCTTGCGTAGTGAAATCATCCTCGCCAAGGAGTCATGCATCTTGCCCACTGTCGCAAAGGTTGTATACCTCATGCGCTTGGGTTTTAGTCATGCAGAATACTTTTTTCCTCTCAAATGTCACATACAGAGGATGCCACTGATTCATCTGCTCAAACACATAGTGGGAGAAGAAGGCATGCTGTGAGAAGGTGCATGCATTTTCTCTGAAAGAAAGATGCTATCATGCATGAAGAAAATCGACAAACTTGCAACCTAAATTTGAAACCTCACCAGAGTGGCTGGACTGTCAACCTCAGGCACTCTTGATGGTGTTAGTTTCTTTTTGTTATGCACAGTAGAAGATAACGCTGGACTATCAACCTTGGGCAACCTCGATGATTTTCCTTTCTTTTTTTTCTGGTGAAGCTGAAGATGAAGAGGGAGTTGCTTCCTTCCATTTTCCTCTCCCTACTTTCTTTAGAGAGGCAGAGTGGATGGGTGAGGAAACCTCCTTCCCGCACATCTTCATTCTACCTTGGCTATGTACAACTTTTGCAAGCCCCCAAATAGGATGTTCAGCACAGGGAATAAGTGTTAGATATCAATGCTCCACTCTCGTGTAACTACGTGGGAACCAGCTAACTCTATTTGTAAGGCCCCCATATGAGGAGAAGGCATTTGAGTAGCTTGGTTATCCGGTAGGTTCTAGTTTGGACACCAAATGGGGGCCATGTGTGGCCTGATGGCTGGACGGCTTCAGATAGAGGAGAGATAGAGTTGGCACACTGCCAACTAGGCTACATGCAAGTGTGGGAAGGCATCCCATGACTGACCGCACTTAGGGTAGACAGAGCATATCCTGGGGCAGCCCACTCTCGGGTTGCGGGGCCCGTTTCGAGCCCCAGATGATCCCAGATGGCTCTGGGCCGAACGGTGACCATAGGTTAGTTGCTCTATTCTACACCACAGTTCTATCATGTGGTTGATGGCCTATTTCCGACCTCTAGTCGACCGTTTTGGGTAGACTGGGTCGGTCACCCAATTGGGTCTAACCGACTACGACTGGTGGCTATATAAGAGCAAGCCCGTGAAGCCCATATTCATCACTGGCTATAGCAACCCTGATTACTTAGCATCCAGCCTTTGTCCTCTACTGTTTCCAGCATGCCATCAAAGCTTCTCACATAGGAGCGCATGGCTAGGAGGCAGCACCATCTATTGTATCAGTTTTATAGTAATCAAATTTTTTATTCTCCATACTTTCTGTTTTTCTCTCTTGCATACGAGATCCTGTTATCTGTTGAGCACAGACGTTGTATTGTTTTCTTACATGGTATCAGAGCTTGGGCTCTAGCAAGAAGATTTGGTAGTGTGTTTCTGTTTGCGAGTAGATTGTGAGAGATGGCCCAACCCGCAAGGCTGCGAATCCCATCGTTCTGCAAAAGCGAAAAGTTGGACGACACTAACTATTCACTCTAGAAGTTCAAGATGAAGACCATCCTAAGCGCATACGAGCTTTGGGATACTGCTATTGGGGTGGAAGTGAAGCCTCGAATCCAGCAAATGCAGGACAACAGATAGTACCAACTACGGATGAGATTCTCGCATGGACAAGAAGAAATGCAGATGTGCTGTGTTCTATTGTCTGTAGTGTAAGTGATTTTGTCGTGGCATTATTTCAACGTGTCACCACATTGGAGGAGGCATGGATGGTCTTGAAAAATCAGTACAAGGCCACGAATCAGACACGGATTTCTGGAGACTCAACTCACGAACGAGAAACTATATGAGTCTGAAATGGCAGAGAAGTTCATCACTAGGGTGAAGAATCTACGCGATCAGATGACTGTGATTGGCATCACCATCACCAGTGAGAATCTAGCACGAAGGTGCATATGGATTCTCCCACCAAGTATGATGGTCTTGTTACAGCGTTGAATACGTAGAACAGAAATCCACCCCTCAACTTTGAGGATTTCAGCGCGATGCTTCTGGACGAGGAGATGCATCAAAAGACGAGGGCTAGAGAAGATTCGGCTTTCTTGGTTGGATCAAAGAAAGGTAAGGGTAAGGACTCTGGTAACCCATTTTCTTCTGATGATAAAAAGAGAAAGAAGAAGATCAAGTGCTTCTATTGCAACAAGGCAGGGCACAAGCAGAATGAGTGCCAAAAGAAGATTGCAGATGAGAAGAACGGAGTAAAGAAAGAGTCCAGCAACAACGTGCAGGCAGTACCAGTAGAGCTGTTCATAGCAATTGAGGAGATTTGCATGGAGGTAGTTCATGTACTTGCGGATGAACCTTGGATTATTGACAGTGGTGCATCGCGCCACATGACCAATCGGAAGGATTGGTATACCTCTCTACATCCGGTAGGGAATGACATTGAGATCATCATTGAAGAGGTTTCATCCAATGCTCTAGGCACAATGGGTTTTATTGCTCCTATCCCCACATTGACTCTTACTACGGGTGTCATGATTTTGTATTATCAATCTATCAGTTCCCCAATCATGGAGAAATGATTCTTCATGCAAGCAAGGATTTCCGAGCAAGATTTGATAGGATTTCTTGGGGAGATCCAAGATTGTGAACTGAAGAGTAAAGTGGACTTCTGGTACTTTTGTGGACACTCCATTCACTATACCTAGGGTCTTTGCACGTGAGTCATCTGCTCCGCCATCCACAATGGTTTTCTAATTCAATCCATCCTTTGAAACTCTCCCAAAGATTGGGATAGCTCTATAAGAGAATTCCAATGGGAATGGACACATGGCAACTTAGAATGCTTGAGAGTGCTGCACCTTCAAGTTGGCATGGCAATACATTATGTTGTGGATCTTGTTGCTAGAATAGAGGCTCGAGTATTGTGTCAATACTTGGTGGGGACAAGTCAGGGATTGGATCTTGTGCTTACTTCTCAGCCTCAAATTGAACTTGTTCTTTTTCCACCCATTGTTGAAGTGCTTGAAATCAAGCCTTCTCCACTTCTATATTAGGGTATGAAACTTCTTTTATTTTAGGATCTGGAGTTTATGTTGATGTGCTTGGCTTCTCATTGCTTGGTGGAGGTATAGGCACTTGTGCTTTCTTTTGGAGAGGTCTTCTTGATTGAATTGGAATAGTAGGCCCTTGGTTGCCTCCTTTTGTTGGCATGTAATTACATTCACAGGTTGTCATAATATGCTTGTGGGCCCTAGACTTTGATGGTCCACCCCAATAATACTAATTGGGATGTCATGCTTTGCCTCATTTTGTTATGGGACCTTAGTTTTCATGGGACAATCCATACAAGCATGGCCAATGCCACAATCTCTCCAGAGTGGTTAGAAAGTATTGGGTCTACCACGATGAGGTCATTCTATGATTTGGTGATTTTCTCCACAACCGTAGCACCACTCGATGTGTGTTGGGATGAACTTGTGCATTCGGTTTGCAGGAGGCTCGTTCTTCCATTGGGAGTTCTAGGTACCATTCAGAGGTTTCATCAGTTAAGGCCATGGGGAACCATGCAACCTTGGTTTTATTTTGATTGATCTCCTCGAGCTCAACATGCGGCATCAAAATGCTAGAGGAATCTTGCTGGATCACCTTGGCCATTGTATTTGGGAAGTTCAAGTTTGCCCAGAGGTCACGTGCCTTGATTTTTATTGTTGCAGACAAAATTGTTGTGAGGGTTTAAAAAATTGTCCCCATTTGCTTCTAGTTCAAGTTCACCATCATCGCAATGGTGATCTGCCATGTTGTGACTTGGAGGAGTCAAAGGGATTGGTTGAAATTGTAGTCAAGCCTGGTCGAGAGTGGTAGCCAGATGTGACGCTTTCTATCTGGAAAGAGAGATCAGAATTGCAAATAGCCATGGATCAAATGGCTAAGGGAAAGATGCTAGGAGAAGATGGCCTCCCAATTGAATTCTATCAAGTCTTTTGGGAGACCATAAGTCCTTTACTCTTGCAATTGTAGCAACAAGAAATGATAGCAAAAGGTTATCTCGATTCTAGAATTAACACAGGGATAATCAAGCTAATCTTGAAAGGGGGGGAAAAGGCTCACAGAAGGAGGAACTCAAGAATTAGAGGGAGATTAGAGGCCACTTACAATGCTTAACACTTGCTACAAAATCTTTGCCAAGGTTTTGGCACTTGGGTTGAAAGGGAAACAGCAGATTTGGATCAAAGGACCAAAGGGATTCATCTAGGGTAGCCACATTCTAGAAGCAATTCTCACTTTGTGGGAAGGATTGGAGTATGCTGAAGAGCATGGGAAAGATATATGTTTCATGAAAGTTGACTTCAACAAAGCATATGATAGAATGGAATGGGGATTCATTCATCAAGCTATGTAGGACATGGGAATCAGACCTAGTTTTAGTAGCTTTGTCGACGCTTTACTCCATGGTGCTAAAGCTAAAGTGGAATTCAATGGGAAAATGCCAAACGCTTTATCTTTAAAAAGGTCAATTAGACAAGGATGTCCCCTCTCCCCCTGCTTTTTGCTATTGCAACTGATGCACTTGGCTAGATAATTCAAAGGGAGGTTGAGAACTGGAATATTGTAGGCATTCAGTTGGAGGGAACCAAGCAAATTGTGTGCCAATAGTTTGCTGATAATACTAATCTCACTTTGCCAAATGATCCCAAATCAGTGGGCACTGTGATGGATTGCCTCAAGCCTTCTGTCTAGCCTTCAGATCCAAAGTTAACCACAATAAGACCTAAATTTTTGGCACAAGATCCCAACCTCCAACTTCTCTACTCGATCTAGGGTGCAAAGTTATCAAAGAGGGGGAGGTTTTTTAGCATCTTGGGATAGCAATGGGGTTCATATGTTCAAATAAGAGTAGGTGGGATTGGGTCATCCAAAAAGTCAAAGAGAAAATTGCAAGATGGCAAGGTCTCCAACCCACCTTGTCCTGAAGAAATTTTGTGCTAATTCATTATATTTAATCGTCAATAATATACTTCATCTCATGCTAGTTTCCCTCAAAGAATGCCTTGACTAAAATTAACATGCTTTTTAGAACCTTCTTGTGGGGGGGGGGGGACTTGGGCCAAAGGAAAATGGCTAAGGTCTAGTGGAAGTATTGCATGATGCTGAGAGAAAAGGGAGGGTTGGGCATAGTGAATGTTGAGCAATGCTCAATGAGGTTTATGGCACAATGGATCCTTAAAGTCTTTCAAGTGCCTAACATTGATTGGGCTTTCCTAGTCAAAAAAAATATCAAAAAAGTTGAGCCTCTTAGGTGCAAACATTGGAAAAAACTTTTTGAGGGAGCTATGGCTTTCAGTAAGGAGCCTTTTATTGCCAAAGGATCAAAACTATGGAAGGGGATGTGGAAGGTCTGGGAACTTCTCAAACCTTCTCTGTTATGGAAAGGATTTTTTAGGAAAACGGGAACCTTTTGTAGCCAAGATTCGATCTTGTTCTCTGTCATTTTGGACTCAACTCCCACAGAGTACAACTCCATCAAGTAGGCCCTCAAATTGAATAAAAAGGAATCAAAGCCTAGCAAGGCCTTTGGGATAGGGCAAATAAAAGGTGGAAGAGTGAAGAAGAACTGTCCATAGAATTCATGCTTAACCGCTTTGATGTTATAATAAATTAAGGAGAGACAGAGCCTATGGGACCAAGAATCCTTCGCATGGATGGGAGGGAGAGCCAAACCGATGCTCACAGAACTCAAATGGGTGAGGTAAAACCAGCCCTTCCTAGTTCCTATTATATATCGATATATAGCTACACTAAGTGTTGGTATATACCAATGTTTTAACAGAAGTTTAAAAAGAAATCGTGGGGCAAGATGTTTCAGTTCCATCCCGCCTCAAAATATTTTTTTCATTAGAATCATGAATAAATATTACAAAAGAGGTGTACAAAATCATGTTACAATTTTACAAAAAAAATCTACAAAGTGGCAAAAGTAGTGCCAAAGTTGAGAATGGCAAATATGATGAAGTAATGCGCTATAAAATGGCATAAGTGCCAAACTCCAAAATGGAAAATCTATCGAAGTAATGTGCTACAAAAGGGCAAAAGTGCCAAAATACAAAACGACCAAATGTCATATCCTACTATTGCTCCTCCTCATCCTCCTCACCCTCCTTGTCCTCCTCTCCCTCCTTGCCTTCCTCACCCTTAGCCTCTCTATGTGTGCCTGATCCCTCGCCCTCCTCTTCTGCGATCCTATGCACTTCTTCTTCAGATCTAGTCTCTTAGTTTGAATCTCTGAATGGGTCAAACGTGCCTCCCTAAGAATGAAACAAGTTAGGAAAACTAAGAGCGTCGATTGTAAAAAAATGGTGATACTCAAATGATAACAATGAGGATTAAGGAATACTCACATGAAGTGCCACCACCTTGCACCAATTGATGTATTCTTCATCTGTCATCTCTTGAAACCAAGCATGGGCTCCAATTTTAACACCCTTCTGTACTCCTCATTGGTTGGAGGCCTACTAATCACAGATTCTTGTGGATCCAAATTCAAGGAGTTAGATATAAATGACAACATTTGAATGAATGAACATATTAGATATTTAGTAGAAGATAAATATATACTTGAGGGCCTCTATGATGGCCTCCTTGCCTCTATTGTTTTGTTGATTCCAAGGTTTGAATATATCCTTTGGGAAGTGGGTGCTCATCAACATCATATAACTTATGACCTGCTTCCCAACATGATCCTCTATAACTTCCCTAATGTTGTTCACTTGGTAGGATAGGTCCTCAGGCAAAACAAGTTCAAAGGATTCATGGTGGATGGAGTAGTAGAGCTAGAGTGTGGAGTGGGAGTAGTGGAGGTAGAGAGAGGTGTGGAGCGAGTGCTTAAGGAGCAAGGAGTAGGGGAGGACAAGGAACCAAACTAGAACTAGGTCTCATGAATAGGGAGAGACTTGGAGCACCAGGATTGTGCAGAATCGTCTACATCTCCCATGCCACCACAACAGCCTCAACCCTTACTACTCTTTTTGGACCTACAATAGTGACCCCTAGGTGATGATCCCTCTGAAGGGACAAAAGGGGATGGATGTCGAGTAAGTAAATCCATTGATGTCCCTGATCTACCTCCAAGGGGTGTAGGAGAGGGAAATGTGTAGGTCCTCTGAGACAGAATAGAAAATAATCTCTTTGCCTCTGCATCGCTCATGGATGCGACAAACTCATCAGGACTCCCGATGAAGTAGAAACAAAATAAGTATTGTAAAAGAAATTCATATTGTCAACAGAATTTGTCTCCATATGAGACATTCTCATGCACATGTTAAAAAAAGAAGTTTTCTACTGCTCTACATTACTATCACTAATATTGTTCTCCTCGTGGTCTAGAAGGGTCACTCGAGACCTCATCTTGCACATCGTGTTCTACATACTGATACTTTTCTTTGACAATGTACCCATGGTCCAAGAAGATGTCAACACAATCCATTATATCCTTCACAATCTCCAATTTATCAATTTATGGCTCAAACTAGTTCTTCCAAAGCTTGTGGAGGGTCTTCATACTGGATCTTGTGACCCACAAGAAATGGGAGAAAATATTTATCTCGACCCCACCCATGCATGTGCACTTCCACATTAAACTTCACCCATTATCGTGCTTAATTTTCTCTTTAACATGAAATAGTAGGGTATTTAAATGCCATATGGTGGCAACATTAGAGAGAGGGTTTGGGTTTAGGGAAGGCTAGGATGTGGCCATTCCATTAATCTGGTAGAAAACAACAGGCAATTATGGGCATATAAAACACATTACAAACCAAGAGAAGGAGGGGAAAGAGGTAAAGGAGAGGAGAGAAAGAGGATGAAAAGAGAGAAAAATAGAGGAGGGAAAGAGAGGAAAAGAGAGAAAAAGAGAGAAGGAGAGGAAAAGAGAGTAGAGAAAGAGAGGAAAAGAGAGGTGAGGAAGAGAAAAAAAGAGAGGAAAGAGAGAAGGAGAGGAAAAAGAGGAGAGAAAGAGAGAAAAAGAGAGAAAAAGGGAGGAGAGGAAAAGAGAGGAGAGAAAGAGAGGAAAAGAGAGGCAAGAAAGAGACAAAGAGAGAGAGAGAGAGAGAGAGAGAGAGAGAGAGAGAGAGAGAGAGAGAGAGAGAGAGGGGGGGGGAGGCGAGAAAGAGAAAAAGAGAGAGAGAGAGAGAGAGAGAGAGAGAGAGAGAAACAAGGGAAAGAGGGGAAAAGAGAGGAACTTAAGAAGAGTAGGAGAGAAAGAGAGGAGGAAAGAGAGTAAAAGAAAAGAAAGAAAGAGAGAAAGAGAGAAAAAGAGAGGAGAGAAAGAAGGTAAGAAAGAGAGAGGAAAGAAATTAAGAGAGGAGAGAGGAAAAGAGGAAAAGAGAGGCAAGAAAGAGAGAAAGAGGAAAAGAGAGGAGAGAAAGAGGGAAAGAAAGAGAGGAGGTTAAGAAGAGTAGGAGAGAAAGAGAGGAAAAAAGAGGAGGTAAATAAGAGAGGAAAGAAACAGGGAAAGAGGAAAAGACCAAAGAGTAGGAGAGAAAGAGAGAAAGAAGAAGAAAATAGAGAAGGGAAAGAGAGGAGAAGAGAGAGAGCGAGGAGGGAAAGAGAGGAAAATAAAAGAAGCAAAAGAGAAAGAGAGAAAGAGAGAAGGACAGGAAAAGAGAGGAGATAAAGAAGAGGAAAAGAGAGGAAAGAAAGAGAGGAAAAGAGAGGAGAGAAAGAGGGAAAAGAGAGAAAGAGAGGAAAAGAGAGAGAAAGAGAGAAAGAGAGGAGGGAAAGAGAGAGAAAGAGAGAAAGAGAGAAGGAGAAGAAAAGATAGGAAAGAGGAGGTTAAGAAGAGTAGGAGAGAAAGAGAGCAAGGAAATAAGAGAGGAACAGAATAGAGGAAAAGAGAGGAGAGTAGGAGGGAAAGAGAGAAAGAAGAGTAGGGAAATAACATGTACCTCAATCACAAATGCACAGAGGTGGTTTGACTCATTCCCAATTGAGGATTTTCTTTACTGGTATGCTGAGTCATCTTGACTGGTATGCTATGCCAAAAGCATTCCTATGGAGGTTGAGACAAGAGATCAATGAGGAATATGTTTGCACAAAGCTAAGCAAGCTAAAATAAGACAAACAATAATTCGTCCAAGACTTTGTACTTTGGATGCAAGCTCTTATCTCACCAATTAAGTATGGTGCTAGATGATAAGTCTATGTGAGCCTGGTTGGTTACAAGATGCACCTAGGTAGAATTGCAAAATCCGGAGATAGTCAATCCTACTAAGAATTATGAAGAGTTGGTAGATTGAGTTGCTAAGCTAAGAATTCTGAAGAGTTGCTAGATTGAGTTGTTGCTCTTGAGAAGAGTGAAGGCTTGAAAGGCAAGGGAGAGAAGAAAGATGCTGATAGTGACACTAAGAAAACACTTGCAAAGAAAGATAAGCTCAAAACTAAGGTAAAGAAGGCCTTGAAGGAATTGGGCATTTGAGGAAAGCCAAGTAATAATGAAAAGTGGTGCAAGAAGTGTTCTAGAAGTGGGCACCTAGAAGAGGAATGCAAAATGAAGTATTGCAATACATGTACCAAGTTTGGGGATGATGACTTGGATTGTTGGTTTAATGGTAAACATCACCAAGTATCAATGAACTAGGTGACTACTAACACTCGACCACTAAGTGGTAAGCAACCATGCCCTAATCAAATGGATAAAGGTAACAATGGTAAGGTTAAAATAGATCCATCTACGATCAAATGTTTTTTTTGTGGAGAAAACCATCTTTGCTCTTATTGTTCAATTTGGCTGGACATCTTAAATTCCTCAAAACTTATATGGAAAGTAAAGAAGAGGATCTAGAATGCCGAGCGCAATGGTAGCCAAGCTACTAGATACTGTTGATGCCCAAGCAGTTATAACTAGTTCAAAAGATTCAATGGTAACATCTACAGATATGGGTCCCTCAGACAAAGATATCAATTGGAAAGCTCAAAAGGAGTTTGCTATGAAAATTGCTAGGGATTTGAAGGGAAATAATTAGTAGTGGAGATGCCAGACGAGTAGTCTCATCCATCCATTACCAAAGCAAGGTGCAAAAAACTGAGCACTTTGTCAGATTCTAGCACAAAGCTAGTCCAAGTATGGGAAATATTCAAAAACATGCAAATCAGTTTGACATTTGCTAAATTGATGGAGATAGCTCTATTGTTTGCATAAAATATCTACCCAATATGATGTGATAGCCATCTGAGTGGCCGGAGAAGTCCATTACAACAAACAACATTCGGTACATCAGACTGAAGGTCTTAATCATGATGTTTCTTAGAACTCCCACTGGTTGGGTTGTTGCTCCATCAGCCAATTTGGCTACAAAATTTGTGCTATCCATATTAGGTCATTCCCAATTGACCCAGCACTTATTAGTGACTATGCTTACACCAAATCCTCCATCCAAGATTGCAGTCATGCTCTTACCTTGGTAGGAGACGGGAAGTACTAAGTTGGTGCCATCACTTTCAAAGTATTGGGCCGATTTGATAATAGGTACCTTGGGAAAATGTTGGGGTTCATTTGGGGGTTCGACTATCTCTAGATCAATGGATTCAGAAGCTACTATTTGCCCATTCATCGAACCCAAGAGGTCTCTCCATAGCATAGGATTACCCTAGAATAGTGTCGTGATGCGAATCTTGATCTCAGTGGACAGGAATGTAGCTAGTCCAACTACATCTCAGGGTTGTGTGATTAGTTCACTACCAACCAACTATGGCTCTTTGAACCCATAAAACACATATTGTCCTCTTCTCTTTCTTAGTTCCATGGAGGTTCCTCCTCAAACATCTTATGCCTTAGGAATGAACATCATGCTGATGAGTTTTGTGATTGTTCCTCATCTACTTTTTCAAGTATGGGAGAGGCTTTAGGTTCTCTATTGATGGTTTGGTATTTATGATGGATAGTTTCTAGCCCCTTGCTAGCCTTGAGCCATTACTAAAAAAATTCTTGGCAGTCACGTATCAGCTGTTGTGCCTCAGTGAGGTGTTGTTTCTCAATTATAGGTTCTAGATGTTCACCCTTACCTTTAGGGGTCATAGATTTCCTATGATTCAATGCTCCCAAGTGTCAACTACTAGTAGCTGATTGAATTGGTTATTGGCTAAGGGAGTATGAGTAGAAAAAGATGAGGTGGAAAAGGTGGCCGTGTCCTCAACAGATCCATTTTGGATAATTACCTTGTCAAAACCTTTTCCCACCTTAACTGCACCCTTTTTGTGTACCTCTCTAGGCTGGGATGTACTAGCCTTATCTCTTTGGCCTGCTTATGAAGTTCCTTGCTAAGTGCCTTATCTTGGGCCCTTGTAATTACATTTAAGGATATAGAGGACACTTGGAGCCTCTCAATGCTGAGAAGATTAAGACTTGCATTCTTAGGTGTAGTAGTTGGTGCTATTGGTCTCCATATTGAGCAATCATTATAGAGATGGTCAACTCCACACCCTGTGCACATTGGTGCTTCCCAATGACTAGGTAGTTCCTCCACCAATACTTGATTCATGGGAGTGAGTCGTGGTGGTGGGGGTTGACGTCCCAGTATGCATGGGAGTAACGGTATATTTTGAGCCCTAAATTACCCTTAAATGGTAGGAGTGGCTCCTTGTATTGATAATCATCCCTAGTTGGATGGATTAAATGGTCTAGGTAAAGTAAGAGGTGGCCATTTGGTGGTACATTGGCTAGGGAATGACCTTAGGATAATAACATTGTGATGCCTCATAATTCCCCCATCGTGCACAATGGACACAATAGAGTGTTGGCCCTTACCAAAGGTGAGGGATCTCATTGGAGGATGGTTCCCGGTACAGATCCCACACCACACATTACCATTTGGGAATAGGTGGGAACTACTAGGGGCTTCCTTCGCCATCCCTCCTTCCAATTGTTGGATTACTTGATTCAATAAGTTAGCAGCTAGTTCCTCCATATTCACACTTAGAAGGGGTTGTCTAGTTGACTTCACTTGAAGTTGTGGGCTTCAAGTTCTAGGATGCTTCTGAGGAAGCATTTGTCCTTGGGCGCACACAGTAGCCTTGCTACACAACTCAAACGACATGGGATTCATGGTAAAAAGATCGTCATGAAGCTTATAGTCCCACAAACCTATGAGGAAGTGTGGCAATAGTTCTACATCACTTATTCCCTCATGAGGTTCACATCAATGAGTTTAAGTGTTTAATTCTAGCAATATAATCCCAAAGAGACTCGGTCTCTTTTTTCTTAACCTCATAGAGCTAGTTGAGTGGACTCCACTTGGGTCCATTGGGGGCAAACACCACTATGAAGGACTTTCACAACATGTCCAAAATAATTTTCTTTATTTTGTGAAATGTTTGTATGTGATATTAGTTTTGTTTTTTATTATATATGCATTGATGTTATTGGCATTCATAATTTGTTTTAGCATGTTTTTATGTTGTTTACTAGTGTCGATGTTATGGTATATTACGTGGAAAGATAGAGGTCCTTCAGAATAAGAAGAATCTGGACATCCATTTCCAAAATGATGTAGAGAATGCACCATTTCTAAAGAGGAATGGATCTTCCTTAGCAAGTGAAAGTTATTTAGAAACTCTTCAAAATCAAGGGAAAATGCATATTTATTTGTGGCTAGATGGACAGATATCTCCAGTAGATCCACAAACTTGTTAGGCTTCCCAATTACATGAGTTGACCAATTTAGTAAATTTTTGTGTAAGGGTGAGAATCGTTTGTTAGGATATTATCAAAGGTTGATTGCTCATGGAGCAAGTAGCATTCATACCCAATATCAATCTTTACTTAATGAAAGAGACAAAAGGATTGCAACTTATTTGGTATCAGCTATGCAAGCTTCAAGCATTCAGATGGCTATGAAAGAAACATTGTGTTCTGGCATAGAGAAGAATAATCAGTAATTATAGGTGAAAGTTCAAACATTAGATGCTTAGTTGGGAAAGAGCATTGTACATGCAATTCACTTATATATGCAAAACACATCTCTAAAAGATGAGATTGGGATATTGAAAAAAAACACTAGCATTCATGAAAGGTGCTCCTATAGGTCCAAGACTTTGTAAGAGGAAATTACATCCAACGGATGATATATCCAAAAAAAGTGGTCACTCAAAGCATCGGGTGAGTTCGGACTATTTTCAAACTCATGTCTATCCATGATGAACACTCTAGTGCTATGGGTGAAGTATTTACAAAGAAAGTGTTAGTGTATACTATACAACATCTCAAATTTAAAAGTATAAAATAAGAAATAGCACCTGAGTCAATGAATAAAGTTGTGGAGAAATTCAATGCAACTAATGCATAGGGAGTCTGTAATGTTGTAGGGATAAGTACAAGGGCATACAACTCATATTTATAAGCTAAGCATGTCTTTCTATGGGAACACAAGTTAATGCCCTACTTCCAAAACCAAGCGATATGGATAAGGCAAGGCATGCTCTTAACTTGGGTGTACTTGATCTAGTTGGGCAACCTTATATTGTATGTAGTATATTAACCTCAATACTAACTCTCAAAGGGAAGGTTGGGAGTCTAAAGAAACTAGAACTCACATAAAAAACAACTTTGTGATGGATGTTCGAAGAGTTCTACAGGCCATGGTGAAGTTTTACTATATATCTATAGCATTCTTGTAGCATCATAAATACACGCAGATGCTACGGGAAACAAAGACAACGATACATGTGACATCCATGAGAATAGAATACAAATATGCAAGAGATGATAGAACACTGAAGATCACTATATTCTAGAGCAATAGCTCGCACAACAACTGTGTACAAAATGATAGCAGAATGCTAGCAATAGCATGCATACAGAACCGTCTGACGGTGAGAGAAGCGGCCGTTGGAGACCCAACCATTTGGAGATCCGAACTGCCAACCCTTGCGGATAACCTACCCTTGCACACCCCTCTTGGTCACTGCTACTAACCCACATGGTTATGCAATAACACATGGCACTCATGGTGGACTGTGTGTGAAGATGATGCTAATCGTCTAGTTGACAATGTTAATGCACCTTCTCGTCCTTCACCCCTCAACCTACAAAGTTGTTGGGTAGAATCACTACTTTGTTGCTTCAGTCTTCACTACTTTTCCCCTTGCTTTTCCCTTTGCCTCGTCCTTTGCCCAAGGCTCTTGGATTTGCATTTTTAGATGGTTGCAACTTGGCTTACAACATTCACCCCAACTCTAATTCTAGCCATGTCCTCATGACTTGTACGATTGGTATTGGTCATGGTAGGGAGTGACAATTTCCTTTGTCAATCAGGCTTTGGGTAGTATTCCATTCATCAATGCCCAAAAATCCTAGTTAGCTTCCATAGTCGATATATTTACCATCTTGGAGTGACTCTCCCTTTGGATTTCAAGGATGTGGATCCTTTCAATCTCCATTTATAAGAATTCATCTTGTATCCTCTTGATCAATTCCCATACTGTGAGAGGATGGTTGCAAGTGGCTTTGTGTAGCTTTCCTACTTTGGCAATTTCAATCTAATGGCATGCTTCCATGTTCATGGGGATAGATATTGCAATGGGTGAGGTGATGGTGATTGGACGTGAGCTAGCAATCTTGTTCTCATTGCAGAATGTGATGCTAGCTTGTCATCCTTAACTTGATGGGCTCGCTCTTTAGGGGGAGGCTTTGGGTGAAAAGATCCTTCTTCTTCCTTTGATCTAGAACCCATTGAGTGGTACCTTTGCTCTTGGCTACTTGTTCCCTAAGCCAAAAATGGTAGCAAGCCTTCTATTTGGCTTGCTCTTGTTCCCTAGTGGCCTCCCCCCACCAATGGGCCACTTCGTCTTTGGTAGTGATTCATCTGGTGGGTTTGAGGAATTCAACCACATTTATTGGTGGGGCCACTTCCTTAATTTTTCTTGTGGTGGCACCGATTCTCTATCCTTTAATGGTTTTGCATGGTGCTTTGGTTCACTTCTCATGCCATGGTGCTTTGGTTCACTTCTCGTGCCATGTTTTTGGTAGTCACTCCTCCTTTGAGACTCTAGCCTAGCTAGTTTGTTGTGGTGCCTGCTTTCATTGTGTGGGGGGTTGGCCATGATAAAGCCTAGGGGTTTGTCATATTGGATGCCCTTGCTCAGCTTGGTTTGACATCCTCATCGTCATTGTCATCATCTCCCCCTTCTTGAACATGTGATGGCTCTAGGGTTTACTAAGTTCCTATAGTATTTCCTCAATGTGTTGCTACAATTGGGTGTGCTTTCCACTCCGGAACACTGTTTGTTGGCTACACTAGAAAAACTATAGCATTCGGCTCCTCGTACACGGGGGCTCTTCTACAAAGTAGAGGGGGCTTCTTCTCTGCTCCCTTCAGATAATGACAAAACTTTCTATCAACTCCCAAAGAGGGAGTACAAGAAGAGAAGCACAAGTGCCAAAACAATCCTATGAAGCCAACCCAAGAAAACAGTGTGGCATCCTCCAAGAACCCCCACATAGGCAACTCAGATGACCCAACCATCGATAGCCCAGCAATGACTAGAGAATGAACACCTGAAGCTCCACGATAATTTTAAGATGAGAGCATAGGGCTTTCACGAGAGAGGCTGCCTTTTGAATCAAAAAAATAAAGCTATCTTTGCCCAGATAGATGAAGGGCCTTCTTAAAGAGTCTGTCAATTGCTTGAGTCTCATGCACTAGTTGGATGCCTGCATGGTCCTCACCATTTGACTGCTTTCCTTAAGAATTGGTTTTGCACCAATTGGAGTCATAGAGGTCTCATAGTCACCAATGTCCATTTCTTTCAACAAGGCATTTTTCATTGAGAGTCTTACATCATGGACTAAGGACACTTTGCAACAATCAACCTTTGTATCTTGATAGATGGTCTCTGTCCTTTAGCCCGGATAATCCTAGGTCCACTGTTCTTCCAGTCTGGGTAGAGTTTCCTGACTTACTGTTTTCTCTATGTAACCAAGCCGCGTCGCTATATGCAGCAGCTTAGGAGAGGTGGTAAGCACTAAAAGAGAGTAGTTTATCAATCCTAGGGGGAACCCGCAAGTGTGCATCTAGCTAGATTTAGCAAAAGATCTCCCTGAAACTATAGTAATCCTCAATCCTAGGGGTGGAGTGATCAGGGAACAAAAAGTTCTATATAAGAACCTGCCAAAACTCTTGCTTTCTGTGTGGTCTTTTAAAATTGTCCTTTGAAGAAAACCAAACCCAATGTGAAAGCTAAACCTCCTCAGGTTCCTAAGGAGAAGTGGGTACCCAAACACTTCTTGAGCACCCAGGTAGTCCTACAAAACCGAAAGGAGACAAAAGTACTCAATCTGACCTCTAGCTTACAACTTGTATTCCCATGAAAAATGCCTTTGAGGCTTTGTCAAAGCCGCTTCCTAAAGCAAACCTTCAAATTAGGAGAGGAATGGGCCAAGTATTTCGAAGAGGAAGTTAGCAAGAGTGATGATATCTTGAGACTGAGGATTTTGATGACTATGAGGAAGATCTGCCTCTACCATCTCAAGCGGATAAAGATATAGTTGTCAAAGGAAAACCAATAGTCACCACCCACAGTAAGAGGAGGCTATCTACAAGTAAAGGTCCTTTGCTCATGCAAGTAGCCCAAACCCCAGGGCTAAAAAGGGGCAGAAGAAACAAGGTAATAAGTAAACCTTTATCTTTCCTAACCCTGAACATATGTGGTCTCATTGACCTCGACAGGGTAGGTATTTTGGTCACTTGGCTGAGAGAAAACTCTCGTTCCCCTACTTTTCTAGCCCTACAAGAGGTTAAAAACACGTGATATTGTAGTTGCAAGACTTAGATGTATTGATAAGAAGAGAACCTGGTATACCACATCTCATGAAGATGGTAGAGGAGGGAGTGCTATTGGAATATTCTCTTTCTACTCCCAGAGCATTCTAGATGTGGTGGTTGACTCAGACAATAGATGGATCGCTTTGAAATGTCTTCTCATGCGAATTAATTTTTCTATAGTGTCAGTGTATGCCCCCACAAGTTATCAAGAAAGAGGTAAAACTTGGCAGTCCCTATCTGGTTTCTATGAAGAGGTGGTGATGATAGGAGATTTTAACATGGTAGAAAGCAAATCAGACAGATGGCTTGGAAAAGGTACTGTGATTAGAGGTTTTGAGCTCCAGACATGGAGTGATCTTAAAGTATCACTTGAACTAGTGGACTTGAATTATGCAAGGGACCTAACATGGTCTAACAAATAGATAGGATAATTAAGGAGAGAAGAAAGGTTGGACAGAGCCTACTTCTCTCACGTTCTCCTCCAAAACACCTCCAAATCCAAAGGTACTGTTTTTTCTACTCTTGCAATTTCTGACCACAAGCCTCTACTGGTTCCTTGTGACTTTGGCTTAGGAAGTAGGTCCTCGTCCTAGTTTAAGGCTGACCTCGACCTTTTCAAACCAAGATCTATTCAATGCAAAGTCAAAGAGTTGTGGACTACCCCCAGATGCACTGATGAAATAGTTGTAGATTTTTTGTTAAGGAATGTGCAAGAAATGTAGGAAGTCTTAAAACAGGCTAGAAAACTCAGAGATAAGGTTTGATGATGCTGCAAGAGACTAGATGCTATCAAAGAGAGATTAGATGAACTGGAGGCCCAGGCACACAACAGAGATCTTCAAGCATAGATTGAGCTATGCCTTGTCAACAATAAGCTAGCAAGGCTTGAACACATAAAATACCCGTCAACTAGACTGTATACTAGAAGATGATGGGTAGGAAAATTGGATAGACCAACAAAAGAAACTTTCAAGATCATTCACAGGTAAAGAGCGGCTGAGGAAATACCCTTTCTTGAAGTCAGTGAAAACAGATGGGCACAGTCAAACAATAATGATTTTATTTGCAGCCATTTTAAGAACCTTCTATCCAAGCACTATGTAGAAAAATGAGGAAGTGGTATGGATGAGAATCAAATGCCAGGCTGCAAGACAAGGAGTAGTCACTAGTATAGATCTTCAGAATTTGGAGGCCCCTCTTTCTCTAAAGGAACTCAAAGAAGTTGTTCTGGTCATGAAGGACGGCAAAACCCCTTGAGAAGATAGTCTACCTATTGAGTTCTACAAATCTTTTTGGGATTCGATTAGTCCGAGGCTCCTTGAGGTTTGGTAAGAAAGTATATCTACCTTGTCTCTTCATGAGCATATGAATAGTGGTATAATCAAACTGATTCCCAAAGAAGGCAGGAAGGATGTGATTAAAAATTGGAGACCTCTCACCATGCTTAACTGCACCTACAAAATCTTTGCCAAAGCATTGGCCCTCGGGATTTAGCATAAGATGGACATATGGAACTTGCAAGAACATAAGGATTTATAAAAGGAAGGCACCTTTTGGAGGCTATTGTCAACATCTGAGAGGGTTGTGAACATGCTAGGGAGTCGGGACAAGATATTTGCTTTATCAAAGTAGATTTTGATAAAGCCTATGGACATGCTTGATTGGGAATTCTTAACCCAATCTATGAGAGACACAAGACTTGGCCTAAATTTCATTTCTTTTGTCAAACTTCTACTTTCAAATGCCTCAACCAAGGCATGCATCAATGGTGACATGTCTTCATCCTTCCCTTTGAAGAAATCTATTAGACAAGGCTACCCCATTGCCCCCTACAATATCATTATCACCGCTGTCGTGCTGATGCTTTGGGCTAGTTGCTCATTGACAAAATGCAAGATGGTGTGGACAAAGGAATTGAATTGCCTTTTGGAAAGCAGCTTGTCATGCAGCAATTTGCGGATGACACTAATCTCACGCCTACGAACTCCCCACGAGATATTTGTGCCGTGATGGAGTGTTTGGAGCCCTTCTGTATAGCATTAGGTTCTCTGATCAACCACAACAAAATAGGATACTGAACACTCAATGTGGAAGGCTATAAGAGAACCTAGAATTCCTAGGATGTCAAGTGATTCCTAAAGGCACAATTTTCAAATTGCTAGGCATTCCCATGGGCTTCGACGTGTCGACAAAGGAGCAGTGGGATTGGGTGTTAAATAGATTCAACTCCAAACTCGAGAATTGGAGAGAATTTTAGGCCAGCCTGGCTGGGAGACGATTGGTTCTTAATCACTGCCTATTACTATTTTTTACATATTTTGTTGGCACCCAAGTCAAACAAGGCTGGATAAACTGGTCTCCAAGTGCAGATCATTTCTTTGGGGGGGCATAAACGGGATTGTGAAAGTCAAATGGAGCTTCTGTTCCAGACCTAAGAGTGAAGGAGGCTTGGGCATAGTGGACATCAAGCAGGTGGCAGTGAAACTTGTTGCAATGTGGATAATCAAAGTTCTCCTAACTCTTGTGATGTTGCTAGAGCCAGGAACTTCAAATATGTTAGATCAATCAGAGCCAAGGGGTGGAAAAGATACCTAATCCTATCTGCAGTTTTTTGCCTGGATCCATATTGTACAAGGGAGGTTCCTTGTAGAAATCTCTATGGACTACTCTTGAGTCAATCAAAGCATAGCTCAAGTTTTTTGGGAAAGGCTCTTTTATGTGCGTTGACTCCATTTGGACCTCTTCAATTCACTAAAATGCTATCCCCAGAAATGGAGGCTTCCTCAAAGCTTGTTTACTATATAACAAGGGTCTACAATCTTGGGGAGAGCTGTGGCATAGTGATAACTTCAAATGGAAAACTATGCTTGAAATCAAAAGGGAATTCTAGACTTACAAATCATGATGCACTATTTGTAACTAATAGATTAGCTCTTTGGGAAGGAGACATATAGTGGAAGGGGGGAGCGGTTCTTAACTACACCTTAGAGTTTAGTTAGATCCTTTCCCCTCACTTGCTTCTTGTGCCCACTCCATATGAGCATATAGGACACATGATCCTGATCCTGAACACTAGATGGAATACCTCTGACTCCGCTCAGTGCTAGAAACAGAGGTTTTTTTTAATTTGGTCAAAATCTATCCCCCAGAAGATGTCAATGCGGCTTATCATGCATAAAGTGGTGTGGACCAACTTAAGGGGGTTGAGGATTGGAAAAGGGGAAGGCAAATGTCAACGCCATCCAAGGTCGCAAGAAGATGTCTTCCATCTATTCGTGACATGACCGTCTGTCAAAAAAGTCTAGAAATTGGTATAGATGTAGCTAGGAGAGCCAATGAATTGGAAAGCCTTACTTTTTGGGGATGCACAAAAAGTCAAACACGCCCACTGGGCACTTCTTTGGGCACACGCCTTGTGGTTTATTTGGATTTCCATAAATGATTATCAGTTTAACGTGAATGTTACTAATGTAGAACTTTTTTTTGTTGAATGGATAGCAGGCCTCTCGGATCTATGACAACAGTAACCTGGAACGGTTCTTTTCAAAGATACGCGATCATGAACAAGAGCACCTCAAGTCATTCAATGAAGAATGCCACTTCAAAGGAACCATCTGCTACAAGTTTGAGTCATACTCAAAATTATCTCTTTTCTTGTTGTTGCTACTTACCTTGTTGTGTCAAACTCTGGAAAAGCATTACTACTTTGAAGACTGCATTTTTGGACATGATTGTATATCTTCTGAATAGTATGTAATATAAACACTTTTTTTCTCAAAAAAAAACAATTCGATGTGCTGGAGTTCGATGCGTTCAAAGATTCCAAGGCTTACTTCCTTAGCCTCTCTTTGTGCATGGCAAGCTTGCTCTTCAATATGGGTACTTTGTCTTTGATTGGGTCCTATTAAGCATCTAGAATCTCCATTTTGGCTTGTAGTGCTATGTCTCCTTAGTGAACCAATTGCATGTGTCGATGACTTGCTTCACCTACTTCTTTCACCTCTTACTAGCTTTTTTCAACAAATTTTTTGTCGACCTATTATGTTTTGTCTTTGCATCATGCCACCTCTACTACTTGCATCATGCCACCCCTAATACTTGCAATGCTCGGTCCCTTTTTTCCATGGCCTTTTGAAGTGTCCCTTGTCCTCTATGGCCTTCTGATGCATTACCATCCTTAAGGTGACATAGAGTGTACTCACCCACCCTCTCTAGTACAAACTTTACCACATAGCATATGACATTGTAGGCCTATTATAGAAGTAGGTGGAATGTGGCTTCATATAGTTGCATCTCTTGGGGGTTGCAGTGTTGATATCTATTTTTGATAGCGGTAGCATTCTTACATCAAAGGAAACAATTCCGACCAAGTATCTCTGCATCTAAGCTCTTCATGGTGTTCTTCATCCTTCATTTCTTCTTCTTCTTCATTAGGGACCTCTTCGTCTTTGCCTCCTCATCATCTTCCCATAAGGTAGGCCCCTTGCCTTTGTCTTTTGGGTTTTTGGCCTGACATTCCTTTGTTGTCTTCCATATCAATGGTTCCTTGTGGACCTTGTCACCCTATGCACTTTCCATTGCAGGTTCATCTTACAGTGGATTTTCTCTACTATTTCTAATAAGGAGGCACAAATATGCTCCTAGTCAATTACTTTCAACTTTCCTATCTATAGGTTTGTTACCTGAAGTTGGATATTCTTTGTGATGAGCTTCACCTAATCTCTGGTACCTTCTTGCAGCCTTCATTTCTTTTGGCACCATCATCCACATGGCATTGGTGTCGAGACTCCAAATGATGATTTGTTCTAATGGGATCCAAAAGGATTTATTCGCCCCCTTCTCTTTCTCCTTGCTTGTGGAATACCCCTACCCCTTGAGCATGCCTTGCATTTGATTAGTTTGCTTGGTGTTGGGGGTTTTTGTTGTCACTTCTTTGGGATTCAACAATTGGAGCACCCTGGCCATTCATTCTTCATTGATTCAGACTATTCATTTGCCAGCCATGTAGGATTATAAGCTAGGTATGTATGAGTCAATTTCCTCGTAGGGCCAACTCGTGAGATCATAAACATCCATCCATAGTAAGGAGTGTAATCCATCCAATCTGGTGTTCTACAGACACTCTACTGCATTCGTACACTGCATTCGTACACTACATTCGTACTCTTTTGGGAGTGTAGAACTAATCCCGACTATTCTTCCTTTTTTCTCTTTGGTTTTGATGATGATGCATCAACCTTGTGCTTTCATTTTATCTATGTTGGTTGCAATCCTCTATATGATTGAAGCTTCAATCTATGGGTGTGGACTTCTAGCTATGTAGGCGGAGCTCATGAGGAGGAGGTCAAAGAGTATAGAGTGTGAAGGAGATCATGAGAGTTAGTAACTCCTATGAGCTCATAATAATTCTCCTAACTAGTTAAGCCCTTATATATTGGGGTTTTTTAAGTCCAATTTTGGATCCTCCTTAACAGGCAGTTGGCACCACCCTTTTCTAAGATATCTATCCATATTAAGACTACAATCATCTAGGAGTCCATGCACCCTCCCCCCCCATGTTTCATAAATTTGCCTAGTAATAACTCATGGGTTGGCCATGGATTTGGAGATTTGGACTGTGTCCATCGTGGTTATTGCACTTCACTGAAGGCTTCTCCCTAAGAGAATTGAACTTATGGCCAAAATACCTTGATTTTCATCCTCTTGACTTACTTTGATAGTTTTGCTCCTTCAAGGTCTTTTAGAGCCATCTTTCCACTATCAAAGCATTTTTTGATTCAATATGGCCCTGTCCATTTTTGGTGCTACATATTTCACTTCATTGCTCCTAATGGTGAGTTGTAGAGGAAAATGAGCATGCCATCCTTGAACCCTTTCCTTTTGAGGTGATGATTATGCCATGCTTTCCTCTTCCTATGGATTATACCTTGCATCCAGGCTACCGTCAACCTAATTTCATCAATCCTAGTTAACTCCTAAAGCTACTTCTCCATGGCTTTTTCTTAACTACTTTTGGGTTGCCCTACTATGTGGAGACTTTGTACTAAGAACTCCACGAACATGAGTGCAGTATTCCCAGAATGTTGTGTGCAACTCCTTATCCCAAGCATTCAATTGTTCTTAACCATCTGGTGTAGTATCATTTTGAGTACTTTGTTGGTTTCCTCAGCTTGCCCTTTCACCCTCAAATAATGGGTTGTTGACTTCTTGTGCTAGGATAAGAAATTCTTCATCATTACGGTGATGACCGAATTGATGAAGTGCCCTCCTTGACCTAACATGATTTCCATGGGACACTCAAATTGGCAGATAAAGATCTCATTTAATAATTATGTGGTACTATGGTGCTATTGTCTCTTAGGGATTTTTCTTTAGCCCACTTGGTCACATGATTGCTTGCCACTAATATGTATCGGTTTCTTGTTGGATGTGTTGCCACATTGAACCACCCTATAGAATCTGATTCCCACCCTCAGAAAGGCTCCCATGGATACATTGGTAGTAGGATCATTTGGTCTTGGAAGGTCATCTATCCTATTATTTGGCACACCTTGCACTCCATATATGACTTTGCAACATCTGATTAGAGCATACTCCATCCATTGAGAATTTTGTGTGTTGTGATCTCTATGGAGAAATGGTATCTAGCTACCACTTGATGAGCTTCTTCTATCACGATCTACCTTTCATGTGGGAAGGCACATATCCGTTTATCATGCCCCCACTTGCTTGTACAAGCATATGTCTTAATGACCAGATACTTCCACACTTTGAGAGATATCTTACACCTTTCATTCTTACTAGTTGATGGGTGAGAATCGCCAATCAAGAGGTACCAAATGATATCTTTGTGCTCCTCTTTGTACATCGACACGGCAAAAAAAATCTCGTTGGGCAAACTATTGTCTAGCACTTCATTAGGTCTCTCTGTTCATTTTTGACAAGAAATGTATACCAAAATGTGACAAACCGAGCTTGTGGATTATTTTAAAGTTGAATTCCTAAAGTACCAACATCCACTGAATCAACTGTGGCTTCATGATTGTCTTGTTGTGATGAGATATTTGAGTGTATTGCTAAGGAGATAGTGTCAAAATTTGTATACATTGTATACCATTCTTGTGGGACTGAAGGCCCATGTGCCTAGGTAACCCCGGTTATACACATGTCCATATACTCAAACATATAAATAAGATCATATAAAAGATTAGGGTGATCTTACACCCACCAAACTACAGGCTCCTATTTTGCTCCTTCTCTCCCTTTGAGCACTCAAGGAACACTCTCAACTGATATCAGAACCCAATGGTCTATTTGATGCTTGTGGGTGGTCTACTTGATCCCGAGAGGTCATTCTGCATCCATACAATTGTGTGGGTGGCATTTGCAGCTTTGCGGAAGCCTATGGGTGCTTGTTTGAGCTACCGATGTGATATTTGAACCTTGTGGAAGCCTTTAGGTGGTTTAGGAAGTCTTTGGAGTGGTTTTCCAAGCTTTTGGGTGGTTTTTTGAGCCAAAAATGTAGTTTTGAGAGCTAGGGATGAATTTCTTGTCTAGTGTATTGAAACTCAAGTTTGAAGCAACCATTCATAGATCTATTAGTTTCGGTGGACTTAGGAGGTCCTAAAACTTATGTGTTACTCATCATTTGCACTTTGGTGGTGTTTACAAACAAATCTATTTGCAAAAACATTTTTAACCGGTGTGTCAGACAGTGATTGGGACCACAATTTTCGAAACCATTTTTTCCATTGCATTTTGGAGGCCTGAAAACCCCTATCTGTCAACTCTTGCACAATTCTGTGGAGATTTAGAGAATTTTCATCTCTCTGAGCCCTCCCTACATCCAGACGCTTGTGGACATGCTGCCATTTCAGATTTTGTTTATTCCTTGGGGACGAGCTAAAACCTCTACCAGGAAGTTTTCGGGCATTCCGCGGAGTTTTTGCAGATCTATGTCTATGAATTGATCTTCTGCTTCATATTTTCTCTAAGGTTCTAGATTTTTGGTACGTGGCATTTTTGCTAAGGTCTAAGTTACCTAAGGTTTATTTGCTAGTAAACTGTAAGGGTTAACTCTTGGTTTTACATCTGTGCACCTAGAATTTGGTGTGATTCTTTCTTGCAGGCACTAGCATTTGGAATTTTGCTTTATTTGCATCATGACATCCTCTTCCATGTTTGAAAAGGAGTTTTTCAGCGTTAAAAAGTGTGATGGGACAAACTTTTCTCTGTAGAAAGGATAGATAAGAGATGTGATTATTCAAAACAAGCAAATTAAACCCTTTAAAGGGATTGCAACTAAGCATGTAGCTATGTCTGAGGATGATTGGAATGAGTTGGATGCATTAGCAAAGCCTACTATTAGACTTCATCTTGCAGAGTCAGTTTATTTCACAATAGTAAATGAGCTGACTATGAAGATTTATGGAAAATGCTATGTACCACTTATGAGAAGGAAAAAACCTCTGATAAAGTTTACCTCATGAAGAGGTTGTTTGAGTTGCAGAAGAAGGAAGGGGTCTCCATTGCTTCTCACTTGAATGAATTCAATATTATTTTCAGCTAGCTTCAAGCTCAAAAGATGAATCTTGATGTAGAGACTAAGGAAATATTCATCATGTGTTCATTGCAGTCCTCATGGGATACCTTCCGTTCAGCTATCAGTAACTCTACACCTAGTGTAGTATTGAAATTTGATGATGTTGTGGGTACCTTGTTGGCGAGGAGATTAGACAGAAGTCTATGGATGGCAACAAACAGGATGCAACCTTAAATGTGCAAAGGGGCAGATCACAGTTCAGGGGGAAGTCCCAAGAAAGAGGGAAGTCTCGTAGCAAATCTTGGGCATGAAACATTGATTATTACCATTGTGGCAAGAAGGGCCACATGAAAAAGGATTGCTACAAGCTGAAAAGAGAGAAAAAGGATAAGAAAAAGAATGCAAATTGGGGTGCAAATAAGAAGGAAGAGAGTCCAAGGGAGGACAAAGGAAAAGTGAAGATCAAGGAGATCAATGCAGTCACCTGATAATAGTGATAATGACATTCTCTTCATGTCTAGTCTACTTGCAGAGTTGCTTACCACTTCAGATGATGCATATATTGGATTTTGGATTTTGGTGCTTCATTCCATGTTACACCCTATAGGGAATGGTTCTCCACTTATGACAGTGGAAAGACAAGTTGTGTGCATCTTGGAAATAACTATGAATGTGACAGTGGGAGCAGGTGACATAAAGTTTTTTTTGCAAAGGGGTCTACTTTTGTTTTGAAAAATGTGAGACAAGTGCCTAAGCTAACCAAGAGTCTCATTTCAGTGGGCTAGCTAGATGATGATAGTTTTCAAACCACCTTTGGCTTTTAGAGTTGGAAAATTCAAAAGGGCTCTATGGTTTTGGCAAGAGGTGCCAAGTGTGGGACATTGTATCCCTTACATGTATCAATGGTGTCTGATCATGTTGTTGCAATAACTGAGCAACCAAGCACTTCTTTATGGCCTTGTCAGTTGGGACACATGAGCCAGAATGGAATGAAACTCTTATGCCATTTGGGCTATGTATCACATTTGAGTTTTTCAGACTTTGAATTTTGTGAGCATTGTCTCTATGGGAAGCAGACTAAATCATCCCATAAAATAAGGGGAAAGAAAGAGCTTGAAAGGCTTGATTTGGTGCATTCAGACGTATGTGATCCCATGCCTACATGATCATCAAGCGGGGCTGAATACTATGTGACATTCATTGATGATGCAAGTAGGAAATTATGGGCTTATGCTATAGCTCGGAAGAGCGATGTCTTCCTAGTATTTTAGAAATGGTTGGATTTAGTTGAAAATTAGTCAAGTAGAACGCTTAACTGTCTACGAACCGACAATGGTGGAGAGTATCTCTCTCATGACTTTTAGCATTTCTGTGATACACATGGTATCAAGAGGGAGCTCACATCCCCTCATACTTCAATGCAAAATTCAGTTGTTGAATAGATGAACCGCACCATTTAGGAAAGGTTGCAATGTATGCTTTCCACAATGCAAGTCTTTCTATGGTTTTTGGGCTGAGGCAATGAAGACTGTAGTGCATGTGATTAATAGATCACCCAGTAAGAGTTTGGATGGTGGTATTCTTGAAGAGGCATGGAGTGGCAAGAATCCCTCTTACTCTCATTTGGTTATATTTGGGTGTGAGTAATATGCACATGTCCCAAAAGAGCTTTGAAAGAAGCTAGATCCTAAGTCTAGACTATGGTTAAAGTGGAGAGATAGGCTATAGCCTCTGGGATCCATAAGCAAAAAAGATCATACAAAGCCATGATGTGTCTTCAATGAGAAGAAGATGCATAAGACACCCATGAGGGATGTGGAAATGAGGAGAAATACCTTCCAGTATGTGAATCCACCAGCATATGTTGATAGATGGCAAGTGTCCATGCACCAAATGTGCAAAAATGGTGCCACCAGGTACTCCCACAGGTACAAAATCAAGGGCATATGATGGATCATCTATTGGTGGAAATGATGAGCCAAATGTTGGTAATATGCAGGCAGGACAGCAAGCTAAAATTCCTAGGAGAAGATTAGCTAGAGTGTCTAGACCACTTGAGAGATTTGTTCCAGGGGCAGACTATGTGATGCTTACTGTTTGCAGGGAGCCTTCTTGCTATAGAGAGGCTATGATGCGTGAGGATCAACACAAGTGGGAGTATGCTATGCAATCAAAGATGAGTTCACTCATGAAGAATAAGACTTGGGACTTGGTTTCTTTTCCACATGGAAAGAAAGCGTTGCCATGTAAATGGGTCTACAAGATGAAGGTCACAGGTGATGATGTGCCTAAGTACGAGGCCCATTTGGTTGCTAAAGGGTTCAAGAAAGAGAAGGGTGTGGAATTTGATGAGATATTCTCTCTGGTTGTGAAGATGACCACACTTAGATGTGTACTTGGACTTGTGACAATAGAGGATAATATGGAGCTTATGCAGATGGATGTCAAGACAGCTTTGTTGCATGGGGATCTGCATAAGGAAATTTACATGGTACATCTAGAAGGTTTTGAAGAAAAGGGCAAGAACATTTGGTTTGAAAGCTGAAAAAGAGTCTCTATGGACTTAAGCAAGCGCCTAGAGAATTGTATCAGAAGTTTGATGCTTTCATTTAGTCCCAGGGTTTCAGAAGAAGTGAGATTGATCACTGGCTCTACACTAAAAGGGCTAAGGATAATAGCCGAATACTCCTAGCACTTTATGTGGATGATATGACATTGGCTAGCAAGAACAATTATGAGCTGGATGCACTGAACGCCAAGTTGCATGAGGCCTTTGACATGAAGGCTTTGGGACCTATAGGGCATATTCTTGGTATGCGCATCACGCGTGACCAGAGTAGGAAACCCCTTTGGCTTTCACAGAAGGAGAATGTTACAAAAGTATTGGAGCATTTCAATATGGAGGGGGGGAAGGTAGTAAGTACTCCATTGCCTCCATATGTGAAACTGAGTTAGGCAGATAGTCCCAAATCAGGTGAGGCAATCTTATGTATGCTATGATAGCCATTAGATCAGACATTGCATTTGCAGTGGGAGTTGTTAGCCGGTATATGGCTAATCCTAGAAAGAGGAATTGGGAGGGAATTAAGCACATCATGAGAGGGTACCAAGGAGATGTGCATCTGCTTTGGCAGAGGAGAGATGCATGTACTTGGGTACACAGATTCTGGCTATGCAGGGCATGTGGATAGTAGGAGATCCACTTCTGGTTATATGTTCACCTTTGGAGGCGGTGCAATGTCATGGATGTCTCGTGCATAGACTTGCATTGCTTTATCTACCATAGAGGCCGAATATGTTTTAGCCACCATGAAGGGTTGCAAGGAGGCTATATGGCTTGGATGGCTAGTGGGAGACTTGGGGATTCCTACAGGTATACCGACATTGCATAGTGATTCCATGAGTGCTATTCAGCTAGCACAAAATCCGGTCTTTCATGCAAAGACCAAACATATTGAGGTTAGGTACCATTTCATCAAGGAGGTACTTGAGGACAAGCACATAGAGTTTGTCAAGGTTCATACGGTTAACCCTACAGATATGATGATGAATAGTCTCTCTAATCAATGGTTTGAGTATTGTCATGTATTGATGGGCATTGGATAGTATGCTCATTGGTTGTTCTCTCTTAAAGGCACATTGGCCTTTAAGTGGGAGGTTGTGGGGTTAAAGGCCCCTGTGCTGAGGTAACCCCGATTATACACATGTCCATATACTCAAACATATAAATAAGATCATATAGAAGATTAGGGTGATCTTGCACCCACCATTGGCTCCTATTTTGTTCCTTCTCTCCCTTCCAGTAGGTTTCCGTTGAGCACTCTCAAGTCCAAGGAATTACCTTTTGATCATTGAATAATATATCTCAGGATATCTAGGTCCCCTCTAGGCCGAGCCAAGTTGAACCAATGGCCATCCCAGATGCATCAATGTGCACATGAAAAATGGTATTCCAGTTGGGCTTTCATAGGATTGACTCCTTCATTTTGCCATCTCTTATACCATCTTGAACACTTCATCTCACTCCTTGCTCCATTCAAACTTCATGTTGGCTCTTGTTAAATGATGCAATGGTTTGGCGACACTCTTATTGAAGCACTAGTAGAAGGTCAAATGACCATGAAGGAATGCACTTGCTTAACATTATTCATCTCCCTCATTTTTTGAATGGCGTCTATCTTTGACTCTTCTATCATGATGCATTCATTGGAAATTGTGTGCCCCAACAATACACCTAAAAGACACACTTGTAGGGGTTAAGATAAATTCTTGTTTCTCTACATTTTTACAATACCTTTTAGAGTCACTCTGGCTATAAACTAAGAAGTTGTCCAGGAAGATTGTGAGGAATTCATCAATGTAGTCCTGGAACATCTCCACCATGAAGCATTGAAAAATGTTGCCGGTGTGTTCTTCAATCCAACGGCATGGCTTTGTTTGACTTTATGGCCATCCTCTTTCTTCTAAATGTACCCACGAATGGAAGTGGAGAGGATCTTTGGTTGTCTTCTCATTGAGTCATCTATAGATGATATAGACTCAAAGCTTGCCATTTTTCTTGGGCACCATCATGATCAAAAATAGTCAACTGCTTTAGTGCACCTAATAAATAAACCCTATTTTGAGCAATTGGGCTATCTCTTCCTTCATCAACTTTGCATAGTTGGGATTCATTTGGTATCCTTATTGCTGAATGGGCTTTGCATTGGGAATAAGGGGGCTTTGGTGTTGAATTAGGCTTGGTGGGAAAACCCCCTTCATGTCTTTATACTACCGTGCAAAATCGTCTTTATATTCTTGAAACAGTGCTTCACTTGTGGTGAGGACTTCAATAGAAGCTCTTCATTGATCTAAATGACTTCTGATTCCTTCCTCAATCCCATGTTGATTTCACAAATCGGCTATCCTTTGGTTATTTTCCACTACCATTGACTTGATATGGATTTGGGTGGATTGTCCTTTGACTTTGCCTTGGCTCTATTCTTTGTAATTGAAGCCTTTGGCAAAGACCACATGTGGCTTCTAGTTTCCATTCTTCTGCCACTCTAAGTGCATCGATCATTGTGACCAATATGATCTTCATTGTTAGCAGCTTCTCTTCGATGTCAAAAGTTAATCTTGTTCAGCCTCTAGACACTTTATCTTGCATTCCTTTTTTATTGTGACCTTACTCATGGGTATATGCACTTCATTTCCCTCCTAGGTATACCCTTGGTTATATGCACTTTGTTTCCTTCCTCAGTAATGGTCAAGACTTCATTGCCTCTATCGTGAAGCACCTTAGCACCCTTCAGCCATGGTCATCCGAATAGCATTGAGTACCCACCTTTGCACTCCATTTTTACCATGATAAAGTCCATAGCCCACGAGGCTCCTTGAACCTTCATGTAGACATCCTTAAGAATCGCAATTGTCAAAACTATCATTTGATCTACCACTCTGATCTTGAATGGTGAAGGCTTCAATTGTTTCAAGTTGAGCCTCTTTCTTACTTCATCTAATTTGATAACTCACTTGAATTGGTGATGCTAGCTGGGTAGCTAATGGTCGATGGTCCATCACTAGAATTTGGAAGGAATTCATGAAATAGGGTGAAAGCTCCATCAATTGGCCGATAATGATCATGAGATTCACCTCTTTGAACTTGTCCCATGCCGACTCGACCTCCATTTTCTCCATCTCATGGTGAACATTCTCATGTTGTGAGAGCCTGCTACCCTCATCCTATTGTTCATTCATCAGTCGCTCCTCTAGATGACCCAATGTTTCCACTTTAAAGAGCGGCTCCTTTTGTTTCAACTCTTAGCTCACCCTTGCTACTACTGCGGTCTTCTTTTCTTCCTTCCACTTGAAGAGGGGTTGCTTTGGCTTTGACTATGCTGCCTTAGCCAAGGTTGCAACCTTGTGACCACCTTTGTGTCTACTTCGGTGATCACTACCCTAGCTTGAGGCGCCCTATCATCTTTATCATATGCTTTTGATAGCATGTCAATCTAATTTCTCCATAGGTGGCATTTGTTCTTCATGTGCCCTTCTTTCCCATAGAAATAGCACAAATTGTTTGCTATCATGTTGCCCTGATACACCTTCCTTTGTTGTTGTACCAACCAATTGAGACTTCTCTATTCTTCTTGTACTAATAGCACTCAATGGCATGTCCTAGATTGTGCAAAACTCACCTACTCTACATTTTTTCGCTATGTGGCCATTTGTTTTGAATTTTTGGCACCACCCCCCTTCTTTAGTTTGCCTCAAATCCCCATTCTTTCAAGAGGTTCTTGAGCTCATTTTTAATTGCATCCTTCTTTGGCACCTTTTCCTCTTCGCATTTTCTTTCAAGACTCTAGATTCCCTTCTTCTAATGCAATTTCTTATTGAAGCAATTCATCATACATCCTTGTTGGCTCTGCCACTTCCATTTTGCACAGCTTCAATCCCAAATTGAGGTCACTCTCGGTAACCACAGTCTAATGCCATCTCATTGAGTGCATTATTGAGCTGATTGGTTAGCACCCTCACTTTGGTTCGTCCTTCACTTACTCAAGATTGTTGAGCTTTAGCAATACATCTTCCTTGCTAACTGTGTATCGGAATTTTCTCAAGAAGGCAACTTTCAACTCATCCCATGTCATGAAATGCCCATCCAGGTATTCAATGGCCTTCCTGGCAAATATGATGGGGTGAACAATTTGCAAGATCATTGCCTTTCTTAGGAAGTTATGCACATGGGATCAGGGACTTTGCCCTCAACCCCAAAGAAGTTTTGAAACTTCATTGTTCTCTTTAGTCCTCGTTCTATTGGAACTCTATCATTACCTTGATCACTAGGCATAGTCTTTTTCTTCTTCTCTTTTGTTCTCTCTTCTTTCATCTTCTTCTCTTTCCATGTGTGCTTCATCCACTTGCTCTAGTCTTCCTTACAAAGGTGTTGAGAACCTCTTCCCTATCCTCACCAAAACTTGACCGAAATCAATAAAGATAGGGTTCCTTAACTCCTCTGTTCACTCGTTTCAGCCTCTTGCCATTGGGTGTTGGTGGTGCCAAGCACGTCAATTTGCTCCCATCATTTTGCTCCTCCTATCTTGTTGTTGAGTCCCATGAACATCCATTCTCTCTATTACAAGTCTCAGTTTCCTTCTTGATCTTTGGTTTGGCTGCTCCATCATGTACTACAGCCGAAATGCTCACAATCAACCAATTTCTCCAACACGCATTTTTGTACTCCCCAACAAGATCTCCAAATGTTAATCTACCTACCAATTCCTTCGATCGCTTGATCTAGGAAGACGTCGAGCAGAAGCAATACTTGGCTATTTCTCCCTTCATTGCTTTGCCCCTTCTTCGACCTTCATCTATTTGTCCTTCGCTTGAGGCTCCTAGCTTCACATTCATGGGTGGTTGCAGCTTGGGGTGCAACAATTCATGTACAAACCTAGGGGGGAAAAGCAATTTTCTTACATGCAAGTGTTTCAAAATTACGAATAGATATCCCAAGGATCGTCATGCTAGGAATAACTACTAGATTGATTGGATCTATGTCTATGTTACTAACCTCTTTGTTTCTTATGGCAATTTTTATTGTTGCCGATGGCCAATTATACCATAGTGATCACAATTGTTAGTTCTTATTTGAGTGTTCCTACTATTACTATATTTTAGTGTTCCTTCTATTACTATATTGATTTGATTTCCTCTACCTCATCCTCTATTGTTCCATATGCTTAGGTTTTCCTCATTGTTTGATGATTAACAAAGATTTAATTTGCCTCTATTATTATAAACTCCTTGCTGCTGAATTCCAAAGAACTAGTTTTGACCACTATGGAGGTTATTGGCCTTCTAGGATTAAACATTCTTCCTCTTTGGGAATTGAATTAGCTCTTCCTCTTTGGGCATTTGATTTTTGGGAATTGAATTAGCTCTTCCTCTTTGGGCATTTAATTGGACATAGCCTCAAAGTTGGGATGATTTTCACATTGTACAATCATTATTACAAACTTATCATATTCTTTGCCAAATCCATTTAGGGAAATCTAAATCAATTATTTTTAGCCACTCTGTGAACAATCGCTTCAAGATGGTTTGCAATATATTTCAATTTCAAGAGAGAATCTAAATTATCCTTTGAGAAAGCATGCTTGGACATATTCGATTTGTTCTAAAGAAGTAACAATTAATGGGATTTTCAAGAGAAGTAACATTCAATGGGAGAAAACCTATTTTCGAGAGTGATTAATGATTTGGTTGGACTATCTTGTCTTAAATTACCAAGATGATTAGTTCTTGACATTGACCTTGATTATGTAGAGATCCCAAGGTGTTTTCCCATCCCATTCAGTCTACGCACTCTCTCTCTAGCTAGACATGCAAGTGTACTAGTAACAATCTTCTTCAATCCAAGTATCTTCTCCATCTTGAACTTTCGATTGCCAAACTTGTTGCCATCAAGCTTGTGATGTAAAATGATGATGTCATCATATTTGCCATATTGCACAAATTGGTGCAAGATCTAATTTTGTGAGCTTTCAAAAGTCAAAGAGTGTTGCTTTTAGCAAAGAAACAATGATGGTGCAAATAGCTTGTCAAACAAAGCAATCTAGCTCAAGATGTGCTAAAAATGATGAAAGTGTGGTGCCTTCACTAAAGGCATCAATGATGGTTGGGTCCATTTACGAGGCAACAATTATATGGACTCTTAGAAGATATGGCAACTTCTCTTGAAAATCAAATAATGTTTACTAGGCCTTTAAGTATTTAAAAACGTGGAAAGAATCACAAGGCTTTGGTCTATTGAAAAACCCACAAAACAAAGTGTTTTGAAAAGCAAAAACACTACAATGAGAATCTTGTAAGGATGCTCTTGGCTCAGATGCCTTATCTTAGAGAGGGGCATGAAGCAAGGTAAGCTTTATGTGCACAAAGGACACCTCTCAAGGCTTGGGGTATGAAAATTAAAGAAGGATAAAGAAGAAGCATAAAGGACTATGCAAGGAATTCATAAAAGTTTCTATGGATTCGAGAAGGAAAGGGTGAGTAGCTTGGAAGGCTAATATGAGTTTTAAAAATAGAACATGTTTCAAAGTTTACTCGAGTTTTGCAAAAGATGAAGGTAAGGCATGTGAGTTTTGGGAGTCACATTTTTCAAAAACTTGCCAATTTATGAGTGCACTTGAAAACTGTGAAAGTAATGGCATCAAGTGCAAATTTTGTACAAAAATTGAAGAACAATTGAGGTGCTTGGAAGGGACCCTATGGCCTCACAATGACACATGACATGATATTGGCATATGCCTAAGACAAAGAAAGGAGGTAAACATTCTTCCTCTTTGGGAATTGAATTAGCTCTTCCTCTTTGGGCATTTGATTTTTGGGAATTGAATTAGCTCTTCCTCTTTAGGCATTTAAATGTTGGACATAGCCTCAAAGTGTGGGGGTTAAAGGTCACTGTGCCTTAACCCCAGTTATGTACAATACTCAAACACATATATAAATGAATGAAAAAGAAGATTAGGGTGGTTCTGCACCCACCAAACTTGTGTGGCTCTCTGTCTCTCTCTCTCCTTCTTCCGTTCTTGCTTCCGTTGAGAGCACTCTCAACTGGTATCAGAGCCCGGGTGATCTAGCTGAGCGTGCGTGAATGCTTGGAAGCTCAGCAGCTCTGTGGGAGGAAGGAGAAGCTCTATGGGAAGCTTTGTGGGTGACTTTACTTGCATCCGAGTGTGCAGAGACCTTGGAGGAACCTTTGGAAAAGTCATTTTGGCTTTGCGAAGTGGTTTTGAGAGCCTGTTAAGAGTTTTCAAAGAAAAAGTCGTTTTTTGAGCTTTTTCCTGTTCCGTTCGATGACAGAGACTCCGTATTGACTTGTAGAGGCAACTATTGCTTGCTTTTGGTGTCCACATTACTTCAGGAGCTTGGAAACACCTTCATTGTTGAATCTGGGATCATTTCAATGGATTTCTAACTCACTGTGTCAGTTCCTGCGTTTTTTGCCCGGGTGTTGGAACTCAAGTTTGGAGCAACCATTTACAGATCTGTCAGTTCCGGTGGACTCAGGAGGTCCCAAAACTTCTATGTTGCTCATCATTCGCACTCCGGTGGAGTTTATAGATAGCTCTGTTTCCAAAAACGTTTTTCAGTCCGTGTGTTGGACCCAGTGATTGAGACCACGGTTTCCAAAACCGTCTGTCCCATTGCGTTCCGGACGCCCAAAAACCCCTACCTGTCAGTCCTTGCGCGATTCGGTGGAGGATTTTCAGAGTTATAAATCTCTGTGTATTCGATTTCGTCTCTCTGTTATGCATTTTTCATACTAAGGTTTTGAAACCTTAGATTTATGCCACATGGCAGTGGATAAGTATTGACTCCCGTTTCTCACTCATCGGTTGAGATTTTGGAGTTCTGGCAGAAGAGAGATATTTGCAGATTTTCTTGCTGAGTCCGATTATGCAATGGCGCCCATGTTTTGAAGCATCTCAGGTTCTATTTTCAGTAGCGCTCATTACCGTGGGACTATGATTTCTTGAGCATACCTTATGCAGATCACTCTGGTTGCAGTTTGAGCAGTGTGCGCTCATTCGTGGTATGCATTGGGTTGCAGTGGATGATTTATAGGCCATTTGGATGCATTGCGGTCCTTGTTGGATGCGCTGATAGGCCCAAATTGCCTTGTGGGATGCTATTTTTTATGGACGCTTTGCACATGGATGCTATTTTAAGCTGAGGGATAGCTTTGACACATTGCAGGTGACGCACTGATAGTGCTATGCTCTCTTGGATGAGACATTATTGATGCATATGCCAGTGGACAGTGTTTATGCTTGAGTCATTTGGCACTTATTGGCATTTTCTTTTGGGCCAGATTTGCTCATATGGATGCATAGTATATGCACATGAATCAGATGTGATATTTCAGTCTATTGTGGCATACACATTTGGGTGCACCTGGTATTTGGTGTGATTCTCTATTGCAGGGACTAGCATTTGGGATTTTGTTTCATTTGCATCATGGCATCCTCTTACATGCCTGAAAAGGAGTTTTTCAACATTAAAAAGTTTGATGGGACAAACTTTTCTTTGTGGAAAGAACAAATAAGGGATGTGCTTATTCAAAAGAAGCAGATTAAACCCTTGGCAGGGATTGAAGCTAAGCCTGCAAATATGTCTGAGGATGATTGGAATGAGTTGGATGCATTAGCAAAGTCTACTATTAGACTTCATCTTGCAGAGTCAGTTTATTTCACAGTAGTAAATGAGCAGACTACGGAAGATTTGTGGAAGAAACTGTGTGCCACTTATGAGAAGGAAACTGCCTCTAATAAAGTTTACCTCATGAAGAGGTTGTTTGAGCTGCAGATGAAGGAAGGGGTCTCCATTGCTTCTCACTTGAATGAATTCAATATTATTTTCAGCCAGCTTCAGGCTCACAAAATGAATTTTGATGCGGAGACTAAGGCAATATTTCTCTTATGTTCATTGCCATCCTCATGGGATACCTTCCGTACAGTTGTCAGTAACTCTGCACCTGGTGGAGTACTGAAATTTGATGATGTTGTGGGTAGCTTGTTGGCCGAGGAGATTAGACGGAAGTCTATGGATGGCAACAAGCAGGATGCAGCCTTAAATGTGCAAAGGGGCAGATCACAGTTCAGGGGGAAGTCCCAAGAAAGAGGGAAGTCTCGTAGCAAATCCAGGGCACGGAACATTGAGTGTTACCATTGTGGCAAGAAGGGCCATATGAAAAAGGATTGCTACAAGCTGAAAAGAGAGCAAAAGGATAAGAAAAAGAATGCAAATTGGGGTGCAAATCAAAAGGAAGAGAGTCCAAGGGAGGACAAAGGAAAAGTGAAGATCGAGGAAATCAATGCAGTCACACGTGATAGTGACAATGATGTTCTCTTCATGTCTAGTTTATCTGTAGAGTTGCTTACCACTTCAGATGATGCATATTCCCAGGATTGGATTTTGGATTCTGGTGCTTCATTCCATGTTACTCCCCATAGGGAATGGTTCTCCACTTATGATAGTGGAAAGACAGGTTGTGTGCATCTTGGAAATGACTATGCATGTGACATAGTGGGAGCAGGTGACATAAAGTTTTCTTTTGCAAATGGGTCTGCATTTGTTTTGAAACATGTGAGACATGTGCCTAAGCTGACCAAGAGTCTTATTTCAGTGGGTCAGCTAGATGATGCTGGTTTTCACACCACTTTTGGCTTAAATTCAGAAGGGCTCTATGCTTTTGGCCAGGGGTGCCAAGTGTGGGACTTTGTATCCTTTACATGTATCAGGGGTATTTGATCATGTTGTTGCAATAACCGAGCAGCCAAGCACTTCTTTGTGGCATTGCAAGTTGGGGCACATGAGCCAGAATGGAACGAAACTCTTATGCCGTTTGGGTTATGTACCGCATTTGAGTTTCTCTGATTTTGAATTTTGTGAGCATTGTCTCTATGGAAAGCAGACTAAATCAGCCCATAAAAGAAGGGGAAAGAAAGAGTTTGAAAAGCTTGATTTGGTGCATTCAAACGTATGTGGTCCCATGCCTACACGGTCATTAGGCGGGGCTGAATACTATGTGACATTCATTGATGATGCAACTAGGAAAGTGTGGGCTTATGCTATAGCTCGGAAGAGTGATGTGTTCCAGGTATTTCAGAAATGGCTGGCCTTGGTTGAGAATCAGTCAGGTAGAACGCTTAAATGCCTACGGACTAACAATGGTGGAGAGTATCTCTCTCATGACTTTCAGCATTTCTGTGATACTCGTGGGATTAAGAGGGAGCTTACATCCCCTCGTACTCCAGAGCAAAATCCAGTTGCAGAAAAGATGAACCGTACCATTCAAGAAAGGTTGCAATGCATGCTTTCCAATGCAAGTCTTTCTGGTGGTTTTTGGGCTGAGGCAATGAAGACTGCAGTGCATGTGATCAATAGATCACCTAGTAAGAGTTTGGATGGTGGTATTCCTAAAGAGGCATGGAGTGGCAAGAAGCCCTCTTACTCTCATTTGCGTATATTTGGGTGTGAGGCATATGCACATGTGCCAAAAGAGCTTCGAAAGAAGCTAGATCCTAAGTCTAGGAAATGCATCTTTCTGGGTTATGGTGAAAGTGGAGAGATGGGCTATCGTCTCTGGGATCCAGAAGCAAAGAAGATCATACGCAGCCATGATGTGGTCTTCAATGAGAAGAAGATGCATAAGGCACCCATGAGGGATGTGGAAATAAGGAGAATCACTTTCCAGGATGTGAATCCACCTGCATATGTTGATAGGCAGCAAGCTGTCCATGCACCAAATGTGCAAGAAATGGTACAACCAAGTACTCCCACAAGTATACAATCAAGGGTAGATGATGGATCATCTATTGGTGGAAATGATGAGCCAAATGTGGCTGATATGCAAGTGGGACAGCAAGCTGAAATGCCCTTGAGAAGCATCTAGAGTGTCTAGACCGCCTGATAGGTTTGTTCCAGGGGTAGACTATGTGATGCTTACTAATTGCGAGGAGCCTTCTTGCTACAGAGAGGCTATGATGCGTGAGGATCAACACAAGTGGGAGTATGCTATGCAATCAGAGATGAGTTCACTTATGAAGAATAAGACTTGGGACTTGGTTTCTTTGCCACATGGAAAGAAAGCATTGCCATGTAAATGGGTCTACAAAATGAAGGTCACAGGTGATGATGTGCCTAGATACAAGGCCCGTTTGGTTGCTAAAGGGTTCAAGCAAGAGAAGGGTGTGGACTTTGATGAGATATTCTCTCCGGTTGTGAAGATGACCACACTTAGATGCATGCTTGGACTAGTGGCAGTAGAGGATATGGAGCTTATGCAAATGGATGTCAAGACAGCTTTCTTGCATGGGGATTTGCATGAGGACATTTACATGGTGCAGCTGGAAGGCTTTGAAGAAAAGGGCAAAGAGCATTTAGTTTGCAAGCTGAAAAAGAGTCTCTATGGTCTTAAGCAAGCACCTAGAGAATGGTATCAAAAGTTTGATGCTTTCATTCGGTCCCAGGGTTTTAGAAGGAGTGAAATTGATCACTGCCTCTACACTAAAAGGGCTAAGGATAATAGCCTGATAATCTTGGCACTATATGTGGATGATATGCTATTGGCTAGCAAGAATACTTATGAGCTAGATGCATTAAAGGCCAAGTTGCATGAGGCCTTTGATATGAAGGATTTGGGACTTGCAGGTCATATTCTTGGTATGCGTATCACGCGTGATCGGAGTAGGAAACTCCTTTGGCTTTCACAAAAAGAGTATGTTACAAAAGTATTGCAGCGTTTCAATATGGAGGGGGGGAAGGCAGTGAGTACTCCATTGCCTCCATATGTGAAACTGAGTCAGACAGATAGTCCCAAATCAGATGAGGAAAGGGCCATGATGGCCAAGGTTCCTTATGCGTCAGCAGTTGGGAGTCTTATGTATGCTATGATAGCTACTAGACCAGACATTGCATTTGCAGTGGGAGTTGTTAGCCGGTATATGGCTAATCCAGGAAAGAGGCATTGGGAGGCAGTTAAGTGCATCATGAGGTACATGAAGGGTACCAAGGAGATGTGCATTTGCTTTGGTAAAGGAGACATGCGTGTACTTGGGTACACAGATTCAGACTATGCAGGGCATGTGGATAGTAGGAGATCCACTTCTGGTTATGTGTTCACCTTTGCAGGTGGTGCAGTGTCGTGGATGTCTCGTGCACAGAAGTGCGTGGCTTTGTCTACCACAGAGGCTGAGTATGTTGCAGCCACAGAGGGTTGCAAGGAGGCTATATGGCTTGATCGGCTAGTGGGAGATTTGGGGATTCATACAAGTGTACCGACATTGCATAGTGATTCCATGAGTGCTATTCAGCTAGCACGGAATCCGGTCTTTCATGCAAAGACCAAACACATTGAGGTCAGGTACCATTTCATCAGGGAGGTACTTGAGGACAAGCGCATAGAGCTTGTCAAGGTTCATACAGATGATAACCCTGCAGATATGCTGACGAAGAGTCTACCTAGTCAGCGGTTTGAGTATTGTCGTGTATTGATGGGCATTGGATAGTATGCTCACTGGTTGTTCTCTCTTAAATGCACATTGTCCTTTAAGTGGGAGGTTGTGGGGGTTAAAGGTCACTGTGCCTTAACCCCAGTTATGTACAATACTCAAACACATATATAAATGAATGAAAAAGAAGATTAGGGTGGTTCTGCACCCACCAAACTTGTGTGGCTCTCTGTCTCTCTCTCTCCTTCTTCCGTTCTTGCTTCCGTTGAGAGCACTCTCACAAAGTTGGGATGACTTTCACATTGTATAATTATTGTTACAAACTTATCATATTCTTTGCCAAATCCATTTAGGGAAATCTAAATCAATTATTTTTAGCCACTCTGTGAACAATCGCTTCAAGATGGTTTGCAATATATTTCAATTTCAAGAGAGAATCTAAATTATCCTTTGAGAAAGCATGCTTGGACATATTCGATTTGTTCTGAAGAAGTAACATTTAATGGGATTTTCAAGAGAAGTAACATTCAATGGGAGAAAACCTATTTTCGAGAGTGATTAATGATTTGGTTGGACTATCTTGTCTTAAATTACCAAGATGATTAGTTCTTGACATTGACCTTGATTATGTAGAGATCCCAAGGTGTTTTCCCATCCCATTCAGTCTACGCACTCTCTCTCTAGCTAGACATGCAAGTGTACTAGTAACAATCTTTTTCAATCCAAGTATCTTCACCATCTTGAACTTTCGATCACCAAACTTGTTGCCATCAAGCTTGTGATGTAAAATGAAGATGTCATCATGTTTGCCATATTGTACAAATTGGTGCAAGATCTAATTTTGTGAGATTTCAAAAGTCAAAGAGTGTTGCTTTTAGCAAAGAAACAATGATGGTGCAAATAGCTTGTCAAACAAAGCAATCTAGCTCAAGATGTGCTAAAAATGATGAAAGTGTGGTGCCTTCACTAAAGGCTCAATGATGGCTGGGTCCATTTACAAGGCGACAATTATATAGACTCTTAGGGGATATGGCAACTTCTCTTGAAAATCAAATAATGTTTACTAGGCCTTTAAGTATTTAAAAACGTGGAAAGAATCACAAGGTTTTGGTCTATTGAAAAACCCACAAAACAAAGTGTTTTGAAAAGCAAAAACACTAGGATGAGAATCTTGTAAGGATGCCCTTGGCTCAGATGCCTTATCTTAGAGAGGGGCATGAAGCAAGGTGAGCTTTATGTGCACAAAGGACACCTCTCAAGGCTTGGGCTATGAAAATCAAAGAAGGATAAAGAAGGCGCTCAAAGGACTATGCAAGGAATTCATAAAAGTTTCTATGGATTCGAGAAGGAAAGGGTGAGTAGCTTGGAAGGCTAATAGGAGTTTCAAAAATAGAAAATGTTTCAAAGTTTACTCGAGTTTTGCAAAAGATGAAGGTAAGGCATGTGAGTTTTGGGGAGTCACATTTTTCAAAAACTTGCCAATTTATGAGTGCAATTGAAAACTGTGAAAGTAATGGCATCAAGTGCAAATTTTGTGCAAAAATTGAAGAACAATTGAGGTGCTTGGAAGGGACCCTATGGCCTCACAATGACACATGACATGATATTGGCATATGCCTAAGACAAAGAAAGGAGGAAAACATTCTTCCTCTTTGGGAATTGAATTAGCTCTTCCTCTTTGGGCATTTGATTTTTGGGAATTGAATTAGCTCTTCCTCTTTGGGCATTTAAATGTTGGACATAGCCTCAAAGTTGGGATGATTTTCACATTGTACAATCATTGTTACAAACTTATCATATTCTTTGCCAAATCCATTTAGGGAAATCTAAATCAATTATTGTTAGCCACTCTCTGAACAATCGCTTCAAGATGGTTTGCAATATATTTCAATTTCAAGAGGGAATCTAAATTATCCTTTGAGAAAGCATGCTTGGACATATTCGATTTGTTCTGAAGAAGTAACATTTAATGGGATTTTCAAGAGAAGTAACATTCAATGGGAGAAAACCTATTTTCGAGAGTGATTAATGATTTGGTTGGACTATCTTGTCTTAAATTACCAAGATGATTAGTTCTTGACATTGACCTTGATTATGTAGAGATCCCAAGGTGTTTTCCCATCCCATTTAGTCTACGCACTCTCTCTCTAGCTAGACATGCAAGTGTACTAGTAACAATCTTCTTCAATCCAAGTATCTTCTCCATCTTGAACTTTCGATCACCAAACTTGTTGCCATCAAGCTTGTGATGTAAAATGATGCTGTCATCATGTTTGCCATATTGCACAAATTGGTGCAAGATCTAATTTTGTGAGCTTTCAAAAGTCAAAGAGTGTTGCTTTTAGCAAAGAAACAATGATGGTGCAAATAGCTTGTCAAACAAAGCAATCTAGCTCAAGATGTGCTAAAAATGATGAAAGTGTGGTGCCTTCACTAAAGGCATCAATGATGGCTGGGTCCATTTACAAGGCAACAGTTATATGGACTCTTAGGGGATATGGCAACTTCTCTTGAAAATCAAATAATGTTTACTAGGCCTTTAAGTATTTAAAAACGTGGAAAGAATCACAAGGCTTTGGTCTATTGAAAAACCCACAAAACAAAGTGTTTTGAAAAGCAAAAACACAAGGATGAGAATCTTGTAAGGATGCTCTTGGCTCAGATGCCTTATCTTAGAGAGGGGCATGAAGCAAGGTGAGCTTTATGTGCACAAAGGACACCTCTCAAGGCTTGAGGTATGAAAATTAAAGAAGGATAAAGAAGGAGCTCAAAGGACTATGCAAGGAATTCATAAAAGTTTCTATGGATTCGGGAAGGAAAGGGTGAGTAGCTTGGAAGGCTAATAGGAGTTTCAAACATAGAACATGTTTCAAATTTTACTCGAGTTTTGCAAAAGATGATGGTAAGGCATGTGAGTTTTGGGGAGTCACATTTTTCAAAAACTTGCCAATTTATGAGTGCACTTGAAAAATGTGAAAGTAATGACATCAAGTGCAAATTTTGTGCAAAAATTGAAGAACAATTGAGGTGCTTGGAAGGGACCCTATGGCCTCACAATGACACATGACATGATATTGGCATATGCCTAAGACAAAGAAAGGAGGTAATGTGATGCATAGAAAGAGGAAAGACCGATGGTTCTTCTTCAAATACAAAATGCGAAGAAGGAAAAGAGGACTAAGCTAGAGGATCATCTATCAATATACAAAGTGGGGGATTAATCTTTCTTCCCTTAAGCCAAAACTGGATAATGAGATGGATGTGATTCCTTAACATAAGTTTTTATTGGGACTTCCAATTTAAACACTACTTTAGAATCTAAATGTTTTAGATACGTAAACTAAACCTCCCTCCTAGAACTAAAAAAAGGAGGTACTATGACAAGGAAGGAAAATATGAAGCCTGCATCACTAATGTTGGGCAAACATGAGGGCCCTACTAATCACAATATCTTTGATAGCACGTTAAGAGAGTGTTGTACATGATGGGAGAGGAGGGGAAGGAGAGGAGCAATTCATCAATCCTTGCATAGAATAATGATTTTGAGCAATGTTGAGTTTAACTATTCATTGGTTTTTGGACTGCATGCCCCTGGTTTCCAAGGGCAATCCTAGGAATAGGACTTGAAAACGCAAGTGTGCTTTACATGCTTTCGCTTTTCACTACTATAGGCAATAATCTCTAATCGTGTTCCACATATGCTTTTTTCTTCTAGTTGTGTTCCAATACTAATTTTTTCCTAATTTAAATTTATTTGGTGATTTATTTGGTTTTCTCTAGTGCAATGACATGATGCCATGGATTCTAGATACCTTTTAATGACGATATTATCCCTAAGCATTAAATATAAGCACAATTTCATTTTTTGTTGAAAAGGATTTTTGTTACTTCTAACACTTTTTATAAGACAATCAATTCCCTTGATGTATTGCAAACACTTACCAACTTTGAATTTGCTTGATTATCCTTGATTATTCACCTCCACCTTAATTGAATTGTTCTAATGTATTGCACACACTAATCGACCTTGGATTTTACCAACTATCCATGATTTAATCACCAACTATTGAAAGATCATTCCAATTGTTCATTATTTTTCAACCTCCAACTAAAGTTACATTTAAAAGGAGAAAACCATACTAATTGGTTCCTGTATTATTATTTTCATACCTAAAGAAAGAAAGTTGGTCCCAAACTCAAAAGGTGACGGTCCATTGCCTTGTCTTTTGGGTTGTATGGACTAAACTAAGGACACACACATGAGCATGCATGCACATGCACACTTTTTTTTTTTTTTGGTGAGAATGCACATGCACACACACCATGTACAGTATGATAATACACACATATGGGACACACACCCACACCGTGATAGCATGGTAACCATTTCACATACAACCTAATTTACATCCCATACTACTAGCTTCGTATTGATCAATGATTAAGAAGGCTTAGACTAGATCTTCTAAGCTACTTTTTAAAATTCAAGACACTCGACAATTTAGACCCACTCCCTAGCCCTTCTCCCCTCCCTCTCCCACCTTCACCTACCTCTTCCCATCCCTCTCCGACCTCCTTTGCCCCTCCGTCTCCCATCCCTCCATCCTTCACCTCCCAACCCCTCCATGTGCCCTTGCCCCACCCCATCCACGTCCCCTTCCCCCTTAACCTCCCAACCCCTTCCACCTTTGACCTCGCTCAATGGGCTAAACTTTGCTAGGTTAGGTTAGACTAATCTAGGTCAATCTAAAATATCCTAGAATAGGCTAGGTTTAAAAGGGTAGGTTAGACTAAACTACAATAGGTTATGTTCAATTAGGTTAGTTCTCTTTCAAGTAATGATGCCCTTTCATTATTGAAGGTCTACTTAGTTAAAGTGAATTTTCAAATGCAATGCGAATGGGTATTTGGTAGTGATTTTTATTTTAAAATATATATAATTTTGGCTTTGGTATCATGTTCATCGAAGTCGTAAATCGAAAGCTATAGATTTTACAAGAAAGTACACCCAAGAGGGCGCATAATGTCTATATGCTCAACACTCCATGTCTCCTTTTATTGATGATGCTTTATGTAAAACTCTTTAAAGGATTACATTCCATACTTTGTGCCCTAATCATAGAACCTAATCGTAGAACGAAATCATTATATTCGCAAGATCATCACATTTCGGAGCCATAATTTCAAATTTGATTTCTTGTACAAGTTAAACTTTAATATTAGTAGTGAAGTTTATATGGTCCAATTGAAATAAAAGTGTGCACAGAATTTGAATCTTCTAAAAACGTACCCCATTTTGCCAAAATGCGAAAGGAAATAAATGAAATAGTGGTATACTTTGTCAAAAGTTTCAAATTAATATACTACATATAAAAACTTTAGCCATCTTATATTAAATATGAGTATACCTTCTTTAAAAGCATTCACACCATCCTCATTCTTGTCTAAAAGCATCCATGGTTCATCCACACCAGAATCATTTTAAATGGCCTATATCCAAACTTGAAAATGAGCAGAGTCTCTTTTAACTAACTAGTGGGAATCTGTCAGATCCTGCTAGCATATGCCAGCAATAAAATCCTGACAATAGGAAATGCTTAACGCTCATTGATAGACCATCAAGCACATGTGAGGCATCTTGAGCCATCTCTTCCATCACATATGTCAGAAGATATCAGTGGGGTGATGTATTTGTCAGAGTCAGCTTGCACTAATATTATACAGGGATGGGCTATCGGTCCTTTTAGCAGCCATGCTGCATCAAGCTAAGAAAGGCCCATTCTTGTGACTCCTCATGTCAAGCTTTGTTTTAGTAGATTAACTGCTGTGCTTTTAAAATTAATAGAAAAGTCTTAAAAACAGTCTCCACTTCCTTCTAGCCAACATGACTTTTTCGTGTGCAATACTTAAATAAGTTCTTGAAATCTGCATTCCCATCGCAAGATCATAGTAGTGCAAATGCTTCATGCACGACAGTCCTTACCCCAAGACTAAAACGAACAAATTCTTCCCTTCTTTCAATGATCTGTTGAACAAGAGCTCACATTACTAAACAGAGGGGAAAAGAGTTAGTGAATTCTTTCCGTTTACACACATGACCTATTCAAACAACTTGGGAGGCATAATTGTCATCATTCAAAACGTTCTTGTGACTGTTGGCATTCCAAGACCACAGAGGACAAATTACATTAATCAATGGCTTGGCAAGCTCCACAGTAAGTGTCCAGCAAAGAATGCCTTCCACTTGTGACTCAACATGGCTGTGCTACCACTGAGTACCCCTCCTGGCGCTTTTGCACAGGTACATACATTGCCGCACTAGTTAAATATCACAATGCACTATCAATACAAAGTAGGACTAACCTTTTGAAACGCCTGGACTTGCAATGACTAATTCTGTAGTGTTACATGTATCGGAAGAATGCCCGAGCTTGTGCGTACTTGAATGCCAGTAACACAAGTTAAGCAATATGTTATACATAGAAAGCTGCAAACCAAACTGCAGCTCATCCCTCAAGAACCACAATTAGCTGCACATATGAATCCTCCCTGGAACAGCATCACATCCCAGGATTGAACCACACCCCTTCCAATGCCACATCACAAAGCTCATAATCCTCAGTACCTGTGGAAAAAATATCAACCACAAGATCAATTCATCAAGATTTCCAAACCACTGCCATTGTTACTACACCCCTCACTAAACACGATTGTCTGTAAATTTAAAAAACCCAGAGTCAGAAATTTGATAATGCACAAAAATTCAACCAGAGAGCTCACCTTTACAAACCACACCACCCTCAAGAACAATATGAAAATTTTGTTTCAAAGTACATTTAAATTCATTCTGAAGGATCAACAGAAAGATACACCAATAGAGTTCTTCAAGAAGATTCTATAATGAAAATCGTCAAAAGCATTGTATCCTTTAAAGCATACTCTTGAAGGCATTGATGCTTTGTAAAGAACATATGATACATCATACCTATAATGATTTAAAGATGTTCAACCAGGCAGAGAAACAAAGTCCGCACTCTAAAGTTTCCAGCTCGAGAGATTGATTATGTTTTGATGTGGTAGCCATGGAATATGAGTATAGATCCACATAATGGCAAGAATAAGGTGGAAAACGACTCTATTAGATCAGGTATCCCTCACATATATGTTACCTATAATGATTTAAAGATGTTCAACCAGGAAGAAGAACAAAGACCACGATCTGAAGTTTCCAGCTCAAGAAATTAATTATGTTTTGATGTGGTAGCCACGGTATATGAGTATAGATCCAATGTGAATTGGTGGACCACATAATGGCAAGAATAAGGTGGAAAACGGCTCTATAAGATCAGGTATCCCTCACATGAATGGTAATGCTCACAAGGAAGCAATGAATGGTTCACTCAAAAGGAAGCAATCATTTACAGACCTTTTCTCCAATAGCAAAGATGCCTACTCCTCGTTCAAGCATTTGCTTGGCTGTACTTTGCATTTTTGGAGCAGGCTTGAAAGTGTGAGAGTTGTTAAAGAGATAGTAAATGAGATTTTCATTTGTAACTAATTAGTTTGGATTACTCACATAGATTGTGGCCTCGTAATGCACCTGTAACCATGGTACCTTAGGTGCCACAAGGTACCTCAAAAGACTTGTTTGTCCAGTACTTTAGTGACTCCAGCAACTGGCAGAATTGAAGGATATATTACAAAGGTAGGTCGAGTCAGATTGGGGCTGTCCTTTTTTGATTCTCACACTAGAGAAGCCAAGGTATCATAAATATGCTAGTTCCATAACCCCTCATCGCTTAGTCTTATAATTGGTGGCTCATTCCTGCACTAGCTCTATGACTGAATTTACAAGAGGTTTGCCATTATCAGAGATATGAGTGAGGCCTTGGAAATCAGTGCGGAATACATCACTAGTTGTCATAGAACACAATGGAAGCAAAAAGGGTAACAGTGGCTTTGGATAAGCAACCCAGTTTGACTATGCCAATAAGAGAAAATTTGCATATTACCCTAAGGAATTTGAAATGACACATTCCTTTCCTTAAGCTTGATTCTAAAAGCAGTTAGCATACCATCTACTGTAAAAGTAATACGTTCAGTAATAAGAAAAAATGCATAAGCTGCAAACTTACCTAGTAAATCATCATATGTGTCTGAAAATGATGCCAAATCTGTCAGCAACGGTGGAGAAAACGGGCGTGCCAATTCTCCTCCAATGGCTTCTGATCTGGCTTCTGTATGTTGCATTTCAGGTCCTGATAGGGAAGTTCCCTTCCTCGCAAGACCATTGTATCTAAGACTTTTGCTGGCTGGTTTGGAAACCCTATTCTGCTTCTGTGCCATCTCCTCTGACTGAAAATGGCGCTGGCCTTCCCCCTCTCTCGAAATATCCATCAAAGGTTTACCATCATATCGGTGATACTCTTGAGAGGACCTTAAAAAGTGTTTGTTTGGGCTGCTATTTGATGCAGTTGATTCTAGTTCCTTCTTGGAAAACAAGCTTGCCGAAGTGATAGGAGTGAAAAAATGTTCATTATCATGTGCAGACCTTTCGGGTATAGGCTCCTCCACTGGAATGTTGGTTGTGGACAAAGCAGCATCATGAACTGCTTGTCTTAATGATGCAAAATTATCTTCCTTATTACCTGCAAAGAAGCAGCCTCTTCAGGAGCTCTAAACTTCAACAACCTGCTTAAATCAGAAAACCAGCAAAACAATTTAGAGCACTGAGACAATTAGACACAAAAACATTTTAGATTCAGACATTCCAGAACCTTCACTGTCAGCTTTAATCATGTTTTGAATGGAAATGTGTTCAGCCAAGTTGTCTGCTTCTTGTGGAGTCTCTAGTGATCTCATGCGAGGTACAGAAGCACGAGGCCTTTGTGAATGTGAAGATCTTCCCATAGCAACTGGAGACAAAGAGAAGAGCTGAGGTAATTTCAATGCGGGACTAGGTGGTACTAGCTCCAGATGCGATGAAGTACTTTTAAGTGAGACCTCTCCCATTTGCCCAGAAGAGGCTTCCTGCCATCAATCATAATTTTCTTTAGCCTTATTGTACAGCAACAGGGAGCCTCATGCAACACCCAGTTCTTTGAAGAAAGGATGGCTACTGGTTTTCTTGTTGGTTTTACATCTGAATAGCATAGGCAGGAAGAGGAAGGAAAAGGATTTTTATTTTATTTTTTGTTTTTGTTTCTTTTTTTTGGGGGGGAGGGGGGTGTTATATAAATACCCTTAAAGGTACCAGTCTGTCTGAAATTGGTGATGAAGTCGAAGCAGGAACCAACAAAGGGGTTGTCCTGCTAACTTGCTCTCGAAGAGTGGCAATGGATGATTCCATTCCGGGCATGGACTCCTTCATTTGCCCAATGAGCACCTGCAGGAATTTCGCGCATTCGGTTTGTAAGAACAAAGAAAGGGGACGATATGAAATTAAGAAGCACTTTCCAGCATCTACAGTCACAGCAAGATTCTTAGAGATGATGATACACAAAACCAACAAAGATTATCTCTTCCAAGGTCCCTTTCGTTCATCTACAACAACTGACAGCAGCAAAAGAATTCACCTGTATGTTTGCTAAATGTTGTTTATGTTCAGCAAGAGTGGCGCGCAACGCTTGTGCATGGCCACTATCCCCATGAACAGATGTATCTTTTATCAATTCGGGACCTGCTCCATCACTCGATCTGGCCTACAGTATCAAAGCAACAAACATCAGTTTCATGTACCTGGATCAAATCATGCATTATCCCAGAACTAGTAGCCAAGAGGTTTTTCTTCAAAGAAAAGACTACAATTCAAAATCAGAATAAGAAAAAGGCAAGCAAAACTTGGCAATTTTCCTTCAGTTTGGAATCTTGTAACTAACTTGCCGGCCATGTGCTTCCCATAACTCAATTTACAACAAAGATCCACGTCAATTATGATATAAGTTTTAGGATGTGCATCAATTATCAGCCTGCTCAAAAATGCAGCACAATCGCACAAAAAAATTGTGAGATGACCTTTACTGGGTAAGCCTAGTGGTAAGAGTATATCATGCTTCAAAATCAAATGTCAGCACCGAGAATACCGACCAATGGGATATTTATGCTCTGTATATCCATGTACAAGTCATCTTGGTGGCTTGAAATTCCACCTCATGCCCGTAGAGAAGCAAACAAACCACTAATCACAAAGGGGATGCATTATTCAAAATGAATTTCTGTCAAGATGTCTCTGTAGTGGAGCTGTCTGCTTTGTAATGTGTGAGGGCAATTTCGTGAAAAATCATGGTACAGAAAGGCCATTGTACATCCAGGTCAATCTTGATCCCCTCTGCCTCTCCAACAAAGACTGCACCTACTTCATTCGACAAGATGACCATCTCTAAAATACCTCCTCTTATTCTTAAATCAATTAAATTCTATCATCATTGTGTTCAGCTGCGACCCCATGGGCTTCCTAAGCAACCAGTTTTCTTAGGGTTCATCTTTCACACACCCAGGAGGACGTCAATTGCAATTTCAAGTCTCCAATCACATTGAGCCAGGCAATTGCAAGGGATACCTAGAGAGAATCAGTGACCATCTCTGCCAGTTAAGTCTGGCCATGGCAGCATTTCACCTTTACATGTCCAGGTTACTGTTTACCACAAGATCAGGAGCAGCAACAACTTTTGTGAACTGCCTCAAAGACGTATTCCCGATGCATTGTCCACATAAATCAGCACAGTAAGACAATCCTTATCTTTAAAATGTATTGCCATACATTTCCATTGTATATTGTTCAATTACAATGGGTCACCTCGTACAGGCTACAACACCAGTAATTTTACCAGCTTCAAGCAAACGACACAATAGACAATACAGGAACCTAACCCTAGACCAAGAGCGCTACATATTTCCCAAAAACTCAAGATCAGCATGCCCCCATTCAAGAGGATAGTGTTAAGATGGCAACCTCCTCTTCTTCCAGCCACTAGGAAAGGGACTCTTGAAGCAAAAACAGTCCTAGCTGGAGCTTCCACTGACAAAGACCAACTAGCTTCAACAGGCATCACTTCCTTCCAGTCTCAACATATACTCTCTCAGACAATCAGATAGAGCTAATAACACACATATGCTATTCCGTCCATGTCTGCATGTGTGCATCTTGAGCATATGTACGTACAACTACCATCCTGTGTATGTAGTAGCCACAATAGTCACTTTGCTTACCTAGGTTTATATGCTGATGGTCAGAAGTTTATCTAGCTTTTGCATTGAAATGCATCATGTTACCATTTTTATTTTCAGTCAATATGCCATATACTTTTTGGCCACCTTGTGAGATCTGAACAGGTTAGTAAATTTGATTTCTCTCTCTTCACCTTCTGACCATGAAATGTGCCTTTTTACTACAGGAATAAGTGTAAATGTCAAGTCTGATAAGCTATAGATCTAGAAAATCATGATTGGACAGGTTAATAAACTTGATTTCTCCCTCTCTTTACCTTTTGGCCTTGAAATGTCTCTTTTTACTACAGGAAATGAGTGTAAATGTCATATGTGCTAAGCTTTGTATCTAGAAAATCAATATTTTTTACTCGAAAATGCATTGTCTTTTAAGGTCCCATGTCTTGCCTTTTGAAGATCCCCTACATACTTTTATACGATCATGTCCCAAATGCTAGACATGCTCTAAGATGCTACAGTGACAAATTAAAAAAAGGCAAGGACTAATACCAGCCGTAGAGCTTGTTTATGTATGCGCTGTAGAGAATGTGTCCACCGCCTCAAAATTTCGGCCACATCTAAAGGAGAAGATCCCTTGGAAGCTCTTTCCTCACTTCTGGAACGAATTTCTTCAGTGGCTTCAAATGAACTAGCAGCCACATCAGACCTTTCTTTGAAAATATCATGTACATGGCCATTGCTGTATTCTGAATTCACTTCATCAGTCCTAAGATTATCCTCTGCCACAAATGATGATGTTTCGTTTGAAGGAGCATTAGAGTTCCGCTCAATTGCTGCTCGCAGAGCAGGACCAGAGACACGATACCTGCAGCAATGGGAAGACGATTTTTTAGCACATGTCAACTGACTCTTTCAGCTCCTAAAGGCTTCACCCTCGCCCTTACAATTCAAGCACCTTCAGTTTTTTGCTACTATTAACTCAAACTACAAGATTCAGGAAAAAAACATATATACAAAATGACCACAAACTACACTCATGCTTGGAATCATCCATGCCTGCTTAACAAAATAGCAGAAGAGACAAGAAAGGCTTTGCCTTTCCCCATTTTTGCTCTAGAAAAAGCAAGCAACAACAAAGTAAACGGTCATTCCCATAAGGCCATGTTCCATACGTGCAATTAATGATGTATGAATTTACAACCCAGTATACACAGATGCACTTTTCTAAACAAATATCAGGATCGTGGTGGTGCAAATGTCAAACCTGTGTTCACGGTGAGCTATAAGATCCTCGATTGGGCCCGATGCCAATTTCTCATGCTGAGCTGCAAACAAAAAACAAATGTGTACACTATTTAGACAGCAGTGCAAAACCAACCTTTGGCTGGCAAGTGTCAACTATTGAGACACAGAGAAAGACCTTAGGAGAGCCAGGAAACGCCACGAAATATTCCAGCCGAATTGCTTTGTTACGAACCAAATGGTTAAAGCATTTACAATAGACAATTCCTACCAGTCTGAATCAATTCTATTCTTTATTTCTTAACTCAAAAAGTCTTCTAAATAGCTTAGCTTCCAGCTATATCTTGAAGATATATAGTGTGTATATCTCAAATTGACTGCTAAGGCCACATCGAACACTGAAACTTCCTCACTCCCATCCCTCACTGTCCCCGCCCACCCCCTTTTCCCCCCAAAATTAAAACACCAAAATCAAGTTCGCAATACAGTCCTAGACAATTTGGCCTATAAATTTCATACCTGTATGAGATATAAGTGATTCCCAAAGATGGGAAGCTCTGCTTATGGACACGGACTTCTGATCCTCAGAAAAACCATTCTGTCCGTCTCTAACACAACTCTCTTTAAGAGTTCTGAGGTCCTGAAGCTTCTCCAACTCTTGGTGTAAGTAGGCCTAGTCGAAAAGCCCCCAAAGAGAAAATAGTGCTTAGAAAATCAACATCAAAGCCTCACAGCAACCAGTAAACAGAGGTCCAGCTAGAAGAATAGCTGGAGATAGGTGAATCCGTTACTACAGTACCTCTTCTGCACAAAGTGCTCTATACTCTGCAGTCATATCATGAGCAAGGCTTGACCATAACGCCTGCCTACGAACTGCTGCTGCTGCACCATCAAGAAAGCGTCTACGTTCGATTGCAATCCTAGCCTGCTAAATCCCAAGGCAAAAACCACCCACCAAAAAAGTAAACAAACAACAAAATAAGAGCAATATTTTCAAGGTAAAGCACTCGCAAGTACAATCAAAATCACAGTTGCAACAAAATTGCTATACATTCACAGTAGCACCAAGGAGCAAAACATAGACCACATTTCTTGTAAAGTAAAGGCATTTGGTGAAACAAATTCAGCGAATTCCACAAACCATACTATCTCAATCAAAAGCAATCATCTTAAATTGTATCAAACGCTTCATATCCTGCCTTGAAAACCCATCATGACCTTACCAATAGAAAAGATAACCACCAAAGGAAAGAAATACATATCCTTGAACCTTAATTCCTTCATTTTCTTTACCTCTACTTTTGTAATGCCAAGATAAAGTAAACATCACAGGCATCATTGTGCCTAGCATAGTCACTCTGAAACCATTTCAGAGCTTCATAAATATTTCACAATGAAACGTCTATTTTGTGTGTGTGCGCACGCACGCCATAGGCCAATTTTCTACATGCATATTATATGAAATATGTAGTGTAGGAGACCTATCAGATATCTAATAGAAAAAAATTCTACATACGTGTTATAAAAATACATTATATATGAAACATCTCAACATGTAACATATATATCATATTTTAGGCTCTTTTTTAAATTTAAAAAAAAATTATCTGCATTTCAGATGTTTCATTGAAATGTTTTAAAGCCTAATGTTTCAAAGTTTCAGGTCTCCTGAAACAGATTCCCACGTAACCATGGCCATACCCCTAAGTACCTCTAGGAGGACCTGCTCCTTCATCATCTCATAAAAAGTAAAGCACCATTCAGACATTAGAACCTAAAAGAGACATTCTCTTGGCTAGGAGGGCTCAAGAGACCAAGTAGCAAGCTACGAACAATGTGACCTTGCAGGAATAGAAGTCCAGGCATAGCTCTTCATATTCCCAACAAAGATATCAATGGTCCTTAGCCATGAGCCTTGATACACAGCAAATAAATTGAAGAAAACACAGTCATCGAGGCAATTTTAATACCCAAGATTGGAATAGAGGCCTCACCAACTGGGCAAGATGCTCAAAAATTTGACCATGTAGCAAGCAAAAAAATCCTTGGTTGCGATTGGAGTAGTTCTTGGAACATAAGTATGAGGCACTTAGATTTCAGAGTTGAGATTCAACTGAACTGGATGGGAGAGCATAACCGGATCTTTGGGATGCAAAGCTTAAAAAGCAAATTTTGGAGTTTTTTATCACATCAAAGGCAGAATTCCGTGTACCAGACATTCTGTGTTGGGATTATCATGGTCACCTCCCCACCTATGATCCCCCAAATGAGAAGATGGGGGAGGTGTACCAGCAGCATCTGTTGCGAGAGAGATGCCAGGTGGGCAAAGAGAGAGAAGCTGCCACTAGGGAAGACCTGACAAGGGTAGAAGTGCAGCAACATTGGCAGCATTCCGGTTGCCATGTGAGCAGCCAATATCTCCGCAGGGAAGGGGTGCCTAGGAGCAGCACACGGCCAAGAAAAGGGCAGAGGTGCAGGCAGCAGAAGGGCAGCACAAGTACACCGCACTGCCAGGGCTTCTGTATAGGATCTGCAGACAGTGACAGCAAAGAACTGCCACAGTGCAGCAGCAGGTTGGGGCAGTTCAGCAGGTCAGAATTGTACCAGACCAGGTCAGGCCAAACAGGAGACTGCCACATGGCAGTCTGGGTTGGGGGTCAGCTGCAGACCTGGTTGGGCTCTTCTCGGGGCATCCAGCCCCTATATAAAAAGCCCCAGCCTTGGGCTCTTTCACTCATTCATTGTGCCTCACAACAGGCTGTTTGTAGAGCAGCAGGGAGGCCAGGAGTCGCCCTTTGGTCGCTCAGTTCTAGGCTGCAGTTCCAGAAAAGGTACACTGCAGAGTTGGGTTTTGAAGCCTCAGATTTGGGCTGCAGTTCCAGAAGCAGGGAGGTCCAGAGATCAGGGAGCCTTGTGCCTCACCATTGGCTGCACACGGAAGCAGTGAGGAGGTCAAGGATCAGGGTGCAAGCAGTACCTCACCTTTGGCAGTCCACCAGAGCAGGAAGGAGATCTGTTTGAAGGGCATCTACCTAGCCCACTAACGCTCTTGGAGAGCACGCAGGCTGACATTGATTTGAAGGTTCCAGAAGAAAGCAGGAGAACAGGTTTTTGGTGCCAGAGGTCCGCATCTAGGCAGTACCTTAGCTGCTAGATGGTGGCACACTGTGCACACCTTTGTACAAGGTTTTGTCCATCTTTGAAGCAATATGTATTTACTGTTTGTGCATGGTTCATTAAGTGTCTGCTTCTATCTATATTCACTTGTACACAATAAGGAAAAGGACTGAGCTTTGACTTAGCACTATGTGAATTCTAAGCAACGTTTTAAACAATCTTCCAATCAGGGAGTATTGGTTACAGCAAGCAACCTTTATCTCTGTTTTCTAAGATCCCTGAGGAAGACTCGCAAATGCATGAAGCCTGAGGAAAGCTCACAAGTGCGTGAAGCTCGAAGGTGAGAACCTTTGGAAAGAGATTCTGCCTTGTAGAAATCATCTCCTGCGTCTGAAGGACAGGTACCCTTACGAGAAGAGGGTGATCAAGCTTCAGACAGGTGTACCTTCGATTATAGGTTCTAAAACATACTTACTCATCCTAAGCCTTCCACATTCTCCTCACTTTCGCATGTTCTAGATTATTGAGTCTAAAAGCCATTACAAAAGTGCCAAAAAATACTAGATAATTGCCATTCTTGTCCCTATTCTTGCGTGTGAATTTCGCCTCTTCCAACCTATGACACGTGTACCAATTTTTGACTTGTTCAAAGTGCTAAAATATGCCAAGAAAAAACCTCCATCCCCCCCCCAAAAAAAACACATGTTCCCACATTGCATAGGCTAGTTAGGACCAGTTAGTACACTTAGAGGACATTTAGCCATAAGTTGGTTGGGCCATATATTGGCCACTCTTGTACTTTCTTCATTTATATACCTAGATGAATCCAGGAACATTCCCAAACTCATCCTCTAAAAACACAACATAGTGCAGTTTCAATCTCATGATAGTCACTCACAAGGTTGAAAACCATAAACTCTATCATGCATAGCAGGGACTAGCTACTATGACATCCCCACTGACGTCATCAGCGCCCAACAGTGGGTGTAGACCATAGTATAAAAATATGCTCTCACACATACAAATCCACACACCCACACATACTTGAGCATCCATTTATACAAAGTCTTCGTACTGAGTTTCTGTCGGCACTCCGGAGGTGAAGGGCAGACTCAGCCATGATGAAGGCTAGCACTAAAGGAGAAGGCTAATCAAAAGGTAGTCCAAAATCTCTTCATTCAAGCTACAACTGCTTGTGAAGTCTAAACATTTTCATTTTAGTCTCTCCCCAACGAGGATCTAAATCTAAATCTAGCTGATAGGGCAACGCACCATTTAAGATAGAAAGAATTATCACGATACCAGCAGGCCGCAACTTGGACGAAAACTTCACAAGGTGAAATTTGCATGTCCGCTAATACGGCAGAAGCATATACCTAGATGAATCCAGGAACATTCCCAAACTCATCCTCTAAAAACACAACATAGTGCAGTTTCAATCTCATGATAGTCACTCACAAGGTTGAAAACCATAAACTCTATCATGCATAGCAGGGACCAATTGCAAGTACACTCTTTGAGCTTCCTCACTCCATTGCATTCCACTCCTCCACTCAACAGTGGTACCAAAACAGGTTCATGCTTGCCTGCCCGCCAACTCCCTAGTGTGCGCATCTGCAGCTTCCTGACCACCTTCAGCAGCTTCCACCAGTTCAGCTCAGCTCCCTGCAGCTCACCTGCGACCAGCAGACTCCATTTGTGCTCCAGCTTCAGGATTCGTTGCAGCCACCACTCAAGATCTGCTGTCCATCGCCATCCATATCCTTGCTGCAGGGCTGTGAAAGCCACTACCAGACCAGCACCGCCCTTCATGCCACTACCAGACCAGCACCGCCCTTCATCGTCAGTCTTCGAGCAGTGCAACCAACTGATTTGATGCAGCGACCAATTGATTCTTCAGCACCGCCATTCAGCTCCAACTACTAAACGTCTCCGTTTCAGACTTGCTTCAGTTGACCTATCCGTACTGGTCGCCATCCATACATTTGCTGGTCATCCATACAAGCGTTGTCAGGAACCTATGTCCATACAAATTACAATCTGTACGACTACGGGATCCGTACAGCGCACGCGAACGCTCGAAAACTGTACATACACCAGTCTATTGATGTCCGTAGAATCCATACGGTTTCAGACAATCTGACCATACTGTAAAGATTTCCTCTATATGCGTGCGCGCACGTGTGTGTGTGTGTTTTGGGGGGGGGGGGGGGGGGGGGTAGGTAGGAAGGATCATAAACAGAATACAGTATTCCACAACAGTCACCACCATTACACCCAACGTATCAGCCATTCCCATTCACAAAACATCCAACAATGAGAGGAAGAAATGGTCTCCCTCTAGCCCACATGAACTACACCGTTTGCAAGGGGGGGAAAAGGTTTACTGGGAAAGGCAAAATGCCCAAAATTAATATAAACATGCCTATATAGCTTGTTGTGCAAAACTGTAAGTCCCAAATTTTGCTGCCAAAATGGCATGAAGATCACCTTTGTGACAGTGAGCAATGCAGCTGCATGAGTATTCTGAGCAACAACTTCAGTGAGCGATGCTGGTAAGGGATTTGTTGACACGTCTACAGGAAAACTACGTTTATGAACTTCCCGCAAAGCATGTGCAGATAGCTGCCACAACAGCTCCACAAATCTGTCCATCCAATAACAGCACACATCAGACAAAACTTTGTTGTGTTCAAGAAGATTTAATATGCAGACTAAACAAATGACAGTGTATAAGCAGAATAAAGAGAAAACACTCTAAAAAAATCCTGCCACAACAGCTCCACAAATCTGTCCATCCAATAACAGCACACATCAGATAAAAATTTGTTGTGTTCAAGAAGATTTAATATGCAGACTAAACAAATGACAGTGTATAAGCAGAATAAAGAGAAAACACTCTGAAAAAATCCTGCCACAACTTGCAAATCATCAATGTTTAAAGATCCCTTTATGACAGCCACCCATAACCAATAACAAAAAATAATTAAAAACCTCTTACATTAGGCACCACAAACACATAAAAGCAACTTTTTTTAAGAAAGCATTCCAAACCTTCTTTTTATGACACAAAACTGGAGGCACCAACAAAACCAAACCAACTGCCTCCCCGTGCACAAACTAGAGAGAAATTGCTGGCCAAACTTACCTTCGCGCAAGGTCACATCTCAAACTTGGCCACATGCTACCTTCCCATGCAATTCGCCATCGTAGGTCAAGCCACTTAGCATGAGACCCATTCTAGACCACAGCAGACTTCTTCTCCTGACAACATGACCACATCGATTTCCAATAAATGATGACACTCTCTACGGTACCCCCTACGTCCCATTTCTAAAGACACCATCATAATACTTTTGCTGCCTTTTGCACGGTCAATTGCTATTTGGCACAATTCTTAACTTCCCTAATGCACAATCCTCAAGAGTGTAATACTCATGCTCACCTCCAAGATCAACAAGATTGACATGCCTCTTCACGCCTCTTCTTCCTTCATGGAGAAGGTTTTGTGGAGCTAGGTGGGAAGAGACCACTTGACATTTCCCTACTTTATAAGGTGCCCCTTAAGCTCAGCTAGGGCAGCTTGTCTACAATTAGGGTGAATAACAATTTTGGCCTGCCACTATTGCAATACCACATCATCACGGGATCTAGAAATCTGTAAGTACAGCAATTTGTGATGTTTGTCTTTGTGTGTGCTTCTAGCATATCATCCTTATGGGACAGCTGAAATGCGTTTCAGCAGGCCGAAACGGCCCAACCCCTCCCCTATTTCATCAGTTTTGATTTTGCCTCCACTTGCAAACTTGCACTCCCTCCACCCCTTCAGCCTCACACTCTTGATTTTTTAAAGGGTTTTCCAGCCCTCCTGAGCCCCATTCACTCCCTGGGAATCCTTTCTCTATTGTAGGCTGCTTCAGCCCTCCTTAATCATCCCCTCCTTCATAGCTCAGCCTCGACTCCTTCAGCCCTCTCTTTCAGCCCTCCTTCAGCCGCCTCCTCTTTCAGCCTTCTATTCCATCCTCTTTGAGCCCCCTTTGTTCAAGTTTCAGCCCTCTATAAACTGCTCTGTGCTTTTATAACTTTAGATGGAGTCTCACAACTTTATTTTATAGAAACTGTTTCAAATTGCCCACACACATATATGCTGTAATTGCAGAGTCAACAGACAACTGTACAGAGATATAGACAATAGAGAGAGACAGACTCCAAGGCCAGGGCCGACAGAGAAATCAGCTTCTAGCCATCCCAACCCACAAGGAGGAAGCCTGCAACAATCACCACTTCCATCCAACATTAGTTGCAAGCACTAGTTATCTAGAAAGAGAGCAATATCAACATGAAAATGTGCTGCAAATGAGACAAACTTGAAATTACAGACTCCCCTCATGACTTGACTCCTTTAGAGATGGAGTCCTTGATGCATCTGCAGCCCCATTGGATGGGAAGAGTGAGATCATGGGGCTGGAGTAAGAAAAACTCAGAAAAAAATGCCTTGTAGGCTAGAGAGACAAAACCTGAAAGGGGTTATACTTTTAGAGAGAGTGTGTCATGGCTGCCCTCAAGCTGAGAGATGAAAACGGGATGCTGCTGCAGTTCCAGAGGTGCAGAGAGAGGCTGTTTTCTGCATGGAAAAGGGGCTAGAACAGTAGAGAGAGAGTATGTAGCTCTAGAGAGAGAGAGCCCCTGCAGAAGAGAGAGAAAGCCTAGCAAGAAAGAGAAGGATGTTGTAGCTGCTCACAGGCTAGGAGGAGAAGAGGGGATGTTGCTGAAGTGCTTAGAAGAGGCTGATGCCTGTAGGAGAGGGGCTCAAGCAGTAGAGAGAAAATGTGCTGCAGTAGAGAGATAATGTGATGCAGTAGAGAAAGAAGGTGCTGGAGAGGAGCTGGCTGAACCCCAAAGGGTGGAGGAGGGCTGCTGCGTGAAATGGACGTTGGATTTTGTGTGGGGTAGGCTCAGCCCACTCTCTGCCCAATTAAGAATGGGGGCTGGCCCCCCTTGGATTTTGGTGGGCTGCATGGGGGCTGCAGTGACAAGTGGTGCCATGGTTCATGCATGGCTCTCCACATGTCCCCACAGGCTGCCATGTGTCTCATGAGCTGCCATGTGGCTATGCCACATGTCAAGGCTGCCATGTCAGCATGCCACGTCACCCAAAAACCCTAAAAATACAAAGTGGTCAAAATTCAATTCTGATTTCACTGTCGAGTACTATCCAATGACATACTCTAGAGTCACAAATGAGCCATAACTGAGTTGTCGTCTTATCTTGTATCTCCATGTCTCTTTGACATGCTTCCAGGCTCACACCCAAAGCCTCGAGACATTCTCCTAAATTGTTGCTAGGTCGGTATACAATCTGTGCATTTGATTGGTCCCATAAATGGATACTCAGGTGGAGTGTGATTTCCAATGTCCCTCCTATAGGAGGTCATAACTATGTGGGACACTAATGCCCATAACCCCAACAAAGGGGGTCCACCTCCAAATGCTAGACCTTGCCCCCATGTACCTAGCTAAACAGAAGGAAAAGCATTTTTATTATTTTGCAAAACATATCAAATATAAATCTAAAAGAAAAATTACCAAGCAAGTGGATACGGTGTGAAGCCAGGTGACACCCTCTTTCCTCTTTCAAGCTTCCATGGCTTCAAGAAGCCATATCCCTAAGTCTCATCCTGAGGCAGACTTCACCCAAGCAGGTTTTTGGTAGAGTCAAGTTGATCTGCTGGGTTCCGACGACACCAAGAAAGGAGGCGCTCTCGCAAAGACAAGATTTGCATACAATCATTTGATGCTTCAAAGACTCATTGAAATGTGACCTGCACTTAAGCAAGTTGTGGCAAGCCTAGAGTGGGATGCATGGCCCACTTCTAGGCAAGCCCTTCGGATGTTGGTCTATGACTTGTGTATAGGCAGCAATGACTTTTGGGCGGATGCATTACACCTATGCTTTGGGTAAGTCAATTGTGTTGTTGCTGAAAAAGATTGATGGAGATAAGCCTTATATTGGCAAAGTATATGATCAAATGATAGAAAATATTAAGATGTTAGAGAAAGATCCCCAAAGGTTCAGAGAGTTGGAGAACTTGGCCATGAGCCGGTGGAACAAATACTACTCCCCCATTCATGCAGTCGTGTTGTACCCAGAGTTTCAACACAAGGGAAATGCACAACAGAGTGATAAAGAGGTGGTCCGTGGTTGGAACCTCACTCTTCAAAAGATGGTGCCAACTCCGAAAAGTGAAGGACTAGCTCGCCCATTATTGCAATAAGGAGAGCATATTTGGATGGCCAGATGCCCAACATGACAGTCATGACTCTTTGCCATACATCTGAATTTTACGAGCTTTGCAGGTATTGTGTTTGGTCTATTACATGGTGGGACACTGATGGAGCTGATTCCCTTGAGCTGCAATTGCTTGCCATTGGGATTCTTGGCCAGGGTTGTAGCTGAGGCCTCCTCTTGTGAGCGCATGTGGAGCAGCTTTGCCACCATCCATACAAAGAAGAGGAACCGTCTCAAAGCACAAAGGACGAACAATCTCATCTTTGTTAATGCAAAATTGACTTTGCTTAGCAAGAAGAGACAGGAGTATACGCATGACAAGTTTATTGGTTTACATAAGCCTGATGACACCCTTACTGATGAGGAGGAGGAGGAGGAGGCAGCGGAGGATGAGGAGGAGAGGAGAGGAGGAGGGGAAGGAGGAGGTTAGATTTTGATCATATCATCATTGATGTAGCAAACGGCCTTAAGGCTTATAGACTAGGCTTTTTTGATTTTGCACTTTCGACATATATGAAGTTTGAAACTTTGAGCCATATATTGGCATTTACTAACTTGTCAATCCTAACTATTTAGCCTTTCTCATTGATTCACATTTGTCATTTAACTTCTAAGGTCTAAGACTCTAAGTTCTATACTATCTTCAAAGTTGTAATTTTGTAGATTGTGGTATGTGTTATGCACTATGTTTTAAGTTACAAGTAGGCTATAAGCTTTAGCATTCTAAATCTGTGCGCGCTCAACTCAAAACCCCCTTTTCTACCCCCCCCCCCTCTTATTGACGTGGCGTCTCCCCGTTTCAGCCCTCCCAGAAACCCCGAAACATTTCTTTTCCATTTCCATTTCCATTTCCCGTTTACCCGTTTCTATATCCCTTAACTATCGTTGTGCAGCCATCCCCCACCTGCTATACGAAGGCAGGTGCTCCCCCGCCCACCAAAAAGCCACACATCCCTGGTGTCCCTTCCCTTTCTCCAATTTTGTATGTGCCTTGCTCGCCAAAGAGCAATGGATTTGTAGGTTATGCACACTGAGGGAGGCCAAAACAAAAGAGCGTTTCTTGAATGCTTGCCCACCCTTCTATGAGAATCGGGGACGATACCACTGCCTCTTTCAGGAGGGAACACGGCAAGGTTCACTCTCATGGTTGATCCACCTCCATGACCAAGTTTGCTTTGGGCTCTATCTAATGAAGATGAGATGGCACAAAGAGACACTATTGAGCGCGACACTACCAAGCTAGACACGGAGACCACACGACACAGAGAGTGACCAGAGCACGCACGGTCGAGGTCGAATCTATCTCAGCTCTCCTCAAAGGGGACTGCCGTCTAATCTAAGTGGCCGTGCCTTGAATAATGTGCCAAGTTATTCTTGAAGACATTCTTAACAGTGAAGATATGTTTCTCTTTAATAAGCCATGCAACTAATCCCTAAGTTAGTAAAGATGATTTGAATGCCAAAGGAGTTGAGCTAAACCACATTAAGCTTCAACAATACCAAAGACAATGTCTAGAGCTCTCAACACTTTGGTTACATGAAACAAACTAGACATAGCTTAACCATATAATCTCTTGCGAGCTGCACCACTCATCATGGAGTACTCATCCTATATGAAAATGAAAATGAAAATCAAGAAAAGAAGGCAATATATATCTAGATGAAACCAGGAACAAGAAACCAGGAACAAGCCCAAACTCATCCTCTAAAAACACAACATAGTGCAGTTTCAATCTCATGATAGTCAATCGTACCATTGAAAACCATAAACCCCATCACGCATAGCAGGGACTAGCTACTATGACATCCCCACTGACGTCATCAGCGCCCTTCAATGGGTGTAGACCATAGTATAACCTATGGTCTCACACATACTAATCCACACACCCACACATACTTGAGCATCCATTTATACAAAGTCTTCATAATGAGTTTCTGTTGACACTCCAGAGGTGAAGAGCAGACTCAGCCATGATGAAGGCTAGCACTAAAGCAGAAGGTTAATCAAAAAGCAGTCCAAAATCTCTTCACATTTCACACTACTTATTTTCTTAGGTCCAAAAATTTTCAGTGAATCCTTCCCCATGTAGCTGCCAATTTGCTTGGTATTAAGTTCAAAAGGATTGTAAGATGCTGTAAGTTATGCATGTCAAACTTTCTTCTAATGTGCCCATAGTTGCTGCAATAGAGCAGCGCCTGAATTTTGTGCTCTGCCATCATTCTTGAGCATAGCTTGCACATCCTCTCGTCTCAGTTGGTGTATCAGTCATTCACCTCTATCTCATCAAAATTAACTCTTACCCTGTATATCATCTGTCTTTTGAGCATTGGTATACCTCTTGAAGCTAGTCTTATCTCCCATAAATAAGCATGGTATCAAAGGCCTTTCTATAGATGGCCATTTTTCTTTTCATCCATCATGAAAGAACTGTTGCACTCTCCTTGATTACCAATAGGCATGTGTACCCACACCAGCTATGATAGGATGATGCATCAAGCTCTATGCCCTGCACAAGTAGCAGGAGACATGCATCCCCACCCACTTTTAGCAGCTAACCACGAAGGCAAGCAAATTAGGTGCACCATCCTGCCACCCTCATACCCAGTGGTCACTTGATACACTTAGGACTTCTAGTGCTACCAACACCAAATGTCCTAACTAGGCACTACCAGCCCCTAGGGCAATGTACCTAGCCTATGTCTACGACATGAGTCAACCAGCAAATATGAAGGCCATTGGTTTTTTGTTTATTTCCAATAAATTCTGCAGCTACAGGATTAAATCCTGAGAAATCAATGTTTTACGTTGCCTGCCTTGCTCATCTTAATCCTTCATCTACAATCACTTCCAAAGTGGCTTGACTTATTAAAGTGACAACCGTCATCTTTTTTTTGGCCAACTTCGAATCTTTTAATGCTAGAGCAACTTTGCTATGAAGGCTTGGATGATGTTCCTAATGAAGCAAGGGGCATCAATCGATCCAAGGTTCAAGTAAAGCTCTTCATAGAATAGGGGTGTTACTTCGGCCAATAAAGAAACTAAGCCCAGCAGCATAAAATTTGATCTCAACCACTTTGGATTAAAAATAACTTGACTTTTCCTCAATGTTACAATATTTCAAGAAGGTGGAATATCCAACTAAATGTGGCTGATCATTCCTCCATGCAAAGTTTGAAAAAGAGTTGATATAATTCTGAGTATGTTAGCATTTAGCATAATAGTGCTAGACTTATTAATGTTTTAGTCTCACAAACCCATCTCCTGCAAACGTTGATTGTGAGGTATACACGCCAATAAGTGGAAGACTCAAGGACGAGCAGTCCCCCCCAATGAAGAGAGTTCAGGTTCCAAAAAGCAATCATAAAACTGCTGAGGTGTAGAGTTATGATTGGCAGATTATCGCTCACTTCCTAGATCTTTTTCTGCCCCCATTGCACATCTATTGGCCACTTTCGGTTTGCTCACTAACAGGATTTCCAGCGACCCTGAAATTAATTGTATGAACTTTACACCCATGCAGATTCCTCGCGTGATTGTAAATCCTTGATGGACTTCATATTTTGCAACATGGCAATCCACAAAGTTGCGAGTTCACCAATAGGGTCCTCTAACCCTAAAGGTTTTGACTGGAAAGGTGGAAAAAGCTTAGCCAAGAGTACACATATGTGCAAATGTCCCAGGAAATCCCTTTACTGCTCCTTTGGTGTAAGGTAAGCTCGTACTTTCCTGTCTCATAGACCCATGAACTTTTGCAGGCACTTATCAAATAAATATTTCATTTTTGTGCACACAACAAAACAACAAAATGACACAGCTTGGGATCAGTAAAACCAAGAGATGGCAGAAACCTCTGTCCACAGCATGTTGCAAGCGATGACACGCGAGAGTTGCTTCGAGGTAATGCCCCTTGAGCCTCTAGTTCATTGATCAGATTTTGCACAATCTGTAAATCACATATAACCGGCAACAGCATCAGCAGCAATGGGAAGGGCGACATGATAAGAGGCAAATTTGTGTGGAGACCAAATCTCGACCCAGCCTCGTAATCAGCTCGAAAGTGAACTTCTTTCATGTGCTTTCTACTGAGCAGAAGAGGGAGCTTCTCACCTTTCTGAAATCTCTAGATTGGGCTGCATCAAAAATAGGCCAAACGCCAGCGAAATCCTGCATTTGAAAAGAATGGAATACAGTGTCAGAGAAACCACCCCTTGACAAGGCATAAGACGGCCATGGATTGTACATTCCACAATCCTCACGCGGCACTTTTCAATTACGAATAGAGAACTTGAAAAATGACAATTTTTTCACGGTGGAATCGGTTCAAGAACAGGGTGAGGAGGTCTCGAACAACGCAAAAAAAATGCTAATTCCCGTTTGATGGAAGGATAGAACAGCAGACTTGCCTTTGCAGACTGCGCAGGACCACGTAGAGCGCACAGAAGAAAGTGAAGAAGAGCTTCACCCATCCGTGGATTTGAGTGCCGAAACAACCCTGATCTAGGCATTCCACCTTGCCCTAGGACGGACGCATCGAGTCCAAGCAGGAGACAATTTGTGTACAAGGCTGCCTCCATTTCCAACTCTCTTTCCCTTTCTTTATCCTTCTCCTTGTCCTTATCTTTATCTTTTTCCCTTTCTCTGTCCTTGTCCTTGGGGGCGGATATAGTCGAATCCATGGCAAGACTCGAGCAGAACGAGAAGACCAAAAAAGCGTTCAACAGACAGGCTCGCAGAAAGCAAAGACCCACTAAAGGCATTCACCTGGGCAGCTGAAGGGCAGCGGGCGGGGGCATGGCGGTGCCGTTCAGCCGGTGGATCCGAGGGAGGAAAGCCGGAGAAGGCGAGGGAGGGAACAGGGGTGGAAGGGGGGGGGCTGCATTGACCGGAAGGAGGAGGAACTGCGATGGAATTCGTTCTCCGGAGCCGAACTGGTGAAGCAAAAATGTGCAGGCAGCTACTGCTGCTCCGCTGCTGTCAAGGAACGCCTGGAATTCTGAGGAGGGATTCAAGCATCCGTGATGATGACGACGACGACGACGACGACGATGATGATGATGATGAAGAAGAAGAAGAAGAAGAAGAAATCAAGAAGAGTGCGTGAAGGAGAGGAGGAATTGGAGAATGAGATCGAAGCAGAATTCTGAGGAAGAATTCTCCGAGGAAGCCTAAATTCAAAGCTTCTTGAAGCCCTTCGTCCCGGAATCTCGAAGCCCAAGACTCAGAGCTGGGACTCTGATGAAGCCTGATGCAAAGCTTCTTCTCTGGATGATGGAAGCACGATGCAAAGCTTCTTCTCTCGATGATGAAGCCTAATTCAAAGCTGTCGAAACTGATCTTCGAAGGACCCAATGTTCAAAGCTTAGTGACGGATGTGAAGACTGATGCAAAGAGTGGTTGCTGATGAAGCCTGATGCAAAGCTACTTTGCTGATTCAAAGCCTGATTCAAAGCTACTTGTGTGATGAAGATTTGGGAGCAATGGCTATGGCGGAGGTAAATAGGCTCCCCAGATGTGGCCAAAACCGGCCATTGGGAAGCCTAAGATGATGAAAATTTGGGTGTTTCCCTGTTGAGTTTCGAATATTTGGCTTCCTTCCTCTGTCATCAGTAGGAGCCCCCCCAGATTATGACTCCTTGCCCTCCCTCCCTTGCTCTCCCTTAATACTTTGCCTTTTCCATTCAAAACATTCACACTTCGTCTTTTGGGTTCTTTTCTCCCTTACCCACCCGTGGAACCTCTTCCTTCTTTCCAACGTTTCCCTCACCTTCCCCTTTTCCATACGACATTTTACTTTTTCCGCCCCACTTTGTGCGCATGCTCATGCGCGCTTCAATGGCCTGCACGCAGCATAAGAGATTGAGTCTCGCTATTTTCCTGCTTTGCACCATCACTTAAATCGATTCTCCATCATAGACCGGATTCTTTAGCACATCTCACGCTCAAGCACATCTATCTTGCCAGGCAATTTGCTTTGAAAGAAGGGTCTTCAACTTCCATCGTAGCCCATGCCAGAGTTAAATTTGAAAATGCTACTCGCAAAATACTTTACATCATTAGCACAACTCTTGCCTTATAGGCATGAACATCACAAGTACCAAGTAGTAGAATCATCGGTCACATACCGGCATGGACACTTGTTAGTTACTAGAATCGATCTTGTATTGATCGCTAGCTCTAAGTGTTATTGTAACCATGGACAGCACGTGGTTTCCAAGTCAAGTAATCCAAGCGAGTAATGATCTAGGGAGTAATCGTCCTAGGTCAAGGAAGATTTGGAGTATCCACTAAAGTAGGCAGCTTCGCCGCTCTCATATGTGATCATGGGGCAATGTGCAAGAGAGGATGCAATAACGTGTCACAAACTGCAGTTATGGGATCAAGTCTAAGTTGAAAGCCATATCACATCTCTCTGCCATAATCCTTATATCATATGAGAGTTCTTTAGCCAATTGTGAATTTAATTCTTATGGCTATGCACCATCTAACTAACATGAAAGACTAATATGTTGTTTGGTAAAAGCCTATTTTTTAGTAGGTAAAAAGATCTCATGTTTTAGTAAGATGCTTATTCATTATGACTATCACATGTTTTTGGGGGACCTATTGGAATGGCCTTAAGTTAAATTTATATGAATAGCACAAAAAGTTCAAATGCCAATTTCCAACTTACATGCAACAAGCCTATTTGTACAATCTATTCAAACATTTAGCCCTCATAACAAACCTTTCTCTCTTCGTCATTCAAATGATATGGCATTTTAAATCACATATTCACAAAGCAAGGGGTACAATTCATGCTTCTTGATGGGCACTCACTTGCTTCTCTCTTTGGTCATTCAAATGAGAGGGCATACCATATCACATATCCATCAAGTGAGAGGTGTAATTCATTCCCCACCCCTCTCTTCTCTTTTCTTTTCTTGATGGTCACTCTCTTACTCCTTGATGCTCAATACCTTTTGACAAATCCTAGCACTTCCAATCTCCATGTAATGACTCTTTTGTTTGAACAAGTGGCAGATTCTAGTTGTAAACTTACTAACTGCAACATTCACAAATGCACACACTTGCCCCCACCCCCCCCCTTCTCTCTCTCTCTCTCTCTCTCTCTCTCTCTCTCTCTCTCTCTCTCATACATGTGAAGGGCATGCATATGCACTTGTAGATATGTACATAAACACACTCTTCCCAGTGAATGCAAAAGCGAAGGGTTCAAGTCTTGTGTCCTGATTAGGTCATTGACTATACACGTGTATGTATATGTATATGCATGGGTGGTTGGTCCAATGTATTCATTTCTTAATTTATTTGTGTGTGTGTGTGTGAGAGAGAGAGAGAGAGAGAAAAGAGCATGTGAAAGACAAAGAGATTGTTGAAACCTGACCATGTGTGCATCTTATGAAGTTTATGACTTTTCACATGCATTTAGCTTGATGATTAAAAAGGAAACATACGATAGATATTCTTGCAAAGTCTATACAAGTAGAGGAAACTGTGACAGCCTAGTGATAGGGTTGCCTGCCTACCTGGGCAGTGGCCCTTGTTCGATCCCCAAGGGGGGCGAGGCATGGATAGGTGTGTGAGTGGGTGGGTGTGTGTTTTTATTTATAAAGGTCTATACAAGTTCTCATGGGTATTAAAGTGCATCCTACTAAAAGTTGAGTATTACATGGTGTGAAAGACTTCAGTCACAACAACAAGGGACCCAGTCTTTTCTTATACTCAACATTTTACACATGAGGCAAGTAGATCAAATGACCCTTCCAAAGCAACCATGTTAACAAATTTTTTTGGTTGTCTAAGTTATATGTTCTACATAGACGTCACTATGGCTGATTGCCTTTAGTTCATAGAGAATGTGGCATGCCACCCACCACATGGTAGCACATGTTAAGATATTCATGAATTGACTCCTTAACAACAACCTTGAGAATGGACATGAAAGATTTGTGAGGCCTTTTTGTTGAACTTCTTTATTCCAACCTTTTAATATCTAATCGTAAAAAAAAGCTCAAATTCCCTTGACAAAACCAATATTTTTTACTTTTACATCTTTCCTTCCAACAATTGACACTAAAGTTCTTACACCTTTTGATCTATACTCGCATGCTATAAAAGAATCCATGGGGTAAACATTAAAAGGATTGTGGTGTACATCAAGTAACGTGGAGAAATACAATAAATTTACATGGATACGATTTTCTTTACACCTTTGTGAGATTATAATGATCGCCCTTGTTGTTAATGTCTTTAAAAGAGTTGTGTCTATTTGCATTGACACAACTTTGTTTATTGCTTTATAAGATATCACCTATTATTGTGAATATTGTAAATTGTGAGATATCACCCATTATTGTGAATATTGTAAATTGTGAGACATCATTTACTATTTTTAATATTGTATATGTAATTGCTCTCTACAGTGCAATTTGTATACAGTAGGAGACATGGAACAATTTAGCAAGGTAAAAGGAAGAACAACTGTAAGGACTCCAAAAGGTGGCAACATATACACTTTCTTTTCACAACAAACTCGATCCTACAATATGCAATGAAGCTGACAACACATTTGGGCCTTGTTTCTTTAGAGCTAAAACTCTTAAATATAGCTAACGAATTGAGTGTGAAAGAAAAAGATCGAATGAAAATTGGATCATTTGATTATTGCACGAAATGTGGGATGCACAACAATTTCATAAAATTGGATCATTTGATTATTGCACGAAATGTGGGATGCACAATAATCTCATAAAATTTGAGACATGGGGATATCATTAGGTTAGCTAGCATAACCTTTACTAAAAGGTTGCATTTTAGTAGCCATAATGAGTTATAGCAAGGCAAATGTGAAAAAAGTTGTAGAAGGAAAATTGGGTCCAAAATAGGAAAGATGCAAAGAGATAGATGTGACAAATTGTTGGGAGCTTTCATTTATATGCAACTTAAAATAGGAAACATGTAAAAATATTAACATGATAATTTTCTTAGGAACTTTCCTTTGTACGTAAAACATGTTGCAAAAGGGATGGAAAATTAGAATATGTCAATAATAACTTTTCCTAATCTTTAAAAAGAGCTCTCTTTGAAAGTTAAATAATAAAATTGAAAAATGAAGGGCTTTTTTTGTCCGCTGAAGCTTGATTAATCAAAGGATATTGTTGATAAATGAAATGTAAGAGACACAAGTTTCATGATGAAAACAAGATCTTGGTAGCTTTAATATAACACTAGATGTGAGCTACGAGTGAGCTTTTCAATGTAATAAACAAGAATGGACTTTTGATAGTAAATGGAATCATTCGGTTCCAAAGTTTGAAAGACCACTATATAGAAATGTAAGAAGGAGAATGCATAGTGAAAGCCAAGAGAAAGGAGCAATTTGTTTAAGCACAAATCTCCATTATACATCACAAGATTTGTTTGAAAGACCACTACATAGAAATGTAAGAAGGAGAAAGTGCATAGTCAAAGCCAAGAGAAAGGAGCAATTTGTTTAAGGACAAATCTCCATTATACATCACATGATTTGTTTGATAGACCCATTGAAGTTTAGTAAACAAAGATCTCTATAAGTAGGAGGGATCTTGAGACCTTACTAGACTATTTATAATAGATCCTTACGCAAAGCATCATAGCTTAAGGATGGGATGGGCAAGCTTTGGTAAGTTAATAGTGATAAAATAGGTTGAGCTTTGATGGATGGCAAAGTGGATCCTACATCTCCAAAGAAGTTCAAATTTTCAAAGGAAAGGGAAAATGCAAATTTAGGACTTGACATTTGAATAAAGCTTGATATTGAGATGTGGGACTAAAAAATCTTAATTATGAAATGGATATTTTCATATTTTACCATGTTAATAGAGCATGCAACCTTAGGCAAGGTAAAAGTGTGGGTTTTCCTTTTGTTGCAGTGGAAATCATATACATAGATGAATTGCTCCAAAAAGTAAAGCCATATCAAAGTTAAATAAATGAAAATAGCTTCCCCAAATCAAGAGAATAGTTTTTGAAAGTAGCACTCTTATTTCATTGAAAGTAGTTCGATTGAGCTTGAATACTTTTCGTCCCTTTTTCCTCTTTCTCAATGCTGTAGCAATCATGGCCTCCATGACTTCTATATCTAATGGGCCATGTCACTCCGATGGTCCCATTTGAGCAAAGCCGAGATAGGCTAGACTGCCATTGTGCATGCTTTGATCAACCTCTACAAGGTGCATCGTCTTTGTGTCTCTCACTCCATAACTCCATGTTGTCTCTTCCCATGAATCCACTTCATCCTCGTATCATCTATCTCCTTCGCATCCACTCCACTATGTAACTCGAATGTAAGGAGAGCAAACACCATAAGCAATTAAACTAGAAAGAAAGGAAGTGCATATGTGAATAGCACTCCTATTTTGGATGATCTTTGAAGATGTACAAAAATGTTTTAAATTAATATAATCACTCTCTTTATGCCTAGAAAAATAAAATAAAAATGGAGAAATAAAGACTACACAAGGCCTCAAGAAAAGGCCCTAAACTATTGGGCAAAACCTCCAAGGAAACATGATCCAAAGGGGGAAGAGTGGAGGCCTATATATAGCTTATAGTTGGCCCTCGGAAATAGGCCAACTTGGTTTGTGAAATGGGATAACCCAAAGGTTGTTGTTCTCCCAACCCACAGGTCAAGTAATGGGTCCGAGTAACTCGACCAGATAGGTTGGGTTTACTAACCAAGGTGTAGCGTAGTTGGCCCCCTTACTATCCCAAATCAAGCTTCGCCTAGGGTGGCTCCACACAATAGCAACACAGGTCCAAATGACCATGAACAAGACCTTGCAATGAGTGGTACTAGCCCTGCATCATCCACAGCACCCTGGCACAACTGACGAGCACCTGGAACAGGAACCTTCACGAAGACACATGCCCAAGTACTCAACCAAGCCCCCACCTAGTCTACCCTCACATAGGGCGAGCACTTCCACAAAGAATCCCTCACACGTATGCTACATGTGATCCATCAAAAGGTGCCACTCTAACACCCCCTCTTAACACTTGGATGTTGAATTAGCCTCAGGGAGCTGGAATGAGCACCAAGCAGCTATGGTGAAAGTGGCTTGGTAAATAGCTATGTTGTCCTCCATCTTATAAAAGATAAGCAAGACCACTTCATCTAGTGCCTTCTCCCAAACATAAGTAAGACCACTTCATCTAGCGTCGCTCCCAAACATAATAGTATTGTATCTCAATGTGCTTCGTCCGAGCATCGAGGATTGTATTACGAGCAAGTGCTATATAGCTTTGATTATCATTGTGGATTACCGTCACAGAAATCTGTGGGAAACCAATCTCACCAAGCAATCTGTGGAGCTAGATTGCCTCACATATAGTAGAACAAGCAGCCTAATACTCAGCCCCCATCAAATATAAGGCTAAAGCGGGGTTCCTTTTACTGCTCCATGTGACTATTGTTGACCCAAGGGTGAAGCAATATCCTGTGGTCGAGTGTTGAGTGTCCAGGTCTCCTTCCCAATTGGAATCATTGTAGTATTGTAATTAGAACCTTGTAATTGAATCTTGCACCCTGTAGATACCTAAGGAGCCGCATTCCTACATCCTAATGGGTCTTCAACGGTGTCAGCATGAGGGAGCTCAAGAGCCACATGAAGAAGCTAAGATCCAATCTAGTGTTGAGGAGCTAGATCAAGGATCCAATCAGCTTACGGTACAAGCATGTATCCAATTAGCTTACTAAGATCATACTTGGATAGCTTCATGTTGGGGTCCAAGGGGGAAGAAATTCACTTACACCCATCCATCTAGAAGGCTGCTATGGAGTCATCTCCAGTAGTGACTCACATGTCATGGGGATCTGGGGGAATGTCATCGAAGCCTCTACTCTCGAACAACGCCTTTGTGGGAGCTCTATATTCATAAACCATCCACTTGTGTGACCCAAGCATCTACCGGATCATGTTCAAGTGATTCCACAAAGAGAGGGGAGAGAGGGGAGAAGGGAGGGAAAGGGGAATGAGAGTATGTGGAAAAAGGGAAGGGGGGGAAGAGAATGAGAAGAAGAGAGAGCTTCTATTGCAAATCTTGCAAGTACACAATGAAAATTAAAATTGAACTTTTGGCCTTATATACATATCCACATTTTGAAGGGAGGGCTAACCCTTGTACTCTCATGTACCTCTCTTCTCTTGTTTTACAACTGCTTGGCCCCATTTAGCTCCAAGGGATGTCATTTGCTACTCCTCTCTCTCTCTCTTACATTCCCACTTTCTCCTCATGGTGCATGAACTGTTAACCATCGTGGCAATGAAGATGCCCCCCTTCCTGTTTACAATCCATCCATGGATTGTGTTCAGTGCATGATGTCAGATTTTAGGGCATTGTTCATTATTATGTAGTAGTCAAATGTTCAGGGGGAGATCTAGCAAAACAGATGTCTCGAACATGTCTTCAAAGGTCTGGATGTGATGATCGTGAAGATTGCGAACATGTACATATAAGCGCATCAGCTGAGGGAATAAGGGCCCCTCATTTAAGTTGAATACAATTTTTTTCCACAGTTCGCTAGTGATGTTCTTCCGCCAGTAAATCAAGAGTGGGGTGGTCCTAGAGCAAAATGATGAGCAGTTAGAAAAAATGCATGGTAGCCACAAGTGCTAGATCAAGGATTGATGTGAACATTGTGTTGAACTCCTCCATCTCGGCCACCAGAGCTAAGGAAGTTCCCACTTCTGGAAAGTTGAAGCAAGGGAAGTTGTATGCAATGTTGGGATCCACTCCCCTCATCTTCTCAAATCTGGCCAACTCCATCGTCTGTGCAGTGGCATGAATGTGGAGTTGATTTGTTGTTCGAGCCCCGCACAGTAGTAAGTCCTCCAAAATGCTGCGTGTTTCAAAAATGGAACCCGCCACTGAGGTTAAAGTCTAGCATCATCATCGGCTCGAGGTACTACAAATGCTAGGCTAAAGGGTGTGCAGCTCGTTGCCACTTGGTAGGCTATTTGATAGGCCCATAGTGCTTTGTGCTCCTAGTTGTTGCCGACTAGCCTCAACCGTGCACATCATAATTTGGCACAAAAACTTATTTGAGATCTCGTCTTGACTGTTTGCTTGGGGGTAATATTGAGGAGATTTTCGGTGCACAATGAGGAACTCACTCATTTATATCCTAATTGTATCGTTCACGAAGTACGTTCCTTGGTCGCTTACAATCTTAAGTGGGAGGTCGGAAGCAAGATATTACATTTTCATACAAGAACTTTGCAGTGGCTCTTGCATCCGCTTTCTTTGTGGCTCTAGCTTTTACCCATTTTGTGAATATAAGCTATGGCCACTATTATGTGATGGGCCTGAGTCCCTTTGGTGGCAAGGTTGATTGGACCAACAAAATTGATACCTCACTTTTCAAAGGGCTAGTCAGTGAGGACTCCAGTCAAAGGCATGTATTTTGGGTTGTGTGGTATGGAGACGCGTGGCAAAGATCATAGCATATGAAAAACTCAACAACATCTGCGAAGAGCATTGGAGGATAGTTAACACTCTTCTATCCAATGGAATATAGTCAGCAATTTGTATAGGGGGCGGGCAATCTTAGCATAATTGTAAATGAATCGGTGGTAGTAGTCTGTATGCTCGGTGAATCATTGTACACCCTTTGCAATCATGGGTGGGAGTAATTTTAGACTTAGTTTGATATTATTATAGTTCATGGAAATTCCACTCTTTGACACTACGTGCTCGAGTATCACCCCGTGCTTCACCTAGAACTAGCACTTCAAGGGGTTGAGGGAGATTTGATAGAGACAACATCTCTTGAATACGAGTCTCAAATACTTGAGATGATCATCCCATTCAGGGTGAATGCATAGATCATCTAGGAAAAGCTATAGAAAAACCCTTAGGTATTCTTTAAAGGTGGTGATCATTAGCCACTGGAATGTTGTAGGAGCATTGGTAAGTCCAAAGATCATTACTTTTGAGGCATATACTCCCCATTCTATGTCAAATGTAGTTTTATGCTGATCTTGTGGGGCTATGGACATGTGATTGTATCCTGAGAACCCACCTAGGGAGCTATATGCTTCTTTGCTTGTGATCCTTTCCAAGACATGCTCCATGAAGGGTAGCAGGTAATGATCCTTACAAGTTGTAGCATTAACTTTCTTGAGATCAACATAGAGTCTAACCTTGTCGTTCTTTTTCAGTACTATGACTATGGGGGACACCCCATCTATATGCTCAATCTCATAAATGAAACTTGTGTCAAATTTTTTTTGTATTTCATCTCAAACAATCATTGTGTATTTTGGGTAGGGTCATTACCATACTAATCTGATGTCATCCATCACAAGGATGGTATGCTGCACTACCTCTAGCAACATGCCCTTCATGTCTGTGTACTTCTAGGAAAAACAATCTTGAAACTCATGTAATAGGGACAACAAGGCCTGTTCTTGCTCGAGAGTCAAATCATCAACTATGTAATCGGCTTAGGGTCCTCTCCAATACCAGCTAGGTTCACTTCCTTGACCTTAGCAAGACCGTCATACCCATTTCGGTCTCCTTGTTTGGCTGACCTTTTAGCTTGTTCCAATAGTATTCTTTAAAGTGCCTAGGACTTGATGCAAAGCAGTTTCTTCCTCATCCTTGTCATCTTCTATGATTTTTGGAGTAGTTTGCTTTCCTTGGTAGGGGGTCTTAGTGTCCTTGGCCTTTGAGGCTTTGGTTTTTGGAGTGGTTTATCCTCAGTAGGAGGCATCTCTGCTAGAGGAGCCTCTTTTGCCTTAAGGTGACCGAGGGGGGCCCTTATTCTATCCAATTTGGCTCCCTAGTTTGATGAGAACTCTCAGTGTACCATCATCATGGCACCCACATACCTTGGCCAGTGAAGGTATATCCTCACTTTCCTTACCCCTTGGTCCTCAATTGGGGCCCTCAGGGCACTTATCATGTTAAGGGGAACTACCATACCCAGCCCCTTGGGATCGTACATCGCTATCTCGGTTCTTGTCTTTTTGACTGCGTCTATGGTCACCATGACATACATCCAATTCTGGGAGAGTTTGGGCATAGAGGAGCATACCCCTAGTCCTCACCCATATCTTTTTCATTATAGGCTTTGAACACATTCATGGTAGTGGTTCTCTGAGTAGTGTCTGACTTAGCCGCCGCAAATAGATTGCCAATCATGGGGTTTGTCTTCTAGGTATATAGGTTGACCCTTACAATTTGCTCATCCTCGCACATAAATTCTATTGGAGGCCCAGTCATGTACTAGGTCTATGGTGCGCATAAAAGGTTTGCCTAGGATGACATCATAGCCATCTGGTTGCCTGTTGAAGTCCATCACCACAAACCAAACATGGTAGGTGAGACCAAAGGTTTTCATCTTTATGTCCCTTAGGACTCCCACTAGTTGAGTTGTCGTACCATAAGCTCATTTTACAAGCAAACTTGTGCTTTCCATTTTGGGATTTTCCCATTTTGCTCAGCACTACTTTATGATGATGTTGACACCCGCTCCACCATCCAAGATAGCCGTGGCTTTCTTGTTTTGGCATTTTCAGGTAGCTTCAAGCTCAGAAGATGGATTTTGATGCGGAGACTAAGGCAATATTCCTCTTATGTTCATTGCCATCCTCATGGGATACCTTCCGTACAGCTGTCAGTAACTTTGCACTTGCTGGAGTGTTGAAGTTTAATGATGTTGTGGGTAGCTTGTTGGTCGAGAAGATTAGACAAAAGTTAAAATGGATTGCAACAAGCAGGATGCAGCCTTAAATCTGTAAAGGGGCGGATCACAATTCAAGGGGAAGTCCCAAGAAAGAGGGAAGTCTTGTAGCAAATCCAAGGCATGGAACATTGAGTGTTACCATTGTGGTTATAAGGGCCACATGAAAAAGGATTGCTACAAGCTGAAAAGATAGAAAAAGGAAAAGAAAAAGAAAGTAAATTGGGGTGCAAATAAGAAGGAAGAGAGTCAAAGGGAGTGTTGAGAGTTCACACTCAACATCATGTGATCACGTGTGCATAGCACCATCATGTGATCATATGTGTATAGCACTAACCTTATAGAGTGCTATAAAGGAAAGGGTTAGATCCCCTAACCCAAATCCTAAATGGGTTTGTATATATTCTATTTTTTCAACTAAATCTAGTGTACAGTTAGTCATTTGTGGTGTGCTCTCTAGCTATGCCCTCTCTCCTCATCTCCACTCTTCTCCTCTCCCCTCTTCATATTTTGTCATGGTATCAGAGCTCCCTTGCCTTTCGTTGAGGCATTGCAAGAGTGAGAGTGATCGAGAGATTGAGAGTGTTCTTGAGTGATCGTAAGGATTCTCTTCCATTGAGAGAATTTCCAGTTGCTCAATAGAAGATTTCCATCCATTTGAGATTTTTGTGAGAGATGTCCATGTGAGAGAGAGCTTGTGAGAAAGAGAGTCTATGAGTGTTCTTAATCCCTGAGAGATAGAGAGTTTTCTTTAGTGAACTTGAGAGGTTCATGAGTTTAAGAGATCTGCAAGAAGAGAGATAGTAGAAACTCTCTTAGTGGGGAGAGGATCTCTTTAAGGGAGACTATGCTCCTTTGGCTTTGAGAGGGAGAGAAAGCCTCTGCAGACTCCAGCGCTCCATCAAAAAATCCCACACAACAAGATGACCTTCAACCACAAACAGGCACATCTACAGGCTCCAAGCCTACTATGACAAAATGACCCTGTATGCTAAGCACCACCCTTGCGGACTACTGCACACCACTTTGCATATTGCCAGTGACAACGGGGATTTCCACAGCTAGCCTCAATGAGCTATGCTCCCAATGTGGTCTCCACACCTCCAACTGCACGAGCGACCTGCTAGCTTCAACGCCTTAGCCTATGACTCGACTACTCCAACGAGTAGCTTTAAAGCTAGACCTCTAATGCCAGACCTCTAAGCGGTGACCGGATGCAACAAAATGGCTCATGAGGCACAACACCCACAGAGCCTCCGGCCTACCACAGTCCAATGCAGCTAAGGCTTCGATAGCGAACCTTCTATAGCGACTTGACTCCATAGGCCTCCAAAGCAATGGATAGCAAAGCCTCCTTAATGCCATCGATGGATCTACGCAGCTCCTCCAGTCGCGAGACCACCAACCAGCCAGCCTTGTCCACACTTCCCTAGTGGCCTAGCCGACTAAGAAACTCCAAGCCGAGATGCCCGTGAATGCGCCAACCTCTCGACCATCACTCTAAGCTCAAGGCGGGACTGTGCCCTTAGGTAATCGATACTTGCATAGAGTAGCTGATCTTTGCAACAATCAAATCTCTAAGTCTCCAGCGGTGCATCTAGCAAACTCCTCAAGGGATAGAAATCCACAGACTGATGGAATCTAAAAAGATTCTGTCAGAATCACAAAAGATTTCGATCGCCAGTTCTCCAACACATGGCAAGATAAGGCTCAACCTACCCCAAGTTAACTATGGTTGTACTAACACGGGTTTATTAAACCTTGGGTTAGTCTTATAGATAAGGTGGGTTAGGGCAACTAGGGTTGGTCAACCAGATAGACATGTGGCACCCCTATTTGGCCACGTGTCACCTTATCTACCACATCAGCAATAGCCATGTCAGTAGGCCACATCACCCTGTTAGCTCACTAGCTCATCATTGCCACATCGGTAATCCATGTCACCATTGCCACATCATCTGCCACATCACCTGTGCCATGTCATCTACTGACATCATCATCTGTGGCACCTCAACATTGCCACCTCAGCCGTCCAATCAGCACTGACCTCCGTAGGCACACACAGTGCTCCACAGTCACTTCATATGACCACTCTTGTCACCTCAGCATAGGGCTCCACTGGCACACCTCTTGCTAGGCACAATGCCACATCATCATTGCATGTGACCCACAGTGACACATCATCATTGAGCACATTTGCACTCCTTTTGCCCTTCCACATAGATCAAATCGTATCTCTTGATCTAGGAAGAATTTCAGGGCATTCTAAAAAGGAAAGTCGCTCGTTTTTTCATGCTCTACGTGCTCATCACATCACACACACATTTTGGCACAAGTTACACTCACATTTGAGCCTCGCCGACAAAACCACTTCCTTCATGCAGTCATTCTAATGATCAAGCATTCACAGCTTCAAACAAAAGGAGAAGCAGAGGCAGAGGCAGGGGCAGAGGAGAGGCAGAGGCAGAGGCAAAGGTAGATCATATCAGAAAAGTGGTCATCATTAGCAACAAAATCAAAGCCAGCATCAGCATCATTCTTAGCAGCATCAGAATTAGCAAAGAAGAAATCATTCCAACTGAGGAAGATTTCAAGGATGAGGGAATGCATCCAAGCATGTGTCAAACATCCAGTGTAACTACTGTCACAAGTTTAGACACTATGAAAGAGATTGCCGCAAGAAGCAGTACGACCAAGGTGGTCGATCTAGTAGTAATCGAGGGAATTTTTGAGGCAAAGGAAATCATCGTGGTGGACATTCTAGTCATAGTCATTTTGCAAATGAACATGGAAATATGTTTCTTGCAAGCGAGGAAACGCATCACACTGATACAGTGTACCCAAACACTGATTACAATCCCAAAGAGGATTACAGCTATCAAGTCGACCAAGTGAAACAAGATCCTTGGTACATCGACAGCGGTGCATCATCTCACATGACAAATCATCAGAAATAGTTCACAAAAATGAAGCCATTAGAAGGACAAAAAAATCTCATCTACACAGCAGACAATACACCGAATCCAGTTCAAGCGATAGGTGTTATCCCTTTGAATAATTTCAGTAGTACGAAAGGATTAGTGAAAGATGTGTTCTATGTTTCGAAGCTCAGCAAGAACCTTTGGTTAATAGGACAAATGATGGAACACAATTATAGAGTCATCTTTGATGGTGATTAATGCACTATCAAAGACAAATCCAAAAGATGTCAGCTAGTAGCAAAAGGTGTAAGGAAGGATGCTTCTACAAAATGCTAGCTACAGTACTAGATAAGCATGCCATGTCAGCTCAATCACAACAGATGCCACTATCTGCAAAATGGCACAAGAGATATGGTCATGTCAACTTCAAGTACTTGTTAGATCTTAGGAATCAGAATATGGCAATTGGGATTCCAAAGCTACAGTTCTTAGAAAGGTTGCGAAGCATGCTACTTCGGCAAACAAAAGTGAACCAACTTTGGTAGAAGTACCTCTCGTGCATGAGGTATTATTGATTTGATACATACAGATGTATGGGGTTATGCCCAGACCCACAGCATCAATGGTTCACTTTACTACTTGACTTTCATCGACGACTATAGCAGATATTGTTGGGTCTACTTTTTGAAAGAGAAATCTGAAGTGTTTTCCAGATTTCAAGAATTCAAAGCCATGGTAGAAAACTAGACAGGAAGAAAGATCAAGGCCATGAGATTAGATAGAGGAGGTGAATACATGTCTTCAACATTCATGAACTTTTGCAGAAGTCACGGCATACGAAGACAATTCACATGTGCAGATACTCCTCAGCAGAATGCAAGAGATAAAAGGAAGAATGGGAATTTAGCAGACAGTGCTAGAGCAATGCTTAGTGAGAAGCATCTTCCGAATCAGTATTGGGCAGAAGCAATAGCTACAGCAAACTACTTGCTTAATCTGCTTCCTACCAAAACGATACAAGGTATGACTCCTTATGAAGCATTCACTGGACACAAGCCACACATTGGGCATCTCCGCATATTTGGTTACATAGCATATGCCCACATACATGATGATCGTTGTAGGAAATTGGATGCGAAGTCACGCAAATGCATCATGGTTGGCTACATTGAAGAAAGCAAAGCATACAAATTGTATGATCCCATCAACCGCAAAGTCATTATCTCCAGAGATGTAAGAATGGAAAAACTCACCTACACAAGAGATAGAAGCACCAACTTCACAGTCATCTACAGAATAGGTTGATGAAGAAGAGCAAGAATTGCCACAAACACCCCAAGCAGAGCCACAACAGTTAGACGGTCTACTAGGGAAAGTAGACCTCCAACGAGATTGACATATGCTCAGAAAGGCAAAGCAATTCAGGTGGAAACCACCAACTATGCTCTTATGACTACCATCATGGCTACAGCAGAGCCAGTGTACTCGAAGATGCAATAGACAAGCCAGAATGGCAAACTGCTATGAATGAAGAAATGGATGCTTTGTATAAGAATAATACTTGGGAAGCGACCTTCCACCAAGAAAGAAGGCCATAGCAAACAAATGAGTATACAAAGTGAAGTACAATCCAGATGGCAGTATTCAAAGATACAAAGCCATATTAGTTGCAAAAGGATTTGCACAGCAATATGGTCAGGACTATGATGAGATTTATGCTTCATTAGCAAAGATGGATTCCATATGGTTCTTGATATCACTAGCGACACTCAGCAAATGGAATGTGTATCAGCTTGATGTCAAGAATGCATTTCTTAATGGTTATCTAGACGAGGAAGTCTACATGCAACAACCAGCAGGTTATGTTGAACCAGGAAAGGAGAAAAAGGTTTGCCACTCAAGAAAAGTCTCTATGGCTTAAAGTAAGCACCCAGAAGCTGGTAAAGCAAAATTGATAAGTATTTTGCTGATTTGGGATACATGAAGTCCAATGCAGATCATACTCTCTACTACAAAGTTCAAGGAGACGACATTACTATTGCACTTTTGTATGTAGATGATCTGATTGTGACAGGAAGCAAGGATAGCTTCATCAAAAAATTGAAACAAGACTTATCTACAGAGTTTGACATGAAAGATCTTGGACTTATGCACTATTGAGTTTAAAGAGATTCAGATAGCACATTCATGAGTCAGCTCAAGTATGTTGACAGTCTCTTGAAGAAGTTTGATATGGCAGATTGAAAGATTGCAGCCACTCCCATGGAACAGAGTTTGAAATTTACAAAAGATTCAGAAAAGCCTACAATCAATGACAGATACTACAGGTAACTCATCAGATCTCTTATATATCTGGCTATTACTATTTGTTATGCAGTAAGCTCACTAGCATAGTTATGGCAAATCCAAAAAGTCTCACTCGAATGCAGCCAAAAGAGTCTTGAGATACATCAGAGGTACAAGAGAGTTTGGGATAGAATACAGAGGAAGTCATCCACGGTTGTTTGGGCTACTGTGATAGTGACTATGCTAGAGATCATGAGACCAGGAGATCGACACAGGGATATGGATTTTTCCTTGGTCAAGGTGCTATATCATGGTTGTCAAACAAACAGACAACTATTTCTTTGTCTTCGATTGAAGTAGAATATAGAGCACTCACTACAAGTGCATGTGAGGCTATATGGCTCAGAAGACTATTGTCAGAAATAGATTACTTTGATGAGTCAAAGCAACAACAATATATTGTGATAATCAATCGGCTCAAGCATTGGCCAAGAATCCAGTATATCAATCCAGGACAAAGCACATTGATGTCAGAGAGCACTTCATCAAAGAAAGAGTGTTACTTGGTGACATCACATTGCAACATTGTGATAGCAAAGAGAATGTTGCAAACATCTTTACCAAACCACTCAATAAAGAGCTATTCGAGAAACACCAACTAGCTCTTGGTTTGACCAGAGGAAGGACATTCCCATTAAAGGGGTGTGATGGATTGTAATGCTCAGTCCTTCTTCGATTCCCTAGAATCATCATCTTGAGGGAAGGCCGACTTCATGATGTTGATCTTGAGGGAAGGTGTTGAGAGTTCATGCTCAACATCATGTGATCACGTGTACATAGCACCATCATGTGATCATATGTGCATAGCACTAACCTTATAGAGTGCTATAAAGGAAAGGGTTAGATCCCCTAACCCTAACCTTAAATGGGTTTGTATATATTTTATTTTTTCAACTAAATCTAGTGTACAGTTAGTCATTTGTGGTGTGCTCTCTAGCTGTGCCCTCTCTCCTCATCTCCACTCTTCTCATCTCCCCTCTTCATATTTTGTCAGGGAGGACAAAGGAAAAGTGAAGATTGAGGAGATCAATGCAGTCACCTACTGATAATAGTGACAATGCAGTCACCTAGTACTGATAATAGTGACAATGACATTGTGTTCATATCTAGTTTACCTGTAGAGTTGCTTACCACTTCAAATGATGCATATTCCCAGGATTGGATTTTGGATTTTGGTACTTAATTTCATGTTACTGCCCATACGGAGTGGTTCTCCACTTATCACAGTGGAAAGATAGGTTGTGTGCATCTTGGCAATACCTATGCATGCGACATAGTGGGAGCAAGTGACATAAAATTTTCTTTTGCAAATGGGTCTACATTTTTTTGAACAATGTGAGACATGTGCCTACGCTAACCAAGAGTCATATTTCAGTGGGTCAACTAGATGATGTTGGTTTTCAGACCACACCTTTGGCTTTCAAAGTTGGAAAATTCAAAAGGGCTCTATGGTTTTGGCAAGGGGTTCCAAGTGTGGGACATTGTATCCCTTACATGTATCAGGGGTGTCTAATCATGTTGTTTCCATAACCAAGTAGCCAAGTACTTCTTTGTGGCATTGCCGGTTGGGGCACATGAGCTAGAATGGAATGAAACTCTTATGCCATTTGGGTTATGTACCACATTTATTTGTGAGCATTGTCTCTATGGGAAGTAGACTAAATCAGCCCATAAAGGAAGGGGAAAGAAAGAGCTTTAAAGGCTTGATTTGGTGCATTCAAATGTATGTGGTCCCATGCCTACACGGTCATTTGACGAGGGTGAATACTATGTGATATTCATTGATGATGCACCTAGTAAAGTATGGGCTTATGCTATATATCAAAAGAGTGATGTCTTCCAGGTATTTTAGAAATGGCTGGCTTTGGTAGAAAATCAGTCAGGTTTAGAACTCTTAAATGCCTATGGACTGACAATGGTGGAGAGTATCTCTCTCATGACTTTCAAAATTTCTATGATACATGTGGGATCAAGAGGGATCTCACATCTCCTCATTGTAGAGAAGATGAACCGCACCATTCAGGAAAGGTTACAATGTATGCTTTCCAATGCAAGTCTTTCTGGTGGTTTTTGGGTTGAGGCAATGAAGATTGCAGTGCATGTGATCAATAGATCACCTAGTAAGAGTTTGGATGGTGGTATTATTAAAGAGGCATGGAGTGGCAAAAAGGCCACTTACTCTCATTTACATATATTTGGATGTGAGGCATATGCACATGTGCCAAAAGAGCTTTGGAAGAAGCTAGATCCTAAGTCTAGGAAATGCATCTCTCTGGGTTATGTTGAAAGTGGAGAGATGGGCTATTGTCTCTGGGATCCAGAAGCAAAGAAGATCATATGAAGCCATCATACTAGTGATCATTGCCATGGGGCAATGATTTCTTGATTATACCTTATGTAGATCACTCGCGATGCAGTTTGAGATGTGTGTGCTCATTCATGGTTTGCATTGGGTTGCAGTTGATGCTTGATAGGCCATTTGGATGCATTGTGATCCTTGTTGGATGCATTGATAGGCCGTGATTGCCTTGTGGGATGCTTTATTTATGGTTGTTTAGCACACAGATGCTATTTTATGCTGAGAGAAATCTTTGACACATTGTAGTGGATGCACTAGTTGTGCTATACTCTCTTGGATGAGACGTCGTTGATGCATATGCTCATGGACGATGTTTGTGCTTGAGGCTTTTGGCTCTTATTGGCATTGGGTTTGCCATTGTGTTGTTATTATAGGTTGACATTACTTTTGATCCAGATTTGCTCATATGAATGCATCATGGCATCCCTTTCCATGTTTGAAAAGGTGTTTTTCAACATTAAAACATTTGATGGGACAAACTTTTCTTTGTGGAAAGGATAGATAACAGATGTTGTTATTTGCATCATGGCATCCCCTTCCATGTTTGAAAAGGGGTTTTTTAGCATTAAAACATTTGATGGGACAAACTTTTCTTTGTGGAAAGGATAGATAATGGATGTGATTATTCAAAAGAAGTAGATTAAACCCTTGGAAGGGATTGCAGCTAAGCCTACAACTATGTCTGAGGATAATTGGAATGAGTTGGATGCATTAGCAAAGTTTACTGTTAGACTTCATCTTACAGAGTTAGTTTATTTCACAGTAGTAAATGAGTAGACTATGGAAGATTTATGGAAAGCTATGTATCACTTATGAGAAGAAAACTACCTCTAATAAAGTTTGCCTCATGAAGAGGTTGTTTGCGCTGCAAATGAATGAAGGGGTCTTCATTTCTTCTAACTTGAATGAATTAAATATTATTTTCAGCCAGCTTCAGGCTCAAAAGATGAATTTTGATGCGGAGACCAAGGCAATATTCCTCTTGTGTTCATTGCCATCCTCATGGGATACCTTTCATACAGTTGTTAGTAACTCTGCACCTAGTGGAGTACTGAAGTTTGATGATGTTGTGGGTAGCTTTTTGGCCAAGGATTGCAATAAAAAAGGTGCAACCTTAAATGTGTAAAGGGGCAGATCACAGTTTAGGGGGAACTCTTAAGAAAGAGAGGGAATTCAATATTATTTTCAGCCAGCTTCAGGCTCAGAAGATGAATTTTGATGCGGAGACTAAGGCAATATTCCTCGTGTTCATTGCCATCCTTATGGGATACCTTGCATACAATACTAGTAACTCTACACCTAGTGGAGTACTCAAGTTTGATGATGTTGTGGGTAGCTTGTTGGCCAAGGAGATTATACGGAAGTCTATGGATGGCAACAAACAAGATGCAACCTTAAATGTGTAAAGAGGCAGATCACAGTTCAGGGGAAAGTCCCAAGAAAGAGGGAAGTCTCGTAGTGTAGATATCATTGGATACTTGATGACAAGTAGATCCCTACTAGAATTGCAACCAGTTGAAGCCAGTAGCACGGCATGAAACATTGAGTGTTACCATTGTGGTAAGAAGGGCCACATAAAAAAGGATGGCTACAAGCTGAAAAGAGAGCAAAAGGATAAGAAAAAGAATGCAAATTGGGGTGCAAATAAGAAGGAAGAGAGTCCAAGGGAGGAAAAAGGAAAAGTGAAGATCGGGGTGATCAATGTAGTCACCCACAGATAATAGTGTCAATGACATTCTCTTCATGTCTAGTCTACCTGCTGTAGAGTTGCTTACCACTTTAGATGATGCATATTCCCAGGATTGGATTTTGGATTCTGGTGCTTCATTCCATGTTACACCCATAAGGAATGGTTCTCCACTAATGATAGTGGAAGGACAAGTTGTGTGCATCTTGGAAATAGCTATGCATGTGACATAGTGGGAGCAAGTGACATAAAGTTCTCTTTTGCAAATGGGTCTGCTTTTGTTTTGAAAAATGTGAGACATGTGCCTAAGCTAACGAAGAGTCTCATTTCAGTGGGCCACCTAGATGATGCTGGTTTTCAAACCACCTTTGGCTTTCAGAGTTGGAAAATTCAAAAGGGCTCTATGGTTTTGGCAAGAAGTGCCAAGTGTAGGACATTATATTCCTTACATGTATAGGGGTGTTTGATCATGTTGTTGTAATAACCAAGCAGCCAAGTACTTCTTTGTGGCATTGCAGGTTGGGGCACATGAGCCAGAATGGAATGTAGCTCTTATGCCATTTGGGTTATGTACCACATTTTAGTTTTTCTGACTTTGAATTTTGTGAGCATTGTAGCTAGGGAAGCATACTAAATCAGCCCATAAAAGAAGGGGAAAGAAAGAGCTTAAAAGGCTTGATTTGGAGCATTTACTTGTATGTGGTCCCATGCCTAAATGGTCATTACGTGGGGCTGAATAGTATGTGACATTCATTGATGATGCAACTAGGAAAGTTTGGGCTTATGCTATAGCTCGAAAGAGCGATGCGTTCTAGGTATTTTAAATATTATCGGCTTTGGTTGAAAATTAGTCAGGTAGAACGCTTAAATGCCTATGAACTGACAATGGTGGAGAGTATCTCTCTCATGACTTTCAACATTTTTATGATACACATGGGATCAAGAGGAAGCTCACATCTCCTCGTACCCGAGAAAAATCTAGTTGTTGAACAGATGAACTGCACCACTTAGGAAAGATTGCAATGAATGCTGTCCAATGCCTACCAATGCGAGTCTTTTTGGTGATTTTTGGGCTGAGGCAATGAAGATTGCAGTGCATGTGATCAATAGATCACCTAGTAAGAGTTTGGATGGTGGTATTTCTGAAGAGGCATGGAGTGGCAAGCAACCCTCTTACTCTCATTTGTGTATATTTGGGTGTGAGTTATATGCACAAGTGCCAAAAGAGCTTCGGAAGAAGCTAGATCCTAAGTCTAGCAAATGCATCTTTCTAGGTTATGGTGAAAGTGGAGAGATGGGCTATGGTCTTTAGGATCCAAAAGCAAAGAAGATCATACAAATCCATGATGTGGTCTTCAATGAGAAGAAGATGATGCATAAGACACCCATGAGGGATGTGGAAATGAGGAGAATCACTTTCCAGGATGTGAATGCACCCGCATATGTTGATAAAAATCAGACTGTCCATGCACCAAATGTGCAAGAAATGGTGTTGGGAGCCTTCTTGCTACAGAGAGGCTATGAGGCATGAGGAACTATGCAAGTGGGAGTATGCTATGCAATCAGAGATGAGTTCACTCACGAAGAATAAGACTTGGGACTTGGTTTCTTTATAGCCGAGGATATGGAGCTTATGCAGATGGATGTTAGGACAACTTTCTTGCATGGGAATCTACATGAGGCAATTTACATGGTACAGCTAGAAGGCTTTGAAGAAAAGGGAAAAGATAATTTGGTTTACAAGATGAAAAAGAGTATCTATGGCCTTAAGCAAGCACCTAGAGAATGGTATCAAAAGTTTGATGCTTTCATTCACTCCCAAGGTTTCACTATGGATGATATGCTATTGGCTAGCAAGAATACCTATGAGCTGGATGCATTGAAGGCCGAATTGCATGAGGCCTTTGACATGAAGGATTTGGGACCTGTAGATCATATTCTTGGTATGCACATCATGCGTGATCAGAGTAGGAAACTCTGAGTAAGTTAAAACATTGAGCGTTTGTGTTTGAGTGAGCCTAGAGTTCAAGCAATGCCAGGGATTAAAAAAACAATGGTCTCACCCATGATATAGAAGCTTCTCCTAGCAAAACCCATCACAAATAGCTATTTGTATCTCATTGATTTTTATGCTACCCATATGATTTGATCCATTTTGTACATGAAATGATCATATGAATAAAATGTTTAAACTATGGAACTAATAAATGATTGATCACCTTATGACCATGCTAACTAAATATAGATCACCTTTATGTACATGACCATGAATACACCTTTGGGAGGGAGGAAGGAAACCAAGGACCCGAACTCTATATGACTAAAATTCATGGTCATAAGAAAATATAGAGTTTGATAAGGTTTAGCTCTAATGTGTGACTACAAACATGACCATATTTGGAGTCCGATTGACCGAGTTATGTCCCAAATAAAATTGGTAGGAGGCACCTTCCAAGAGGCCATGATATCGCAGTCTCTTGGGAGGATCCTCCTCCCATTATTTTTTTCCTTGAAAATGGAAATTGCACAAGAAAAACACATACTTTGACCCTTTCTTCCACCCCTCTTTCTTCCTTGAACCTTGCAAAAACATAGCCAAATATTTTTAGAAATTGTTGTTTGTACGTAAGACAATTGATTACTCACAATATCATGGGTAGGACAACAACTGTAAAAGTAAACAATGCATGATACTTTTTGAACATAAATCATCACACTAGAATGTCAAAATTTATGAAAGTCTTCGCTCAAACTACTGCCTCGCTCAAACACAGTCGCTCGAATTTTGGTAATCCCTGGAAACTCCTTTGGCTTTCATAGAAGGAGTATGTTACAAAAGTGTTGCAGTGTTTCAATACAGAGAGGGAAAGGTAGTAAGCACTCTATTGCCTCCATATGTGAAATGGAATTAGGCAGATAGTCTCAAATTAGGTGAGGAGAGGGCCATGATCGCCAAGATTTCTTATGCATCTATAGTTGGGAGTCTTATGTATGCTATGATAGCTACTAGATCGGACATTGCATTTGTAGTGGGAGTTGTTAGCTAGTATATGGCTAATCCTAGAAAGAGGCATTGGGAGGTAGTTAAGTGCATCATGAGGTACATGAAGGGTACCAAGGAGATGTGCATCTACTTTGGTAGAGGAGAGATGTGTGTACTTTGGTACATAGATTCAGACTATGCAGGGCATGTGGATAGTAGGAGATCCACTTCTAGTTATGTGTTCACCTTTGAAGGTGCTGCAGTGTCATGGATATCTCATGCATAGAAGTGCATTGCTTTATCTACCATAAAGGCCAAATATATTGCAGCCAAAAAGGGTTGCAAGGAGGCTATATGGCTTGGATGGCTAGTGGGAGACTTGGGGATTCCTACACATATACTGACATTGCATAGTGATTCCATGAGTGCTATCGAGCTAGCACAAAATCCGGTCTTTCATGCAAAGACAAAACATATTGAGGTCATGTACCATTTCATCAGGGAGGTACTTGAGGACAGGTGCATAGAGCTTGTCAAGGTTCATACAGATGTTAAACCTATAGATATGCTAATGAAGAGTCTAACTAGTCAGTGGTTTGAGTATTGTTGTGTATTGATGAGCATTGGATAGTAGGCTCACTCGTTGTTCTCCCTTAAAGGCACATTGGCCTTTAAGTGGGAAGTTGTGGGAGTTAAAGGCTATTGTGCCTTAACTCCGGTTATGTACAATACTAAAACACATATATATATGAATGACATAGAATATTAGGGTGTTTTGCACCCACCAAAACTTGTGTGGCTCTCTCTTTTAGCTCTCCCTCTCTCTCACCGTCTTCCATTCCAATTCCATTGTTGAGATCTCTCACTCGTTGTAGCCATTATCTTCCCTCTTCTTCGGGTTTGGTTTTGTGAGGAGGTCATCCAACATTGCTCTCAGGTACAACATGAGCATTCGAAAGTCTTTTGGGTATGCCATAGATTTGCAATAGGTAGATCAGTGTACATAGTTTTAGGGCTAGATTTCATAATGGGCTCCTAGTTGTGTTCGCATTGCACTTAAATAGGGAGAGAGTTCATTGAGCTCGGCCTTCTCATTCTTCTTTCATACAACCTGACATGTCTACCTCTCATCATTTGACTGAGGTGGGTAGTCTTCTCTGTTAGCGTGTTGAAACTCTAGCAAAGATATGCAAAGATAATGTGTGAGCAATGACTTCCATACATGAAAGTTACAAAAAGAATCACAAATAAATGGGATGATGTCACAAGAATCAATGTGAGGACCTATAATTACTCACCTACTAGTTACCACCACCAAGCTTACATGATTAGTAAAGTGCAATTAATTACCAGTCACTGGGCTTGCATGCTTAGTAGAGTGTAGTTAATTACCAGCCGTTGGGCTTGCATGCTCAGTAGAGTGTAGGTAATTACCACAATTAATTACCAGTATATAGATATTCAAAATATTTCGTCTGACATTATGGTCCTTATCCTAGAAAAGGATCACTTCAATCACTTTGGAGCTTTGTAGAACATCAATTCAATCACTTTGGAGCTTTCTAGAACATCACTTCAATCACTTTGGAGCTTTGTACAACATCACTTCAATCACTTCGTCTATAAAATTGGATATATATAGACATATAGATATATGTAGATATTTGGTCTAACATTACGGCAGGTCCTTGGCTTTGTCTTGACACTTTCCAGACTCCAAGCATTCTCCTACCATACTAAGTGCTACCATCATCATAGCAACATCTCTTCCTCTCTCATTAGCATTATCCAACCACTTTATTTTAAATCTTCAACTCCATTCAATCGAAATCTTTCGTCTCACATTATGGTCCTTGGCCTATCAAAGGACACTATCTAGTCACATAGCTGAGAAAACATCACTTCAATCCCTTTAGAAATATTATAATATTAAATATATATACATATACATATATTATTATATGTATGTATATATATATATATATATCTTAACAACTACACTTACATTGAGAAATATGAAATCCCATATCTAATCCACAAATCCACAATTCCCGGAATGAATGAATTGTATGCCATTCATCTTGTTTTGTAATAATAATAATAGAAGCAGACCAATGTACTGGTGCCAGTTATATTCCTAGTGTCCAACCAAACACCGCACTAGTGGTAGTTAAGTTAATATCCTCATAATAATAGTAAGTAGACCACCGTGTTGTTGGCAGTTAATATCCCAATGCATAACCAACCTTCGAGCTACAACCAACCATTGTTATTATACTAGAACGAATTGCATTGATGTAAAGTGTTATCCTAAAATAGATACATTGCCCAAGTAAACTTTGGAGTAAACATGCATATTACATAGAGTACATCTAAAAGACTCCTTTTCTTTAGATTACATCTCAAAGACTCTTCCTTCAGGGGGATGGTTCCACATTGCTTTGAGCAGGTCACCTTTTTTAGCCCCCTGATTGTAGGCTTGGCCCTCCTTGCTCCTTTCTTGAAGGGGGCTAGTTCCTCCCTTTAGACTACATAGATTACATCTCAAAGACTCCTTTCCTTCAGATTACATCTCAAAGACTCTTTTCCTTCAGGGGGCTAGTTCCATATTGCTTTGAGCAGGTTGCCTTTTTGAGCTCCTTGATTGCAAGCTTGGTCCTCTTTGCTCCTTTCCTTGCTCCTTTCTTGAAGGGGGCTGGTTCCTTCTTCCTTTAGGGGCCCGTCGGCCCCTCCCTTCCTGTCACTTCCTCTTTCCTTGCTTTGAGCTTCTTAGTTGCAGGATCGGCCCTTCTTGCTCCTTTCCTGAAGGGAGCTGGTTCCTCCCTTCAGGTTCTTTTTCCTTGCAGTCAGTGGCCTTGTTCAATTCAAGCTTCTTGTCTTTTGCATTTTTTGCACAAATGGCAAATTGAGCTTCAGCATCTACTTTTTGGTCATAGATAGCTGCAGCAGGCAGGCACATTTGATTTGTCCATGACCTCAGAAATGGAAAATGACATTCTCTAGATAGCGATCTTGCATGCACAAACACCCCAAAGCAAAAAACGTGCACAGGGTGGTAGCACGTAGGCCATCGGATCATGCAGTCATCTATGATGGGGGTATGGTAGACCATGCATTTTGGACCCTGCTACATAACAAGATAGGAACTATTGTGGCTGTCAATACAACGGTCTTGCTCTTTACATAATGAAGTTGCTTCTTGATTACTTCCTCCCTCATCCTAAGGCTGGGGATGTTCTCCTTCATCTCCTCCACTCTTTGCTCACTCCATGCAACAGCTTCATCTGATTCCCTCAGCATCTCTTGAAGTTGCTTAAATTTCTAAAAAGTGTCAACATGGGCCATTTCCAAGACTTCCACTCTAGTTCAAAAATCTCTCACAATGACGAACTTCTTTTCAAAAATTCTGAAAGCCACTGCAAGCTCATGCACAACCCTATCATAATCTTGTTACAGAGTCCTATATCTTACTCTTTGAACTTCCACCAGTGTTTCAAGATAACAACCCCCACTGTGGCTACTGTAACTTGCTTCACCATGGCTGCTCTTTGCATCCTTCTTGGCCTAGAGAGCTGCCTCATTGTTTTCTCTACCCCGGCTGCTTTCTACCCCATCCTTCTAGCCTTGAAGCTCTCTCGTAGCTCCTACATCACCACTCTAGTTTTTGCATTCTCGCTTTTCAATTCCTCCATCATCTGGTCTTTTTCAATGTTCAATGCATTCTGCATGTTGCAGAGCCATGTTGCAGAGCTGTTTGTAAAGAAACTCCTTTTTGGCTCTTTGATCTTCAAGCTCCTTTTGCATCATTTGCTAGCTCCTTGTCCGTGATGTTCCCATCAGTTCTAACTTCTTCAAGCCTATCTCGGAGCTCCTTAATGTGCTTCTTGGCTTCTTCTCTTCTATGCCTTTCCATACTGACCTTTTTTGCAATGGCCTCAATTTGCTCTCATGCCTACAAGGCCCTTGCTTTTGCCTCCTCTACCTTGGCTTTTGCTCCCTCCCTGAGAATTTTCTCAAGTTGCATTGCCTTTGCTACATAGGTGGCTTTCTCTTGTAGAAAGGTCACCTTCTTAGACATCTTCTTATCGTATTGCTCAAAAATCCCTTTGAGGGTAGATGTCATCAGGTGCATTGCAACTCCAACAAACTGAAATGACAGTTTGGATTTGCCATCCACACAATTATTCATGCTGATTATTACACTCTTGGAGATTGCACTTGAGAAAGAGACATCACATCCTTTCAGTTGCTCTACTACTGCTTGAACCTGCCAAAACTTCACGGTGCCTCTCGTATCAGGAAATAAGTGCATTGTATTCTTTAGCACATCTTGGAGGTCTGTTGGCAAGCTAGAAAGCTTTACTCCACTATCTTTACTAATCTGAGTGTTGGGGTATACATCTAGAATATCCTATCTCTTCCACTGCAAGTGTCCTTGCAAATTGCCTCCAGGAATGCCTAGTGCATTTTCAATCATGCTTTCAGTGATGGCAATATTTTGACCTGATAGACTCTTTGTCCCTCCTTTACGTTCACCTCCTGTACCGACCTAGTGAAGTTGCTAAGATCATTCGAATTGGGCTTTTGAAGAGCGAGTGAGGAGCTCCCAGATGTCACGATTTCAAGATCAGGGGAGGAGAGGCTCTTGCACTATGTTGCACAGGGGGAGGAAAGATTGTGTGAGGAGCTCCTGGATTGTGCAGGGGGGGGAGGAAAGATCATGTGAGGAGATTTCAAACTATGCCGACATGTTTTTGAGCTCGATGTGTCTAGGGGGATCCATTACAAGAGGGGATAGAAGTTGCAAGATGAGTGCAAGGGAGAAAGAAACGATCAAGAGGGATAGAAGATGAATTAGTGAAGGAAATGGAATAGTGGAGGCTTAAGTTTGCAGCCTCAAGGGAAAAAGAAACAGTCAAGAGGGATAGAAGATGAAACAATGAAGGGAATGGAATAGGGGAGGCTTAAGTTTGTAGCCCGACTACAAGGAACTATCAAGGTGAGAGCCACTGTGGTGGTTGGCCCGAATTTTGATTAATTTAAGGCGGTAGTACTACCTTGCATGGCAATGAGTGATTCGAGGTAATTAGGCTTCATGATTTACGTCTGTGGTAATTACTGCCATCTTCCATCTGTGGTAATTACTACCATCTTCCATTAGTGGTGGCATCTAAGATTACCAACCACGTCAGTGGTGGCAATTAAGATTCCAATGGGTTGGCAGTTAATTAGCAGCCACCACTACAGTGGCCCACAATTACTCACCTGCCAGTTACCACCATCGGGCTTGCATGCATGAATACTACGAGTGCAATAAATTACTAGTCACTAGGCTTGCATGCTCAGTAGAGTACTAGAGTGCATGGTAATGAGTGATTAGAGGTGATTAGGCTTCATGATTTACTTTTGTGATAATTACTGCTTAGTGATGGTGGTGGCTCTCATCAACCATGTCTGTGGTGGCCAAGATTCCATCGGGCTGGCAGTTAATTACTAGCCACCATAGTGGCCTGCAATTACTCACCTGCCAACTAACACCACTGGGCTTGCATGCATGATTATTATGAGTGCTATAAATTTCTAGTCATCACTGGGCTTACATTCTCAGTAGAGTACTAGAGTGCATGTGGTAATTATTGCCTAGTGGTGGTGGCTCTCATCAGCCACGTCTATCATGGCTAAGATTCCATCAGGCTGACAATTAATTACTAGCCACCATAGTGGCCTATAATCCTACCACCACCAGGCATCTACTTCATGATTACTAGCCACATTGTAATTAATTTGGCCTATAATCCTACCACCACCAGGCATCTACTTCATGATTACTAGCCACATTGTAATTAATTGCCATTGCCCCTCTAGGGTGGCACCTAAGATTCCACAGTGGTGGCTTGCGATTAATATGGATGGAACATCGGGCCTCTAGGCCTCTAGCCATCACAATGGCTTGAACTTTATAATATATAAGATTCGTGGCATTTGGCATTTTACTACGTTGCTCTCAGCAGCTGCTCTGCTACTTTGCTCCACACGCTCTGCTACTTTGCTCCACACACCGTCCTCCAGCTCTCTTCTACCCCTACTCTACTTTGATCCATGCTCCGTCCTCCAACTCTCATCACTCATATGCTCCCCTACTCATCTGCTCCACTGCCCACCCACTCATCTTCACCATGCCTATTTTTGTAACTACTACCACCCCTCGATGCAACATGATCCCAATGTTGTTTGCCTTCTCATATAAGGTGATTGCATTTCACTCACTTGGACTCGAAATGCTAGCTCTAGTGGACACCCTTTGTTCCCATAGTCAACTCCCTCCATATCTGCTTGTAACCACCTTGGATGACATGGTCATAGAGGGACTCTATATTGCTGTGCTATATTGGTTCCCCTTAGACATCAATGAAGGCCTTAGGATTTTCATAGCAAAGTACTCTCGTCTTGTTGGGGGACCGTAATCTGAGTGTTGGCAATGTGCATGGTCTTCGACCTCTCCATGATCTCCTCCATTGGCTCCCTAAAAAGTTTTAATGCAGCAAGATGGGCTGGCAGCAATACCGAGTTGTACAAATTTCCTCTTGCTCAACGAGGCTAATAACCACTTAGCAATAGTTGGATGTAATCTTTTGGCCTTTAAGGCTCCAGCAATCTTTTGGCTTGATGGATGTAATCTTTTGTCTCTAAGGTTCTCGACAATTGCTGAGTTTTTACATTTATGTAATCTCTTTGTTTAGTTTGAGGCTCTCAGTATGCACTGTTGTTAACTTTTATATTTGAGTGGTTATGGTCGCTAGATGTAATTGTTTGGCCTCTAAGGCTCTCTGCAATTGCTGAGTTTTTATAAATGTAAGATCCTCTATTCAATGTTTGCTCAGTATAAGTTGTTAATTTTTATATAATCTGTTATTGGATGTAGATGTAATCTCTTTTGCTCAATTTTCACTCGATGAATTGTAGTTGATTATGTGAATGGCACCACTAGGCCTCCAATCACCACGATGGATCAAAATACTTTTTCCCTCTTTTAGGATTTATTGCAACAAGGACTAAAATACCAGTAAAGTAGGACTATAATTTCCTTGGTTTAGGACCAAAATAGTGCTAAAATGGCTCCAATAACCCACCATTATGGTTGCATGGAGATACATCTAGAAAAATGCAATTAAACTTTTAGAAAATGCAATTAATGATATGGCCCTTGAGGGGAAAGGGCCATATCGCCATGATTATGCAATATATAGGATGCTATTGGATAGATATGGCATGTTAATATGGCCCTTGCCCCTAAAGGGGTGTTAGAAATGTTGTCACATGGCACAAGGAGTGCTGAGTACAATAATAAAACAATCCCCTTTAGGCTGGTTCTCTTTATCTATTATTAGATTTCAGCCACTAGGCTGCTGACCACAAATTCCAAATGAATGAATTGTATGCCATTCATCTTGTAATAATAGAAGCAAACCAATGCGCTAGTCGTAGTTAATATCCTAGTTTGCAACCACCAACCTCCCAGCTAGTGGTATACTAAAACGAATTGCATTGTTGCAAAGTGATATCCTAAAATAGATACATTTCTTAAGTAAACTTTACAGAACATTAATAATTCAATAGATTACATATCAAAGACTCCTTTCCTTCAGGGCATTGGTTCCACATTGCTTTGAGCAAGTTGCCTTTTTTAGCTCCTTAATTGTAGGCTCAACCCTCCTTGCTCCTTTCCTGAAGGGGGTTGGTTTCTGCCTTCAGGGGTTGGTTCCACATTGCTTTCAATAAGTCACCTTTTTTAGCTCCTTGATTGTAGTCTCGGCTTCTTCAATTCAAGCTCCTTGTCTTTGGAATTTTTGCCCAAATGGCAAATTGAGCTACATCATCTACTTTCTCATTTTTGATAGCTGTAGCACATAGGTACATTTGATCTATCCATGACTTGGCAATTGCACATTACATAGTCTACATATCGAGCTTGCATGCACAAACACCCCAAAGCAAAAAACATGCACAGGGTGTTAGCACATAGGCCATTGAATCATGTAGTCATCTATGATGGGGTTATGGTAGACCATGCAATTTGGACCCTACTACATAACATGATAGGCATCCAATTTAACTATTGTGGCCATCAATACCATAGTCTAACTCTATACATGAAGAAGTTGCTTTGTGATTCCTTCCTCCCTCATCCTAAGCCTACGAATGTTCTCCTTCAGCTCCTCCACTCTTTGCATTTGGCATTTTGCTACTTTGCTCTCATCTGCCCCTGGTCCGCTTTTTTGCTCCATGCACCCTCCTCTAACTCTCTTCTGCCCCTGCCCTACTTTCCATGCTCCCTCCTCCAACTCTCATCCACTCATCTACTCCCTTGCTCATCCGCTCCACTACTGCTCACCCACTCTTTTCACCATGCCTATTACTACTCTCACCCACTCTTTTCACTATGCCTATTACTACTATCACCCCTTGATGCAATGTGATCCCAATCTTGTCTTCCTTCTCATATAAGGTCATTGTGTTGCACTATTAGTACTTGAAATGCTCACTCTTATGGAATCTCTTTGTTCCCTTGATTAATTCCCCCCACATCTGCATGTTACCACCTTGAATGGCATGCACACCTTTGGCCTCTATATGGTTGTGCTCTATGGATTCCCTAGAGACATTGATGAAGGGCTAAGGATTTTCACAACAGAGTACACTTGTCTTGCTGGGGGGCGTATTCTGAGTCTTGTATTTGTGTAATGTGCATGATCTTCAGCCTCTTCTCATGCATTCATTAATCTAGGTGTCAGCCTAATATAATCTCCTATGACATGTGCACTCAATTCCTAACCTTCAAAATAACCCTGGAACCCACATCTGTTATGGTTCATGTTGTAAATGGAGATATTTTCCCCATTATCAATTATGTTGAAAATCCCTTGTTAGCTAACAACCTTTGTTTCGATTTTATGTCATGCCAGCAAGTGCCATGGATGAGCACATAATCTTAGGAAGAACATGGTGTTGGACAGTCAATTGCCAAATTGACTGGCGAGAATGAATGGTGACCCTAACCTACAGCGGCTGCACCTCTATGATCACGATCAACACAAGAAATTATTGATGGGGCCCTAAGGGTTAATACAACAAAGGTGAAGACACAAGCCACACCCATGTACACCCGAGTCATTATGTTACAAGAACCAATGGGGCGAGTAGAGTAGATACACAAAAACCTATCTCTAAGAAAGGGGTAGTAACACAAGAACTTAATGCACTCATGGGTTCCAAGGCACCCTGCACCATAGTCGACTTCAGCACAACCATGGTGAGATGGAAGAATTAATCTCAAATTTAAACCATAAAGTTTTCTTTATATTGAATTTATGATGATCCCCACAAGAGTTGAGAGACGAAACAAAATAAAACATGTCATTGGTTATTATGGCATCCATTGTGCATCTACAAAGGATCCTAGACTTGCAACTAAAGAAAAGGACAAATACTTAATGCTTAAAGATTGTGTGTGTTCATTTTCATGCATACAACCCCAAAGAATGGTGACAGAGTTGTTCTAGTAATATAACACACCTACCTTGTGGGGCATGTCTATAGGAGGGCAGATATAATACCCACTTGTAAAGAGAAAAAACCAATGAAATAATGCTAGTGATTGAATGAAAATGTGACTAGGAAAAATAATGAGTTTAAGGAATCTCTAGTTGCCATGTAGAAACAAGATAGCATGAATGCTTGTATGTATTATTGTGATTCACTAGGAGTAATAATTATGTAGGGGAAATTGGTAAGATTTCAAATAATGAAAAGTGTTAACCAAAGCAGGGGCATACGTGTGTGCGCACATGTACACATACACACACACATCCACACAGAGAGAGAGAGAGAGAGAGAGAGAGAGAGAGAGAGGATCTGTGTTCACCTCTTCAAAGCTGCTACATTGACAATCTCACTACCTCTTCAGTAAATTATAAAGGTCACACAATGATTATACTTTTTTTTTGTTTTATCACAGTTAACCACTTGAAGTAGATGTGTTGGCACTAAGGGGGGTCATGAAAAGTTGTAATACTCACATCTAACCCCCTTGTAGTAGTCACGTTGGCATCAAGGGGGGATACTAACAAAATGAAAGTATGGTGCCTATAAGAGTACGTGATGATGGACTAGAGACTGGTAATAGAGTGGTGTAAGAGAGTAAATATATGATTAGAGTTTATGGATTGCAAACAGATAGTGACATGTGTACCAGAGAAGATGATGTTGATGTACTTTTCCTATATATTAAGGCAATATCAAATGAAAGTGTGTGGAGTTTTCTCTTATGTACAAATGGATAAAATTCTCTCAGGCAAAAGAGAACTCTCAATCACTCAATTGATGTCTCACACTCCTGCACTGATCGCAATGCGTCAACAGAAGGCAAGGGAGCTCTGATACCATGAACAAATCTAGAGGCACAGAGTGGAGATGAGGAGAGAGGGCACAACTAGAGGGGACATCACAAATGACTAACTATACACTCAATTTAGTTGAAAATAAAGAATATATACAAATGCCTTTAGGGTTAGGGTTAGGGTTTTGGACCCTTTCCTTTTTAGCACTCTTTTGGGTTAGTGCTATGCACATATCAAATGTGATGTTGAGATGAATCCTCAACAAGATGCTATAAACAATGCATAGTCTAATGGGTCTCATGTTACTTACAAAGAAGTGGAGATATGATTGGCATGTAAGTGACATTGTTTCTTTATGTGTCTTTAATGTATTTACATTCCATCTTAGAACCCGCATTGACAAGAATTCAATTGTATCTTCGTACTATTACAAGCACATATCTATGGTGGTATGTGGGCCTATAGCCAGCACTTTTGCATTGAGAGGACTGATCACTATGGGGTATTGAAGCACCTAATTGAATTGAACTATAGGACTTTCAAGATTGTGCTACTCAATCATGATGGTTCCACGTGATTTATGGGGGTCCAAATACACCGACTAGAAAGGAGAAAAGTGGTTTTCATGCTATTGATATTTTGAAAGTGCTTCACCATCTGAGGAAACATTTATGCTGCCTAAGCATCATTAGCAAGCATTTTTCCATGTGATACAAGTAAATTCTTATGGGGGATGCATTTTTGAAATTGTAGACATGGATGCTCATGATGAATGACATAATGGAGATGAATCTATAAACATTGATGATGAGAATCATGGTGAATATGAACGAGATGAACCTTCCAATGTTTATGCCATTCAACAACAAGAAGGAGATCATGTAGTGAGGAGGAGGTAGATGAGCATGATAAAATTAATAACAAAATAAATCATATAAAAGATGACGATTATATTGGTCATGAGGGTGATGATGACATTATTGATGAGAGTGGAAAAGTTATGGTGCCTGAGACAGAACTTAAAATTTTTGAAAATCTTGAAACGTTACTATGAGATGTTTAATGTTTTGAGAATTATTTTTATTGCATTTTACTTGGAATAAAGATGGGATTCAACTTTCATCTTCATTACTAATACTTTTATCCAAGAGGGCACTTGGTAAATTGGCCATTTGTGGCTATGCTTGGTGTTCAATTCTCCATAAGCCACAATCACTTGATGGTGAAGACATGTTAGAGGAATCTTTCTTATGGAGTGACATGATAGATGTGTCTGTGCAACTCATCTACTATGCTTTATTGTTTGTAAAGTATGAGATCTCGAGATGCTATCTTAAACCTTCACTCTTTGTGGTGTTCATGTATGAGCAATTGCCATGAAAACTCCTTTGTGTGCGAGTACTTTGAATAACACTCAAATGCCACTTTCTTGACTTACACTTGGAGGGAAAGGTGCTAATCATGAATGTGTCTTTGAAAATTTAATCCTAGCTCTTGCTCTTGTATCACAATGGAGAACACCATGAATATACTATAGCAAGTTAGGGGAAAACAACATGATGGAGACAAGTGTAGAGGAAAGCTCAAGCCTTTGCTCTTGTATTGCATTGGAGAACACCATGAATGTTCTATGAATGTTCTTAACTATTCATGGCCTCCTCATGGCACCATTTTGAGGAGGTTCACTTATAGTTGGAGGCTCGATATCAGAACATGCATTTCTAGATTGTGGGAAACTTCTAAAAATGTGCTCCATAGTCTTTTCTTTCAAGGAAAGAAGCTTTTTGACGTTTGGGTTGAAGGAACCTTGTATTCTATGGACCTTGCGACCCAAAAGAACTCTCCTTTTCATACACTGCATGAACTTGTTTGGTTTGTTGGAAATAGACATGCTAGTGTGTTTGGTTATTGCAATCAATTGAACCATGTTCATGCAATGGCTATGCAAGCAAGCAAGTTATGTAGAGCCCAAGTAGAACAATTAGCATATTTAGGAAATAGTTCCATTGTCACAATGCACAACTCTATACAGGATCTTCAAAGTCAAAACAAGGATCTTCATAGCAAAGCCAAGGCTTTGGACATGGAGTGATATGCATTGGACTTGGAGAGATGGGAATTGCAAGAATCACTCTATAAGCTAGCTAAAACAAAAAAATATTTGGAAAGACCTATCTAGTACCAAGTTGAACAAGCCATGGAGAAGGAATGGGAGAAGATAGAAGAACAAGTGCAAAAGATGAAGGAGACACCTTTGGGATTGAAGGATAGGAAAAGACAATTACAATACATAAAATGCATTGGCACCCACTGCTGCTAGAAAGACGAGAATTTGGCCTTAAGTGAGCGAGATAGTTTTGAGAGTTATAGCTCTCTAAAAGTGAAAGTGAGAAGTGAATGTGAAAATGCCTCTTACCCAAAACCTAAAAATAAAGCCCTAATTCCTAAAATCCAAAATATTTTTTGAAAATTTTAGACACGAAAGCACAGTAAAAACATTAAAATAAACTTACACCACATTTTCTATGTCCTCCATACTATGCATGCACTTCTTTGTGTCTACATATCTTTCTACCATTTAAAGAAAAGTTGAAGGACTCTGACATGTCCTCCATGACCAATAGGTGTTCTCACACATCCCTTAGAGTCCATTGTGATGTAATAGACACATTCTCGATATCTCCCAAATAAACATCAATAGATAAGCTTACCCCTATATTTTCATTGTTGTTCAAGTCAAGGGGAAGCCATTGGCCACTTATTTTCTTCTAGTGCATGTGTTGTATTTAGTGTGATATGTGGTGCCTAATAACCACATTGTCCTTACATCCATGATAATGAAACACATCACCCTTTTGTTCACCTGACCTCATTTACCAATTCATCCCAAGAAACATTTTCATCTACACGCAGGACCACATAGTTTTTTATCTATGCATATGTATATCATGCCCACATCCTTTGTGATGTTGTCCTTATACAAGTGCAATGTCCTTGAGTCCACCATGCTGAAATCCATGTCTTGAATTTGTTGGTGGTACAATGCATACAAATGTCCATAGCTTGATACTATCCTTGGAGTGACATATGTTGCATTATGTCAATACACATTCTTATTTCACAAAGAGGAAGACTAGCATGCATTTTCTTTCCTAAATCCTCATGAATAGTAGTGAACTTACCTATGAATAACTAATTCCCACTCCTCAAAGTTTGAAGGGAATATATCTACCATGAATAAGAGCTCTTATAAAATCAACACAATTTTTCCCAAATGGACTCATTACACTTGCACATAAGAAAAAGGTACCTAGATAGATGTGATGGTATCCTAGATTCATTGAATGATGGAGGAAAGCACATTTCTTTTCCACCTTTGTAATCCATCCTTTCTTCCCAAAGTTGAACTTAAAGATGCATGCAAGGTATCCCCTCTCTTTCTCTTGGGAAGATTATTTGGACCTTTGGCCAATCCTTCACATGAAACATATACCAATGATCCAAATTGTCCTGGTATGATGAATGCACATTATACTAAAAAGTACAACCAAGAAACAAAGCCTATCTTTCTTTCCAAAGCTCAGCTAGACCAAATCAAAGGAGAAGTTGAGCCCAATGCACCTTCTCTAGATCTATCATGTGCATATGACTAGAAGTATTATCTATGAGCTATGAAGCATTATTGAAATCTTTACATAAAATAGCATTTTGCCTCCATGGATATTGCAACATATCCAGATTCATGTCTATGAGTGGGAATAGGCCAAAGAAAACTCAATATCTATAATTAAATAATATATTGCACAAGAACTCAAAAGGCCAAAGAAACTCAATATCTGTCCTCGATCATTATAGGCCACAATTGCCTAAAGAGCATGCTTCACAAGCAGCACCCCCCTAGAGAAATATCTACATAGGAAATATCATAACCAGCAAAAGGCTCTAACTAGCCAACATATCTGTGTGATTGTGCTCCTCAAGCCCACTATATCAGGTTGTAGACAATTGATATATGCCCATAAATTTTTTCATTTTTTAGGTCACATGACCCCTATACATTGTAAGTCACAAATTGTATATGTGCCATCATATTTACAACTATGTAGACAGTGAATCTCATAGACTAGCAAATCAAGACTATATCACCTCGTCAAGATTTAAGACCCAAACCTAAGGTGACCCTATAACTAATTGAGAAGGTAGCAAAAATGAAGCTTCATCATCTTGGAAAAGTGTCAGCAATTTGCCATCACAACGCCAAAGGGATGCCAATTCTTGAATTTCCCAAGTCGTATGTCCAAGATGGAAGGGCTCTTCTGCTGATGAGACTATTTTTTGGGGAGTTTTCCAAGCTTCATTTTTTCCTTAGCTTTAGTTTGAGAAAAAGAGTTCATTGAACCACTACTATTACCAATTGGAATGACCTTGGCCTTTCCTTTATCTAGAACTACAAAAGCTGGTTTATTAATGTAACTTTAGCCCCAAAGTCCTTAAGAGCATCCTTGTTTTGCACTAGGGGAGGCATCACATCTAGAGGCATCTTTTGCAAAACCAAGGGGCATTGTGAGGCCACCATAAGTCCAAACTCTTTGCATTCAAAGCATGCTCCAACAAAGAAACCCATTCCAATATATAAATAGCACTCCCCATAGCAATATTATTGACTGTCATAGAATAGGATTCTAGGGTAGGAACATTTGTGTCCCATAATATCCAAAATCACTTGGAATTCTCATTTTGCCTGGGCAAACACACCACCTTACCCAATGATGTTGCAATTTTTGGCAAGAGATTTTCCAAGAACTAAGCAAAATCCATAAAATCCACTCAAATCAAGTAGTGATGCCTAATAAACAGTGGGTAAATATGAGTAGGAGACCAAGGCAAAACATGCAACATCTGCTGCCCATAATAGAGAGGAGAATGCTCCAATAGCATTTGTTTATGTTGCTCATCTGCCATGATAACTTCTAAAAAGGCCTTGGTTGCATGGTGCACCTTTTTGCCAAAGCAAGCTCCCTGTGTCCTTCTTACCCAATTGCCCACATCAACTGTAAGAGGCATGTGACTGGGCTGACTGGATCTTCATCAACCTCAACCATGATGCCCAAGTGGGGATAGGATCCTCCAATTCTTTTTTGATGTCTTCAAATCCCTCATGCATCACTTTTGAAACCAGCTGTGCTTCATGAGAGGCATGGCCCATAATATGCTTTTGCTTCTTACTCTATGAATCTCAATTTCTATTATATGTCTTGTCAAATTGAGGGTTGGCCATCTTGAGAGAAACAGTCTCAAATTTTGAAGTATTATATGAAAACTAAAAGGGCTTATGGACAAGAGAAAAGGGATGTAAAATTAGCAAGGTGATATTCTAGGTAAAGGAAAGAGTAGGCCAAAACTAAGAAATAGGGCTCGTATATGCATGAAATACTTATTTGAAAATCAAAGAAAGAAAAAATGCTATACTAATAGGGATTTTGGGGCTAGAATATCCACACATACCCACACCTACATCCTCACACACAAGCCATAGCAAGTAGAACTAAAATGAAGGAAAGTGGGCAATGAAAGAGGAGAAGATAGGTCATAGCAAGGGAAAAAACACCAAACCAAAACCCACAAGGGCTGGGAAATGCAGTATGCACAGGATTAGATCCCCTAGGGGTCTAAGGAGAGGTTGCAACAAAGGATTAGGGATTTGGAATAGGGGCAATAGCATAGACTAGATCACAATGGAGAGTAAAAGGTCCAATAGAGGTGCAAAAGGGCATATGACCCAATAGAAGACTTGGGCAGATGCAAGCCAACAAACTCATACTACCATAGCTCAACTTGCAGCTCTATCTCCTCCCCCCCCCCAAACATGCACACATGGTCCTAGTGGTGTAGCCTACTCTATCTCTTCCTTGGTGGGCTCTTCTCCTAAATTTTTTTTATATGGTTAAGTTAAAAATCTATGAATATAAATGAATAGTTAAATAAGAAACATAAAACAAAACTTAAAAATTGAGCAATGAAGCTATGACTTCCTACTTTGCCCAAACAGGTCACTACCTCTCACTACTCCCTTTTGCATTCTTTTTCTTATTGCATTTTTTGTGATTGTCCATGTCTACATTTTTCTTAATATGAGAAAATAGCCAATGAAGTTTGAAAAGGCACATCTATGAAGTGTGGAAATAGTAAAAATTTCTGCATGCACATGTGATATATGAGTCGTTTGATATACTCAATACTCCTTTGATATACTCAAAGGTCTCATGGGCTTCTCCATGCACTCTTTCTTCTTGCATTTGATCATGTTTTGAGAAATTTGCAAATTGTTAGTATACTAGATGACTAAGAAACATATTTTCCATATAAGGCATTGACATGTATAACAATCTATTTTTCATAATGTGTTAAAATTACATAAAAATTTCTAGTACAAAGTAACCTTCTGATCTTATGGTGCAATAAAGGAATCACTTTAATATACAATAGTAGTTGATGAACATGTCACTTTAAGGAAGCTCACTACATGCCTCATCTAACTTATTATCATTTGACTTATGATTTTGAGCTTATGTTGTGACATCAATAGAAACATGTTTGTTTTCCCATATTATAGGAGATGGATTTGGGAGCAAGTCATCAAGTACCCCATCACCACCACCTATACATGTGCGCTCTAATGACTATGTCCCCTGATCAACTCCATCATCATCATCATCAGAGGACTTTCCATGAGATAGTCAACTTAAATTTGAGGAGAAGAGATCTTGTTGGTGTGTAGATTGCAAAGGCCTACTCTAGCACAAGTTCCAACTACATGGTGAGCATGAGATATTTAGAGGAAGATGGCTAGGTGCTTCAGAAAGTAGCTCGATTGCCTAGTATATATATCTCTAGCACATTTCATTCTTTTACTTCTTTGTATTTGGATACCTTTTTAATTATGAAAGTATAACAATGAATGATATTTTAGGTTACAAGATGAGTCAATCTATGATCACAATTGTGGAGAAAGAACAATTGTCACATGATTATGACAAGGTGCATGGTAGTTCTAGTGGACCCACAACTCGTAATAGGCATCCAACTGCATGCCTACAATGAGGTGTTTCTAGAGGTTAGCATCTACGAGTATTGATCATGTTGTAGTGGAGATATTCGGTGACTATCCACTTCTTTCTCAATTGAGATCATTTGTTATAATTCATGCCTCTCCAGCATATGGTGCTTGGCTTTAGTCTTATCTTACTTCTCTTACTGGAGTCATCCATAAATGATGACTCCATGTATTGTCAATGGTCATGTATTAAAGGAATGCCCAACTCATCATCAAGGCTCTGTTCTGAGCCACTAAATTCACCATCCACATAAGAGTGACCTGCATTCACATCAACCATGGGCTGATCTACTTTCTCTTTTCCTTTTCATGATACTTGAATACCACTATCTGTGTTGCTTTGAGGAGATCCTCCTGATCTCAATCTGCTTGTCCATGGCGAAGTATGTGAACCACTACTAGAGGACACTATAGGTCCACTAATATTTTGTGATTGTTGCTATGAATTCTGTGCATCTACATCATCAATCACATTTACTGGTTTATACCAGCTGCTCATCTCATAAAAAACAACATCTCTACTCACTGTAAACTTACTAGTAGAAGGATTATAGCATCTATACCCTTTCTGCTGTAGAGAATAACCAATAAAGATGCACTTCTCAGCTTTTGGATCCAACTTGGATCTTAACTCATTATAACATAATATTGGAAGTGCACATTAGTAATAGTGTTCTACATTCTATGAGATGAGCTTAAGTAGAAATACTTTGGCTATCAACAACCGGGACTATATAGTTGAAGTGCATCACTTGAGAAAAACATAACCTCACTATATGTATGTACTAATCAGTAATAAAGTTTTATAGTATCACCATATTTTTAAAGATGATTATTGACAAAATATGAAGAGGGGAGAGGAGAAGAGTGGAGATGAGGAGAGAGGGCACAGCTAGAGAGCACACCGCAAATGACTAACTGTATACTAGATTTAGTTGAAAAAATAGAATATATACAAACCCATTTAGGGTTAGGGTTAGGGGATCTAACCCTTTCCTTTATAGCACTCTATGAGGTTAGTGCTATGCGCATATGATCACGTGATGGTGCTATGCACACATGATCACATGATGTCGAGCATGAACCCTCAACACCTCCCTAGATCAACATCATGAAGTAGGCCTCCCCTCAAGATGATGATTCTGGGGAATCAAAGAAGGACTGAGCATTACATTCCATCACACCCCTTTAATGGGAATGTCCTTCCTCTGCGTCAAACCAAGAGCTAGTCGGTGTTTCTCGAATAGCTCTTTACCGAGTGGGCAACTGTCCTTGACAGGGGACTGTGCCACATGGTAGTGTTGAGGTGTCATGATGATGTGGCTATTGACGTGGTTGATGATGTGTCTCTATGGCCTCATACTACTGTGGCTTTGGTGACATGGATGATTATGTGGCACTAACAATGTGTCTGTCGGTGGTGACAGGCATATAAGGTGATGACATGGCATGGGTGGATACTAACCAACTAATGATGTGGCAAGTGGCGACCACGTGACAAATAAGGTTGGGTGATATGGCACCCATAGCCTAACTGGCTAACATGGCACTTAGTGGATTAGGTAGCTGTGTGTCAATTGTTTGGCATGCCACATGTCAACACCTTGGTGGAGATAAGATCCACTGAAATCTATAAAAGATTCTATCTCAACCATCAAAATCTTTGAAGATGCTTCAAAATCTAGGAAGATTCCATCATCGGAGGGAATTATGTCATTGGCTGCCTTGTGGTAGTCACGGTTTGCAGGATCTGTGAGGTCGTTTAGTTGTTGTGTGAGCTTGTGTGCTGTTAGTTGGTTGTGTAGATAGAGCCGATGTGCTAAAGTTGTCATTGTCATAGCAAGGAGCTTGTTGGAGGTGGTTTGTGAGCTGTAAAGCCGCTGGAGGAGCCGCCTTCCATTGTTGGTAAAGTTGCTAGAGATGTCATCATTAATGGAGCCTTAGTGCTAGCCATTTGAGACTAGAGCCCAAGATCCTAGGTGTGCTCTGGATCATGTGTGTAGATGGCCATGGGAGTCATGAGACAAAGGAGTTGATGCCTTGCTTGGATGGAGCATGGGAGCAGTAGGTGCTCATTTGTCGGCTATAGATCTGGTTGATGGAAGCGGCTGGATTATGGGTTGCTAGTCCCATTTGCTTGCTGTGTTGCTAGCTTTGGATGCTAAATGAGCTTGTTGTGTTGGAAGCTTAGTCATAGGCTCTGTTTGCTGATTAAGCCATCTTGGCTAGGCGTGCATGCGCTTGGCATTCTGGTTGAGTCGCTTAGTGCTGGCTGGAGATCTGTCAACTATTAGCCACCCTTGAAGCTATGGTTGTAGATCTTTTTGTTGCAGGCCACACTCGTTTCTTTGTTGTAGGAGGCGTTGAGCTTGATAGCCACCTCGCTGGGCACTGGTAGACAATCCCCTCCATAGAGATGCTTAGTTGTTGGTGTTGCCTTGCTTGGAGCTTGGCTACTAGAGACTTATGTCTCCATCAATGGAGGTCTCTTGTTTGGCTCTCTCTCTCTCTCTCTCTCTCTCTCTCTCTCTCTCTCTCTCTCTCTCTCTCTCAATAGAGGTCTCTCTCTTTTCTTAGAAACAAGATGAGCTAAAAATGTTTCCCTCTCAATGGATTTCTCTCTCTCATAAGCAAAGTCTCTCCTATCTCTCACACTCCAAGCTAGAATGAAATCTTTCAGTGGAATTCAAGAATCAAAGAAGCACTCATTCTCATGGAAGAATGAATGAAAATAGGAATGGATGAAATTCTCTCAAGCGGAAGAAAACTCTCAATCATTCTCTCACACTCTTGCAATCAATGGTCGCAATGCTTCAGCAGAAGGCAAGGGAGCTCTAATACCATGAACAAATACGGAGAGACGAGAGGAGAAGAGGAGAGAGGGCACAGCTTAGATGGGACACCACAAATGACTAATTGTACACTAGATTTAGTTGAAAATAATGAATATATACAAACCTAGATTAGGGTTATGGTTTCCAATCCTTTCCTTTTTAGCACTCTTTTGGATTCGCGCTATACACATATTATATACACATATTGAACATGATGTTGAGATGAATCTTCAACAAGACACTATAAGTAATGCATGCTCTAATGGGTCTCATGTTACTTGCAAAGATGTGGAGATAGCAATGGCATATAAGTGACATTGTATCTTTATGTATCTTTAATGTATTTACATTCCAGCTTAGAACTTGCATTCACAAGAATTCGATTCTATCTTCCTCCTATTACAAGCACATGTCTATGGTGGTATGTGGGCCTATAGTAACCACTTTTGCATTGAGATGACTGATCACTGTGGGGTATTGGAGCACATAATTGAAGTGAACTATAGGACCTTCAAGATTATGCTACTGAATCATGATGGGTTATCCCTATGAACAATTTCACTAGTACAAAAGGATTAGTCAAAGATGTGCTCTATGTTCCGAAGCTCAGCAAGAACCTTTTGTCAGTAGGTCAAATGACGGAACACAACTACAAAGTCATCTTCAACAGTGATGAATGCACTATCAGAGACAAATCCAAAAGAGGTCAGCTAGTAGCAAAAGGTGTCAAGGAAGGACGCTTATACAGGATGCTAGCTACAGTTCCAGATAAGCATGCCATGTCCGCTCAAATGCAACAGATGCCACTATCTGCAAAATGGCACAAGAGATATGGTCATGTCAACTTCAAGTACTTGTTAGATCTAAGGAATCAGAATATGGCAATTGGGATTCCGAAGCTACAGTTTCTTGGAAAAGTTTGTGAAGCATGCTGCTTCGGCAAACAAAAGCTAACCAACTTTGTCAGAAGTACCTCTCGTGCACGAGGTATTCTTGATTTGATTCATACAGATGTATGGGGTTATGCCCAGACCCGCAGCATCAATGGTTCACTTTATTACTTGACCTTCATCGATGACTACAACAGATATTGTTGGGTCTACTTTCTGAAAGAGAAATCTGAAGTGTTTGCCAGATTTTAAGAATTCAAAGCCATGGTAGAAAACCAAACAGGCAGAAAGATTAAGGTCATGAGATCAGACAGAGGAGGTGAATACATGTCTTCAGCATTCATGAACTTTTGCAAAAATCACGGCATTGGAAGACAATTCACATGTGCAGATACTCCTCAGCAAAATGCAAGAGCTGAAAGGAAGAATGGGACTTTAGCAGACAGTGCTAGAGCAATGCTTAGTGAAAAGCATCTTCCGAATCAGTATTGGGCAGAAGCAATAGCTACAGCTAACTACTTGCTTAATCGGCTTCCTACCGAACCGATACAAGGTATGACTCCTTATGAAGCATTCACTGGACACAAGCCACGCATTGGGCATCTCCGCATATTTGGTTGCATAGCATATGCCCACATACATGATGATCATCGCAGGAAATTGGATGCGAAGTCACGCAAATGCATCATGGTTGGCTACAATGAAGAAAGCAAAGCATACAAATTGTATGATCCCATCAACCGCAAAGTCATTATCTCCAGAGATGTAATCTTCGATGAGGAATCAGAATGGAAAACCTCACCTACACAGGAGATAGAAGCATCGACTTCACAGTCATCTACAGAACAGGTTGATGAAGAAGAGCAAGAATTGCCAGCAACACCCCAAGTAGTGCCACAGCAGCTCAGACGGCGGTCTACTAGGGAAAGCAGACCACCAGCCAGATTGACATATGCTCAGAAAGGCAAAGCATTTCAGGTGGAAACCACCAACTATGCTCTTATGACTACCATCATGGCTACAGAAGAGCCAGTGTACTTCGAAGACGCAGTAGATAAGCCAGAATGGCAAACTGCTATGAATGAAGAAATGGATGCTTTGTATAAAAATAACACTTGGGAATTATGCGACCTTCCACCAGGAAAGAAGGCCATAGCCAACAAATGGGTATACAAAGTGAAGTACAATCCAGAGGGCAGTATTCAGAGATACAAAGCCAGATTAGTTGCAAAAGGATTTGCACAACAATATGGCCAAGATTATGATGAGACTTATGCTCTAGTAGCAAAGATGGATTCCATATGGTTCTTGATATCACTAGCGACACTCAGTAAATGGAATGTGTATCAGCTCGATAACAAGAATGCATTTCTCAATGGTTATCTAGACGAGGAAGTCTACATGCAACAACCAGCCGGTTATGTTGAACCAGGAAAAGAGAACAAGGTTTGCCATCTCAAGAAAATTCTCTATGGCTTAAAGCAAGCACCCAGAAGTTGGTACAGCAGAATTGACAAGTATTTTGCTGATCTGGGATACATGAAGTCCAATGCAGATCATACTCTCTACTGCAAAGCTCAAGGGGAAGATATTACTATTGCACTTTTGTACGTAGATGATCTGATTGTGACAGGAAGCAAGGATAGCTTCATTAGAAAACTAAAACAAGACTTATCTGCAGAGTTCGACATGAAAGATCTTGGACTTATGCACTATTGTCTTGAATTGAGTTCTGGAGAGATTCAGATAGCACATTCATGAGTCAGCTCAAATATGTTGACAGTCTCCTGAAGAAGTTTCATATGGCAGATTGCAAGATTGCAGCCACTCCCATGGAACAGAGTTTGAAACTTACTAAAGATTCAGAAAAGCCTACAGTCAATGACAGATACTACAGGCAACTCATTGGATCTCTTATATATCTGACATTCACACGGCCAGATATTTGTTATGCAATAAGCTCACTAGCATAGTTTATGGCAAATCCAAAACAGTCTCACTGGAATGCAGCCAAAAGAGTCTTGAGATACATCAGAGGTACAAGACAATTTGGGATAGAATACAGAGGAAGTCATCCACGGTTGCATGGATACTGTGACAGTGACTATGCTGGAGATCATGAGACCAGGAGATTGACACAGGGATATGCATTTTTCCTTGGTCAAGGTGCTATATCACGGTTGTCAAACAAACAGCCAACTGTTTCTTTGTCTTCGACTGAAGCAGAATATAGGGCACTCACTACAGGTGCATGTGAGGCTATATGGCTCAGAACACTATTGTTAGAAACAGATTACTTTGATGAGTCACAGCCAACAACAATATACTGTGATAATCAATCGGCTCAAGCATTGGCGAAAAATCCAGTATATCACTCCAGAACAAAGCACATTGATGTCAGAGAGCACTTCATCAGAGAAAGAGTGTTACTTGGTGACATCACACTGCAGCATTGTGATAGCAAAGAAAATGTTGCAGACATCTTTACCAAAGCACTCGGTAAAGAGCTATTCGAGAAACACCGACTAGCGCTTGGTTTGATGCAGAGGAAGGACATTCCCATTAAAGGGGTGTGATGGAATGTAATGCTCAGTCCTTCTTCGATTCCCCAGAATCATCATCTTGAGGGAAGGCCTACTTCATGATGTTGATCTTGAGGGAAGGTGTTGAGAGTTCACGCTCAACATCATGTGATCATGTGTGCATAGCACCATCACGCGATCATATGTGCATAGCACTAACCTTATAGAGTGCTATAAAGGAAAGGGTTAGATCCCCTAACCCTAACCCTAAAAGGGTTTGTATATATTCTATTTTTTCAACTAATTCTAGTGTACAGTTAGTCATTTTGTGGTGTGCTCTCTAGCTGTGCCCTCTCTCCTCATCTCCACTCTTCTCCTCTCCCCTCTTCATATTTTGTCATAGTTGTACAATGGGAAATGGTAAAGCAATCAGAGCCCTTGATAGATGTAGCAAGGTCAAAGTTGGATAGGTGGCTCATAGAATGGAAGGAATCTCGTGCTACCATTCATAGGGAAAATCCAAAGGAAAAAGGTGCGGTCGGTAGACTATCGAATGTCGCCATACAATATTATACCCAAGTTGCTAGTGGTTCATCATAAAGAATAGACACGAGAAGTCAAGACAGCAAGGCACAAATAGACTTGTGCACGAAGTTTGCTGACATGTGCACTACAACGGTACACTTCCCACTAGTTGCATTGACGATTCTTGAGGAATGAGATGGGGGAGTGGAAGGAAAAGTGTATGGGTTAAGATAGATGGTGTGCCAAGTTTCAAGCCAACCCTATCTTATGCTGGCAAGAAGTTGAGGCACGATACTACACATGCACATAGATTGTTGAAGACAAATGACTATAATGCATAGGGCCATGTGTCGTGCAATTGGTTACACACACGTTAGTGATCTTTGGTTAATCAATCCATACTTCAATGGAGGTAGTATTCATGACATGCTCATGAGCCTACCTTCCATGTATCATGATTATCCGAACTGCACAAGGTGAGGCAACCCCCACGAGCAACCACGTAATGCATGGCATGATACACGGAGTCAAATGTGAGCACACCTATTCTGTAAGAATGCTCTTGCCATTTGCGCAGCTATTGCTAGTGCAATGAAAGCAATGCACGAGAGGGGGTTCAGACACACTAATTTGAATGTCGAAAACTATGTGGCAGATTTCACATCAGATGGGAAATCTGTGCGAGTGAGCATTATTGATTGGGGAAGGTGTCTCCACAGAACTGAGAGCCGAGCAGGTTCAGGTGCATGCTCTAAAGTCAAGATTTCCTTGGTTTGCATCAGAGCTTTATGCAAGAAATGATGCTTTTCCTCAATCAAATGGTGCATCGTTAGACATGTCAGATTGCTATGCTTTCGGTTGGTTACTTGTTGTCGAAATAGCCAACTTCCTTGTGGGGTGCAAGTTCGCACTGTCAAGTGATGAACTATACTCGAGACATGTAATCAAGCTGTTGTGGGATTATAAACTCCACTTGTGTTTGAATGAGCCTCAGGAATGGATGACAATGGAATCACTACTAACTAAACTTCACGCACACCGTGTTGATGAAAATGATGCAATGCATCCAATGGACGATATGAAAACTTATCTATAAAATTTTCATTTGCAAGTCATCATATTTCCATTTGCAACTTATCATATTTCCATTTGCAAATCCTGTAGTTTTTAAATATTCCTAAAATAAAATTTGCACTGTTTTGAAATGGATGTTGGATAATATCATTGGTTGTTTAGGATTTATGTTTTGAAATTTTGAGAAAACAATCTTCTACAATAGGATGAGAAGCAAATGTGTTTGAATGTATGTATGTATGATGTCCTGAACTCATATCTTTGCTATTATGTTTAGGGTTTAGCATTTCACCAAAACAATGGCATCGTCATCGAGAACACCCTCTCGACCATCCACACCGGCCGAGTACCAAGCCCAAGATGAGCACACATGCGGTAGTCAAGCGATGCAGTTCATGATGGATGTGGCTGACGCTACCATGCATCTGTCACTAAAAGAGTAAACAAAGGTAATTGCCCAAGCCAGTATTTTCCACAACCCTAATGGCATGAAGTACTCGGCTATAAAAGTCCTCGTCTCGGATGACAATTTAGAGACTATATGGGATTGTAGAAAAAATGCTCCTAAACACAAGCGATGGTCCCTTATGCACTGTTATAATGAAGCCATGAAAGAGAATGCACAATGCATCTAGGAGATGATTTTTGCTAGGAAATTTTGCTCTAAAATTCCCAATACTTTGCAAAGATGCTATATGCAAAGTTTGTGCTTGGTCGTGAAGTGGACTTTGCCTCAGTCACTCGAGTTCATGAGGAGCCATGTATGCCAAGTGCAAGACCCGTGGTAGTTAAACCTCCACAAAGAATCGGTAGTCCGGTGTTAGATGAATATAATATTTAAATATGTCGATTATTTACTTTTGGGTTTTTTTGAAGAATTCCAACCCAAGATCAATTGATAAGTTTGTATGTGACGTTATTGGACATGTAGCCTCTGTCACAGGTGAAGAACTCTATATGAATATCAAAGAGGGAGCTAGACAGGGAGCACGTGTCGAGTGAGATGTCACATTTACGACTGCCACTATATGAGATGCAACTATGGAGCATCGATGAGTGCTACAAGAACTTGAGCAGGTGAGAAGTGACAATGAAAGATTGCATGCACTATTATCCCAAACCATCCAATGGCTTGATATAGACAATGCATATGTGGAGATGTGCATAATAGCAAGCAATTATTCTCAACAAGCGCATGATGCACAAGCTGCCTTGCAACATATCGAAGATGGGGTCATAGTCTCAATAATTAGTCATGATTTTGTTGGCCTCGTCATGTGCAAACCATCCATGATACCTACAGCATTACAATACATCTTGGACAGGCCATGTTGCCCAATTTGCCAAGATTGTTTTGACAGGGCCATAGGACACTATGCCCTCCATTGTGATCATTGCTTTCACCTTGTTTGTCTTGTGAATACTTTAAAGGGGAGAAGTGCATGTGCGGCATGCAACGCTCTTGTGGCATGTGAGTTGTATCACATGCTCGGCATTGGCACAACATACTCTCCCGATCCGAGGCTACGTACAATTTAAATGATAAGGAGAGGAAGAATTTTGTATACAAACATATTTATAATATAAAGTTAATTTTTGGGCATGTGTTATCTATTTGCAATAATTGTTTTGAAGGTTTGTTCCAAAGGTGTATTGAATTAATATTCCTATTATTTTTAATTATGGAGGAATTTATTTATGATACTGGAAATGGATTGCTCTCATAAAGTGTAATATTTTGTTTTAGTAATCGATCATCATCATGGTGATTCTACTTGCTGTCCTCATGATCATCGCTAGCACCCTACTGGGGGTAACAATTGTTTGTGGCTGCTTCATGGTACTCTATCGCCACGGGTTGCACATTTTACTAGGGGCCCAAGGCACCCATGAACCACCCGTTGTCACATGAGCTGGCTAGAAAACACTTCAACTTAATGTATTTTGATACTCATCTTATATGTGTGGAGCTTCTTCTTGGCTTTTTTTTTTGCTGAGGCCATTTTGTAATGGCCATTTTTTGCTGAGGCCATTTTGTATTGGGCACTATATTTGTTCCCATGTTGTAACTATTTTTTTTAAAGGCCTCATTTTGTATGAATAGTGCCAACAATAATATTTCCAAACTATGGATACACAATCTGCATCTATAATTATTATTTTGAAAAGGCTGATGCCTGAAGTGCTACTTGTTGAATTGTCAAACCTTTGAAGTAAAATTGTTAAAAATGCAATGTTTGTTGAGAACTGTTGAAGTAATTAAAGTGGCTGCATTGATTGTTGAAATTTATTGAAGTAATTAATGTGGATGCATTATTATTGTCATAATTTGAAGTGGAATTATAAATAATGCAACGTCTACTCCACTTAAACATGGTCCACTCGAGGAACTTTAATAAGAGATCACAGTTTGCAAATGATAATTTTGTAACATCCTCCAGTCAACTTGCAAAACTAGGAATAAGTGCAATTGCTGAAGTAATTATTATGAGCATAATTTGAAGTGATAAAAATTCAATGTTAGTTTCACTATATTCACCCTTTGCAAAATCAGTTTCACCATATGTCAATTCAAAATTAAAAAGGTGATTTACAATGCCTCAAAACAGTATTATTGGACAACAAGTCCCAAAATGGTACCAATAACAAGAGTTTGCAGGACCCTAATCTCTTAGTCCCTTACATTTTGAAATTCTTCCATGCACATCACCCAAGAAATACAACCTCCTTCTCAAGCAAGAGCCAATGTATGTCTGATGACAAACATTACATCTCCACTATCCACCATGTAGCATCATAACATTATTCTCCACGTTTGCGACAACTTCACCCGCATCTGTAAACTACGCTATTATGTCAACATCAATACTAGCAGGTGGCTGTAAGATGGCGGCTACTCTTTGTGCACCATCGCCTCTGCACTGTGGCATTTTCCTATTAAGATCTCCTAGGAAGTGCCATAACATCCTCGTCGGTGAGCCTCAAAATTCTTGATGGCAGATATCACATCTCCAACAATTTCTTGCTATCATTGTAACATAGTTGCATGCTTCTACTGAACCTCCATTCAACTTTGGAGCCATTGAGTGCTATCAAATTAAGGAGTTTAGCTAATTCAATTTCTTTCATAATCATCAAAAATAATCTATCCCTTTGAAATGCATTTTTAACCTAACTTCCAACATGTGAGTACTCCATGCAAGCTTGCTAGACCTCGAGAGAGAGAAATCTTCCAGCTATCTTGCCCCCTCCTGATGTGGTTCGATGATTATAAACTGGTAATATACCTATTAAAACAAGCATGGGATGGATAATCACCTTTTCCCACGTCCTTCTCTCTCCTGAGTAAGCATCTATCTGTACTATGATCATCCACAACATCATGCTCTATTGATAGATGTTGGTATTTTACACACACTAGTGCAGTAGCTAGCATCACTTACACAAGTACATTAAGGTTGCAAGCAATTGGATAATGTGTTCCAAGTTTGAACATTGAAATAAAACAATTGTAATACCATCTAAATATTGTAGCAGTACTTCAGATTGGTATGATATCCATCAACAAAATTGATGACATCAATGTACGTCAATTTTATTTTAATAGAACATAAGCACGATTGTAATACCATCTAAATGCTATAGCATAATTTCCAATTGATATGACGTCAATTAACAAAATTGATGTGGATGTTCAACAAAAAAATGCTTTAGCATAACTTCCAATAGGTATGACATCAATCAACAAAATTGGTATGATGTCAATCAATTAGCACAATATTTAATAAGTCAGAATGTAAGCAGGATCAACAGTGTATATAGTATTTTAAGCTTGGGAATGATTGCTCATGAGTGATCACAAAGTTTCCTCATCCTCATCCTCCTCATCACTAGAGCTTGCTTCGACTGCTGCTGCAACTTGCAATTGTCCAACAATGGGAGGATCATTCAACGGACCTGGGAGATCACAATGTACCCACTTGGCTAAATCTCCATCATTGCTCTCTCGCTTAACATCATCCAAAACTCTACCATTTGCATAAACATATACCAATTTCTCTACTCTTTCTATCTTCAAGTGATTTCTTATGTGACTGAATGAACAAAGATGTAATTACTCCAATTTCGTTCACTCGACAAATTGCTACAAGGCTGGGATAGCACTTTCAATGCCGATGTTTGCAAATGAGGTGTCAAAACTCCACACTCTTCCCACCATCTCCATGCAGGCATCTCCTTTGGAAGGTCTTGTATTCTTGTATATGCAAACAAACCTTCCCTATTTCGAAAAGTGGATAATTCCTTGACAACAGTAGCATATTCAGACCCATCCTCAAAAAATCATCCCAAGAGATTATGCCAAGGTTGCAATACGTGTTCCAATGTTTTTAGATGATACTCCCACCATTGGGGATCTAGAATATGGCTAGCATAGTGGATGTCATTGTGAGCATTATTCCATCGCTTTTGAAACATCTTTTGCAAAGTGGCACGATGACCGGCTTGTAAACATTTTAAAATTGACGTTTTAATACCGCCACAAATCCCTCCAGAAAGATATTAGTAGCATGGAGATATTTATGAAACAAGAGCATAGCATAAAAAGAAGATTGGATCAAATGATATCATTTGTTCAAAAATCATATTCGGAGCCTTTTCAAAAGGGTCTCTCTCTCTCTCTCTCTCTCTCTCTCTCTCTCTCTCTCTCTTTACTCGGGGGGGTCAATGCTAAGTATGTCAGTCTAGAACATGTGCTCAATAGAAGGTATTTAAAAATACTATCAATTCATAGATTTTACATTTACACATAGGGTCAAAGAATTATGGACCTATGAAAAATTTGATTGTACATGATGGGCTTTTAAATTATCTTTATACTAGAATGGCCTTTGTTGTAGTGGTGTGCACTTAGTCCTTTTGCTCAAGCGGCTTGGGTTCAATTCTTGCAGGCTACCTGTCTAATGTTTACCTCATTTTTGTCATTGCCCACCCTTATTAGGCTTGCTTCTGTCAGGATTCTTGGAAAGTTCTCCTGCAACTATTCTTTGCTATTTTTTCTATCAAATCAACTTGTTAGGGGTGGCTTCCCTAATCTTCTTTTATCAAGAATAGGGTACATGATAGCATCTAGTTGTTGTTTTCATCTTCTACCTATAGATAGGTGATTACTTGCTACGTGGGAAAGTTCTCATTTGATTCAAGGTTTTGGATCCCACTGATTAGCTCGAGAGAATCTAATTCAACCTTAACATAAAGTTTCTAGCCAATTGTTTGCTGCCCATAGCTGCTTTCATGCATTTGGTGAGATTCTTGTTCATGGAGATATGTGCTTCTAGTGGATGGTCTAAGGTGCATTTCTTTCCTCTAAAAAAGTCGGTCGTTCTTGCACGTCAGTCCAGATTATGGCTTTTTGGGTTAGCATCTCTTTTTCCTCTCAAAAAGTTGGCCATTCTTGAGGGTCGCATCTCTTTATCCTCTATAAAGAGGATGTTGGTTTAATCATCTAGCCCTTCTCTTCGTCACTTCTTGTGCTTCAAATATGTCAAATGCAAGAATAGCTTTAATGCTTGGGCACACAGGTGGATATGTTTTCAGTATCATCCATTCTATGGAGGAGACAATATGTCATAACAAAACTTGCATTACGTCATTTTCTAGGTTATCATCGTGTCTTTCCATCCTCTTTGATTTGTATATGGCTCCCTCGAAAATTCCATGAAGCAAGATCATGATTACCCATACAGTAGCTGCACTGAGTATTTTCCTACTTCAAAAGATCAATTCAAGAATGTTTATTGATTCACTACCTGAAATTGAGCGAGGTGGATGTGTACCGGTAAAGGTTCATTAACTCCCAAATCTTAGTCATTCCATTGATGGACGTTAGTGTGACTGGCTCCTCCCAAATTTTGTTGTCCAATGTAAACTGTAGAGGCATATGGTTCAAGTTGCCGTACTCCACTACTCCCAACATCCTAGTGAGAACAAAATCATTGAGGGATAAGGACTCTCAAATGGATCAAGCACATATGGTAGATCACTTGGAAGGGTTGTAATGCCTTCAGACTTGTTCTCCATGTGGTCAACGATAAATTGGAGTACTGCATATGTTTCGAGAGGGCTTTGGAAGATATCAACACTAGGAAATGGAGTTGAATCCCTAAAGAGATTGGGAAGTTAACGAATCTCTATTTCTAGTTCTACTCACTCTCCAGCAAAATCCAATATCCAGCTTGGTGAGAAAGAGTCCCCTTGGTCAAACTAAATAAATATGGATGAATTAGAATAAGTGTCACCAAACATGTATATTAAATCCCTTCACGGTCCCCACAATGGGGAAAGCAAGTCAACAACCACTTTTCAAAGTCATATGAGATGAGTCGAGGAGATACCAATGCATAATCAGATAACATAATAGCACATAATAAATGTTGTTAGATATTTATTATGGGGAAAGCAAGGCAACAACCACTTTTCAAAGTCATCTGAAGATAAGAAGGCTAAGGAGGCTTAAAATATATACACAAGGCAAGAGATAAGAGAAAACTCCACACAATTTCATTTGATAGTGCCTCAATGTATAGGCAAAGTACATGATCAACATGTCTCCAGTCCATCATCACATACTCTTGTAGGGCACCCCATTTTCTGAGTAACCCCCCCTTGGTGCCAACATGACTACTACAAGGTGGTTAGATGTGAGTATTACAACTTTTCACGACCCCTTTAGTGCCAACACATCTACTTGAGGGGGTTAGCTGTGATAAAACAAAACATAGGTCTACTCATTTTGTGACCTTTATAATTTACTGAAGAGGTAGTGAGGTTGTCAATGTAGTAGCTTCAAAGAGGTGAATTTCGGCTCCTTTCTCCCTCCCCTCCCTCCCTTTGTGTGTGTGTGTGTGTGTGTGTGTGTGTACACATGTGCATGCATGTGTGTGCCCCTGCTTCGGTTAACACTTTTCATTATTTGAAATCTTACCAATTACCCCTATGTAATTATTGCTCCTAGTGAATCACAATAATACATTAAAGTATTCATGCTCTCTTGTTTCTACATGGTAACTAGAGATTTCTTTGTAGTGGGTCTTAGCAATGACTCACATGTCATGGGGTAGTGGAATATATGCTGACAAAATCTCCACTCCTAGCTACTCCTTATGGGAGCAATGCATAGCACAAGTCATCTGCAAGTGTCACGCAAGCGGCCTATGGATTTGTTGCAATGTAGAATCATGCAAGGAAGGGGGAAGAGGAAGAGGGGAGGGGAGAGGGAGGAGGGGAGAAGGGGGGAGGAGGAAGGGAAGAAGGAGAATGGAGTGAAGGGGGATAGAGTGACAACCACAAAGGCACTATGAGGAAACAAGAGAACACCCAAAACACTCTCTTGGAAGAGAAGAGGGAGCATGTATTCAACTTGGTGCAAACAACAATGAAGACCAAAGTCACCCATTTGGTCTTTTATACATGTCACCTTTTGAAGGGAGGGCCAACCCTTTTCCTTTTTAGCACTCTCCCTCACTTTACAACCAAGGGCTCTTGGGCCTGTATGGTGCCAAGGCATATTGCTATTCTTACCATCTTTCCCTACTAGGCAGAAATAGCCCTTGTGTTAACCATATTAAAGCACTTGGGACAAGCCTAGCATTAGGAGATGTTCCTAACCGGCTCCCAAATAGCGCTTGTGTTAGCCTCGCCACTCGTAGACTTAGGTGATTTGGGGCTCAAACTCCTTGAGTGCCCTCACATCTTCACTTTTTTGTGGTCATGCATGATGCTTGAGGCTCAAACCTAGAGTGGCAAGGCTTAGCTTCTGCAAGACACTCAACGGTAACCCTGTCTCGAAATATTTGGGGAGCAAACTCCCCGAGTTTGAGCTGTACTCCTTTCATGGCTATTCTCATTGGCATGGCTATTTTTGTGGATGTAGAGCTAAAAAGTGCAAGGCACTTGCACTCCTCGTGCTTCTATGGAGATGGCCCAGAAGTGTGCATCTCCTTGTTCCTAGCGGTGGTAGCTGGAACATACAACCTGTGCTTGGAATCCTTGAATCCTTGGACTTTGGAGCGGACTTTGGGTATTTGGGGATCAAACTCCCCGAGTTTGAGCTATACTCCTTTCGTGTGCACATTGCTTGTAATCACTAACCTTGGTGTATTTGGGTATCAAATTCCCTTGAGCTTGTCCATTGAAGTAGATCGTTTGGCCTGGTCACCTTTACTCACTGATTACCTTGCATTTGGCGGGCTATACTCTACTGATGTTAACATGCCCCCTTTCCTGTTTGCAGATCTGTCCTTGTGTCAGTCATGTTGGAGGAGGTTGGTGGTGAGGAAGGATGGTGTAGTGGTCCAGTTGCCTTGACGTGAGGCGAGTGAGGTATGTGTGCTCATTTCAAAAATGTGTGGCATGCATATCCTTGTAAGTGTGGAGGTGATGCCTGTGAAGATTACAGATAAGGAGGTAGAGGCAAAGGTCCTGGAACTGAGTTGGACCGACGTCAGGGTTGAACACAATCTGGCTGTTCAAATTGTGGATGCGGTCATCGATGGGGTGGCTGTGGGTGGGAAGATCGTGAAGGAGTAAGAGGATTAGGCGATTGAAATGGACGGCAGTGATGACAGTAGGATCTGGCACTGAGCTGTATGTGTCATTGAATGGCTAGAGGCAAAAGCAAAAACCCTCTTGTGTCATTTCTTTGGGAAAGTTGTACTTAGGGAAATTGTACAACACATTGGGGTCCTACTACTGGGGAACTCAAAAGGAAGCCCAAGTCCAACGTCATTCCATGGGCATGTAGAGTGGGTGGACTTGATGATTGATGGGCGCACTTTGATAGTAGCACCAAAATTTCTCTAGGTTTAAGAAGGGGAGCCGCCAATTTGGTTGTAGACCAACATCTGCATCAATCATCATGAGGGCTCGGGCATCGAGGGCAAGGCTGTATCCTCCTCTCATGTGCTTGGGATGCGTGCCCACAGTGCCAGTCATCGAATGGCTATGCTATGAACTATGTGAGGGGGTGCACCTCAAGACTTTGGTAGAGGTGGAGGTGTGAGCCCTCGAGTTGGCACTTCCAATGGTGCATTAGCATGCTATTTGGTAGCTCCTGAAAGGACTGTAAGTTCGGGCACCAATGAACATCTTCAAGGGGAGAAACTGGCGAGGATGGTGGAGTGTCATCATCTATGAGCGGCATGTGGGGGTTAAAGGTCACTGTGCCTTAACCCCAGTTATGTACAATACTCAAACACATATATAAATGAATGAAAAAGAAGATTAGGGTGGTTCTGCACCCACCAAACTTGTGTGGCTCTCTATCTCTATCTCTCCCTCTTCCGTTCTTGCTTCCGTTGAGAGCACTCTCAACTGGTATCAGAGCCCGGGTGATCTAGCTGAGCGTGCGTGAATGCTTGAAGCTCAGCAGCTCTGTGGGAGGAAGGAGAAGCTTTGTGGGAAGCTTTGTGGGTGACTTTACTTGCATCCGAGTGTGCAGAGACCTTGGAGGAACCTTTGGAAAAGTCACTTTGGCTTTACGAAGTGGTTTTGAGAGCCTGTTAAGAGCTTTCAAAGAAAAAGTCGTTTTTTGAGCTTTTCCCTGTTCCGTTCGATGACAGAGACTCCGTATTGACTTGTAGAGGCAACTATTGCTTGCTTTTGGTGTCCACATTACTTCAGGAGCCTGGAAACACCTTTATTCTTGAATCTGGGATCATTTCAGTGGATTTCTGACTCACTGTATCAGTTCCTGCGTTTTTTGCCCGAGTGTTGGAACTGAAGTTTGGAGCAACCATTTGCAGATCTGTCAGTTCCGGTGGACTCAGGAGGTCCTAAAACTTCTATGTTGCTCATCATTCACACTCCGGTGGAGTTTACAGATAGCTCTGTTTCCAAAAACGTTTTTCAGTCCGTGTGTTGGACCCAGTGATTGAGACCACGGTTTCCAAAACCGTCTGTCCCATTGCGTTCCGGACGCCCAAAAACCCCTACCTATCAGTTCCTGCGTGATTCGGTGGAGGATTTTCAGAGTTATAAATCTCTGTGTATTCGATTTCGTCTCTCTGTTATGCATTTTTCATACTAAGGTTTTGAAACCTTAGATTTATGCCACATGGCAGTGGATAAGTGTTGACTCCCATTTCTCACTCATCGGTTGGGATTTTGGAGTTCTGGCAGAAGAGAGATATTTGCAGATTTTCTTGCTGAGTCCGATTATGCAATGGCGCCCATGTTTTGAAGCATCACAGGTTCTATTTTCAGTAGCGCTCATTACCGTGGGACTATGATTTCTTGAGCATACCTTATGCAGATCACTCTGGTTGCAGTTTGAGCAGTGTGCGCTCATTCGTGGTATGCATTGGGTTGCAGTGGATGATTTATAGGCCATTTGGATGCATTGCGGTCCTTGTTGGATGCGCTGATAGGCCCAAATTGCCTTGTGGGATGCTATTTTTTATGGACGCTTTGCACATGGATGCTATTTTAAGCTGAGGGACAGCTTTGACACATTGTTGGTGATGCACTCATAGTGCTATGCTCTCTTGGATGAGACATTATTGATGCATATGCCAGTGGACAGTGTTTATGCTTGAGTCATTTGGCACTTATTGGCATTTTCGTTTGGGCCAGATTTGCTCATATGGATGCATAGTATATGCACATGAGTCTGATGCATCTTTTGATGCTTTGAGCTTTGAATTTTGGTGATATTTCACACTATTGTGGCATACACATTTGGGTGCACCTAGTATTTGGTGTGATTCTCTCTTGCAGGTACTAGCATTTGGGATTTTGCTTTATTTGCATCATGGCATCCTCTTCCATGCCTGAAAAGGAGATTTTCAGCATTAAAAAGTTTGATGGGACAAACTTTTCTTTGTGGAAAGAACAGATAAGGGATGTGCTTATTCAAAAGAAGCAGATTAAACCCTTGGCAGGGATTGAAGCTAAGCCTGCAAATATGTCTGAGGATGATTGGAATGAGTTGGATGCATTAGCAAAGTCTACTATTAGACTTCATCTTGCAGAGTCAGTTTATTTCACAGTAGTAAATGAGCAAACTACGGAAGATTTGTGGAAGAAACTGTGTGCCACTTATGAAAAGGAAACTGCCTCTAATAAAGTTTACCTCATGAAGAGGTTGTTTGAGCTACAGATGAAGGAAGGGGTCTCCATTGCTTCTCACTTGAATGAATTCAATATTATTTTCAGCCAGGTTCAGGCTCAGAAAATGAATTTTGATGCGGAGATTAAGGCAATATTTCTCTTATGTTCATTGCCATCCTCATGGGATACCTTCCGTACAGCTGTCAGTAACTCTGCACCTGGTGGAGTACTGAAATTTGATGATGTTGTGGGTAGCTTGTTGGCCGAGGAGATTAGACGGAAGTCTATGGATGGCAACAAGCAGGATGCAGCCTTAAATGTGCAAAGGGGCAGATCACAGTTCAGGGGGAAGTCCCAAGAAAGAGGGAAGTCTCGTAGCAAATCCAGGGCACGGAACATTGAGTGTTACCATTGTGGCAAGAAGGGCCATATGAAAAAGGATTGCTACAAGTTGAAAAGAGAGCAAAAGGATAAGAAAAAGAATGCAAATTGGGGTGCAAATCAAAAGGAAGAGAGTCCAAGGGAGGACAAAGGAAAAGTGAAGATCGAGGAGATCAATGCAGTCACACGTGATAGTGACAATGATGTTCTCTTCATGTCTAGTTTATCTGCAGAGTTGCTTACCACTTCCGATGATGCATATTCCCAGGATTGGATTTTGGATTCTGGTGCTTCATTCCATGTTACTCCCCATAGGGAATGGTTCTCCACTTATGATAGTGGAAAGACAGGTTGTGTGCATCTTGGAAATGACTATGCATGTGACATAGTGGGAGCAGGTGACAAAGTTTTCTTTTGCAAATGGGTTTGCATTTGTTTTGAAACATGTGAGACATGTGCCTAAGCTGACCAAGAGTCTTATTTCAGTGGGTCAGCTAGATGATGCTGGTTTTCACACCACTTTTGGCTTTCAGAGTTGGAAAATTCAGAAGGGCTCTATGCTTTTGGCCAGGGGTGCCAAGTGTGGGACTTTGTATCCCTTACATGTATCAGGGGTATTTGATCATGTTGTTGCAATAACCGAGCAGCCAAGCACTTCTTTGTGGCATTGCAGGTTGGGGCACATGAGCCAGAATGGAATGAAACTCCTATGCCATTTGGGTTATGTACCGCATTTGAGTTTCTCTGATTTTGAATTTTGTGAGCACTGTCTCTATGGGAAGCAGACTAAATCAGCCCATAAAAGAAGGGGAAAGAAAGAGTTTGAAATGCTTGATTTGGTGCATTCAGACGTATGTGGTCCCATGCCTACACGGTCATTAGGCGGGGCCGAATACTATGTGACATTCATTGATGATGCAACTAGGAAAGTGTGGGCTTATGCTATAGCTCGGAAGAGTGATGTATTCCAGGTATTTCAGAAATGGCTGGCCTTGGTTGAGAATCAGTCAGGTAGAATGCTTAAATGCCTACGGACTGACAATGGTGGAGAGTATCTCTCTCATGACTTTCAGCATTTCTGTGATACACGTGGGATTAAGAGGGAGCTCACATCCCCTCGTACTCCAGAGCAAAATCCAGTTGCAAAAAAGATGAATCGTACCATTCAAGAAAGGTTGCAATGCATGCTTTCCAATGCAAGTCTTTCTGGTGGTTTTTGGGCTGAGGCAATGAAGACTGCAGTGCATGTGATCAATAGATCACCTAGTAAGAGTTTGGATGGTGGTATTCCTGAAGAGGCATGGAGTGGCAAGAAGCCCTCTTACTCTCATTTGCGTATATTTGGGTGTGAGGCATATGCACATGTGCCAAAAGAGCTTCGAAAGAAGCTAGATCCTAAGTCTAGGAAATGCATCTTTCTAGGTTATGGTGAAAGTGGAGAGATGGGCTATCGTCTCTGGGATCCAGAAGCAAAGAAGATCATACGCAGCCATGATGTGGTCTTCAATGAGAAGAAGATGCATAAGGCACCCATGAGGGATGTGGAAATGAGGAGAATCACTTTCCAGGATGTGAATCCACCTGCATATGTTGATAGGCAGCAAGCTGTCCATGCACCAAATGTGCAAGAAATGGTACAACCAAGTACTCCCACAGGTATACAATCAAGGGTAGATGATGGATCATCTATTGGTGGAAATGATGAGCCAAATGTGGCTGATATGCAAGTGGGACAGCAAGCTGAAATGCCCTTGAGAAGATCATCTAGAGTGTCTAGACCGCCTGATAGGTTTGTTCCAGGGGTAGACTATGTGATGCTTACTGATTGCGGGGAGCCTTCTTGCTACAGAGAGGCTATGATGCGTGAGGATCAACGCAAGTGGGAGTATGCTATGCAATCAGAGATGAGTTCACTTATGAAGAATAAGACTTGGGACTTGGTTTTTTTGCCACATGGAAAGAAAGCATTGCCATGTAAATGGGTCTACAAAATGAAGGTCACAGGTGATGATGTGCCTAGATACAAGGCCCGTTTGGTTGCTAAAGGGTTCAAGCAAGAGAAGGGTGTGGACTTTGATGAGATATTCTCTCCGGTTGTGAAGATGACCACACTTAGATGCATGCTTGGACTAGTGGCAGTAGAGGATATGGAGCTTATGCAAATGGATGTCAAGACAGCTTTCTTGCATGGGGATTTGCATGAGGACATTTACATGGTGCAGCCGGAAGGCTTTGAAGAAAAGGGCAAAGAGCATTTAGTTTGCAAGCTGAAGAAGAGTCTCTATGGTCTTAAGCAAGCACCTAGAGAATGGTATCAGAAGTTTGATGCTTTCATTCGGTCCCAGGGTTTTAGAAGGAGTGAAATTGATCACTGCCTCTACACTAAAAGGGCTAAGGATAGTAGCCTGATAATCCTGGCACTATATGTGGATGATATGCTATTGGCTAGCAAGAATACTTATGAGCTAGATGCATTAAAGGCCAAGTTGCATGAGGCCTTTGATATGAAGGATTTGGGATTTGCAGGTCATATTCTTGGTATGCGCATCACGCGTGATCGGAGTAGGAAACTCCTTTGGCTTTCACAAAAAGAGTATGTTACAAAAGTATTACAACGTTTCAATATGGAGGGGGGGAAGGCAGTGAGTACTCCATTGCCTCCATATGTGAAACTGAGTCATACAGATAGTCCCAAATCAGATGAGGAGAGGGCCATGATGGCCAAGGTTCCTTATGCATCAGCAGTTGGGAGTCTTATGTATGCTATGATAGCTACTAGACCAGACATTGCATTTGCAGTGGGAGTTGTTAGCCGGTATATGGCTAATCCAGGAAAGAGGCATTGGGAGGCAGTTAAGTGCATCATGAGGTACATGAAGGGTACCAAGGAGATGTGCATTTGCTTTGGTAAAGGAGACATGCGTGTACTTGGGTACACAGATTCAGACTATGCAGGGCATGTGGATAGTAGGAGATCCACTTCCGGTTATGTGTTCACCTTTGCAGGTGGTGCAGTGTCGTGGATGTCTCGTGCACAGAAGTGCATTGCTTTGTCTACCACAGAGGCTGAGTATGTTGCAGCCACAGAGGGTTGCAAGGAGGCTATATGGCTTGATCGGCTAGTGGGAGATTTGGGGATTCATACAGGTGTACCGACATTGCATAGTGATTCCATGAGTGCTATTCAGCTAGCACGGAATCCGGTCTTTCATGCAAAGACCAAACACATTGAGGTCAGGTACCATTTCATCAGGGAGGTACTTGAGGACAAGCGCATAGAGCTTGTCAAGGTTCATACAGATGATAACCCTGCAGATATGCTGACGAAGAGTCTACCTAGTCAGCGGTTTGAGTATTGTCGTGTATTGATGGGCATTGGATAGTATGCTCACTGGTTGTTCTCCCTTAAAGGCACATTGTCCTTTAAGTGGGAGGTTGTGGGGGTTAAAGGTCACTGTGCCTTAACCCCAGTTATGTACAATACTCAAACACATATATAAATGAATGAAAAAGAAGATTAGGGTGGTTCTGCACCCACCAAACTTGTGTGGCTCTCTGTCTCTGTCTCTCCCTCTTCCGTTCTTGCTTCCGTTGAGAGCACTCTCACGGCATGGGCTCCAGCTTTGTCGGGCCTGCAAGAGTTGCGATGTCAGTGCTTTGTACAAAATTTGCTACTTTGAGTAGTGTGTTGAAGGCTTCGTTCAAGAAGGTCGATCAGAGCATTAGAGGAGATGGACTGAGAGGGTGCGTGCTATGCGGTGGTGGTGTTAGAGGCATTAGACAAGTACTCAAGCAATGTTGTCCAAGGGAGGGGAGGTTGGGCAGCTTGTTGGGTGGGCTGAATGGTATCTAGGGGAGGCGGTAATGGAATATCTATAGGGGGGCAGTGGTATTAAAGAGAGTGACTACATTTTTTCCCTCTTCCTCGATTACTTCCTCTAGGTAGGCTACATGAATTGTTTCAAAATTGCTCACCAAGGTCTCAAGTGAGTCTTGGAGAGCTTGTAGCACCCTATTAAAGAGGATTATAATTCCAAGGGGTTGGTAGGTTGTGGACTAGTAGGCCACAAGGTGTCCTTAACATTGGACTACTGAGGCTCGGCCATAGGTCTGCATCTAATTTATGTCTACATGTAGACTTTTGGGAGTGCAGACCCATGGCGTGAATTCCTCGGGCTTTGCGAGTTGCATCACTTCATCATCCGCTAGATAATCAAGGGACTCAGTGATGACATGGCACCAAGCTTGAAAATTAAGAAGAATGGGATGGGCAGATAGGGTTTGGAGATTGGAGGGGCAGAGAAGAGATAGAGAAGTGGGCTAAAGGTCAAGAGAGAAATATGACATGGCTAAGATGGGGCGGCAGTGGTCAAGATTATGGCAAAGAATAGTCTGGAGGGCGTTAGGAGGAACTGGAGTACTGAGGTCTAGGTGGAAGATAAGATTTTGTGTGTGGAGTGCATCAAAGTGCATTTGAAGGGTTTGGGCGATGGTGCGTGGTGCAAGTGTGTATGTGGCTAATTGTGCAGACACCTCCCTATACATCTGAAACTCTTGCTGCTCACAGTCTTCCAACCCTGACTTCTCAAATTGGCCAGTGGCGCACTGGCTTTCGATTTCTTCTTGGAGGGAGACCATTAGGTTCCTCTCTTATGGTAGGAGATCTTGTAAGGAGCAGATCTATTGGTCGTGGGACTCCTGTGAGTAGGCGTACCACTGCTTTGCCTATGTTTGTTGCTCTAGCATTGTGCGTAGGGTTGACTCTGCATTGTCCACTTGGTCCATGAGCATCTAGACCAGCGATTCACTGGTGGCAAGGTCATCCTTGACCTTCATAAGAGCAAGCTTGAGCTCTTCCACCTTGGCCCAGTATTCCTCAGCTTGATGTAGTGCAGCATTGGGCTACAACCATTGTCGAGACTGGCTTTTATGTGCAAAGAGCTAGGCTTGGATGAGACTAGAGGAGAGTTTTGAGGCTTGCTCCTACCTCCTCTGTAAGATCATGCGTGACTTGGGGCAGTTGTGCCATGGCTTCAAAGAGGTGCAGCTCCATCACAGTCGTGCATGACAACTATTCTACCATCATGTGGCTATAGCCACTCTTTGCCTATACTGGGGATGCTGCAAAATTGTATGGCCTCTGCTAGGCCTACCCATGGAGTGGAAGAGGTGCCGATGGCGAAGGATGTTATCTCCTGTGGATACTAAGATGAAGGGCATAGCAGGAGTTGTTAGCATAGTTTTGGCTCCTATATGGAGACCAATTTTGATTGTGTCATCGCCCTAGAGGTCTTCAATGAGAATAGGCCCTCCTTGAACCTGTTTGCCCTTATCTTGAGGACTTGCCTGCCGCTAAAGGCGTACTTGTCATTGCATGAATTCGTGCAACCGGCGGTCCTCATATTAGTCGAGCAGTTGACTTATTTCCGGTTGCACCTGAGCTATCGGAGTGACACTTGGCATTGTTCTTGCTCTCTTGGGCCTTATCTCTATGTCTTCCTACTCAGTCTGTACTGGACCAATGGTAGATTTCTTGGTGAGGTCAAAGCCGATTGGCAGATGTTGACTTCTCAAGTAAAAGAGGACTGGCATGTACAACATGGGATTGCTGACGATGACATCCCCGTGGGTGCCGAGATCATCTCACATTTGGCTGCAGAAGTAGTCAACCCAGTTCATCTCTTGGAAGTTCACCATTCTCAGCAAGATATTGGGCATAATGGACTGATGATGGTCCATGTGCTTAACTTGAGTGAGCCATTGCAAGGATCTTGCTGGTCGCTCTACTTCGGGCTTGTGGATGGCCGTGAACTGGATGGGGCCCCTGCACTTGTGGCAGTCATAGTGATAGACCATCGAGCTTCTTCTTCTGCTTGTATTTCTCCCCAACCACTAGCAAGTTGAACACTGCCCGCACCATGTCCTAATTGATCTAGTAGTGGTGGGGATTGCTTGTTGCATCACACCGAACACCAATGTTGGTGTTGCTATTGTATGCCTTGAGGAATTCTGCCAATAGAATCATGTCTAGGTGGCATGGGAGACGAGTAGCTATTCTACCCAAGCCTACAAAGTTGAGTGCCTCCACAACTGCCAAGTCCTGGAGACTGGCGTATGCTACTACTGTGTGGTAGTGGAGGGTGTAGTCATGGCTCTCATAGGCAAGGCGCGAGTGTATCACGCAAGCATTTAGCTCTTGGAGCCACGCTTCTCCAAGTGGTTAGTGTGCTTGTGAATGCATGATCTTGTACTCACCTGTAGTTGATGTCGGGGTGCGCCTTCATGTCCTCATGGGAGGCACACCTACTGCAGCTAGCTCTTCTTGAGTGGCATGCCTGGTGGAAGTTTTGTCATCCTATAAGTCTTCCATGAGTATCTCAGTCGGCATGCGAATTGTGGCACAAGGGGTGCTTTGGGAATCCAATGAGCCAGTGGCCTCTGGGTTAGGGTGAGGGTGGAGTCCTAGGTCTGTTTCAAACTCATAGAAGTTGTGTTCGGAATCCATTGCAAATAGGAATGGAAGTTGAGTGATGAGGGAATCTGTGGATGAGGAAGAGCGGGAGGACATAAACTTGCTATTTGGAATGTAGTGGAAGGGGAAAGGAGGGGGCAAGAAACTGTCAGATTTTTGGGTAAATTTTGACAGAGTTCTAGGGCAACAACTATGGTGACAACCCGGTGGGGTAGGTTTGCTTATATAGATTTCCTATCCCCATGATTGGCGAGATATTGGTATGGTGATGGTTGGCATTGAAACTCTCTGGCAATGGTCAACACTGAACTTCGATGGCAAACGGTCGACAGGATGTGGCCAAAGCTGTGACTAATGTGGTAATCGAATGGTGATGAGGCAGTACGATTTGGCATGACGACGAGTGGTGGTGTTTGGCTTTAGCATCGATCGACGGGATATCAGAATCACAACGATTGATAGCGTACTTTTTGGCGACGATCGGCATTGAACTTTGATGGTGGCAATCAACATTTTACTTGTTGGCGATGGTATACTAGTTTGGCAACATCCAGCGGGGTAGTGACTGTGCAAAAGAGAGAAAAGGAAGAAAGGAGTGGGGTGTGGGGTGGGGGCAAAAGGGTGACTGAGCAAAGTACACTTGTGTGGTGCAACGTGATAGTGAGGTCAGCGTGCAAGAGTGTGAACACTTGTACAAATGCAAGAATGAACCCTAATCACCTGGTGCTAATCATGTGTGTGCATGCGGTGTGTTTGGCAGGGACTAGTGGGCTACGGGTGCATCAGGTGAGATGCTTACCATACTGACTCACCTAGACCTGGACACGATGATTATGATGCATGCCGTGGAGGCGGATGCCATATTGCATCACAACGAGTAAGGAGCCATGTAGAGTCTGTGCCCAACTTGTTCTTTACCTTGGATGCCAGGGGCACATTTGTGCCGGACTTCGTTGTTGTTGCGTCCTCTTGGGGGAAGCAAGCTTTCATGAGTCTACCCATGGGACCAACCCTTGCTTGTGTGAGTAGGACGACACCATTACCTTCGAGTGTTTGTCCCTAGGGAGAGGTTCTTGTGTAACTCTTCATGGGTGGAATTCAGTTCTTGCAGAGTTCCTTGACTCGTTGTGGTGATACTTGTGTTAAGTCAGACCGCCCATGGCACCTGTGCATATTTGATACTTCAAGGCTAGCCTACTGTGTCCGGTTCATTGGCAAGTTCTTGTGGTGCTATATCTTGGGAAGACACAGGTTCTTGTGGTGCTGCCTTCGACGCCTTCAGGGTTTGCACTATCGATTTTTGGACCAAGGTGTTTTTCTTGCCTTGGCCACCCAAGCGGATGGGGTAATTGTTGGTGATGTGTGGCGGTGGATGTGGTTAGAGTGCTCAGTGTGGCTTTCTTTGGGTAGTAGATGGATTTGGAGGAAGCATTCTTGGGGTGGCTCGAGCTTCCATTACTCCTTTACCATTCTCTGGGCATCGGTTCTAATCGAAGTGATGTTGGGCACAGAGGATAGCATCTTGTACTTGTAGCTCTCAGATTTCTTGGGGAGGGGATGGTGGCATCGATCGAGTGGGCAATGGCATTGGTTTACCACTGTGGCAAGCTTTCTTCTCTTTTTGAGCTGGGCCCTTAAGTGGCATGCTATTGGAGGCTGGGGCTTCCGGTTGGCCTTGCTTCATTGTCGTGGCTCGATGAGGTCAAAGCGGCGGGGCTTGGTCCACACAGTGGGACTATCGCTGTGTGGCCACCATTGGTAAGTGAAGCAATTTGAGCACACCAGTCGATTTGATAGTTGACGGCGTAGCACCACGTTCTTCCTAGAATGATCTGTTCTTTGCTGGCTTTTGTAGGGAGAACATAAAATCATATATCCATAGCTTGGCGAACAACCATTAGACTTAAATTTACATAACCCAGAGTTTGTAGAAGTTGGCTATTTATAGCTCTTATTGAGGCAACGGTGAGGGTTAGGGGTACCTGTAGCTTTCCCATACCTCTCGCTCCTAGGTCCATGAGTGCTTTAATGCACATGCATGGAACCTATAACTGAACAAGCAACCTGGCTGGCTCTACTGTTAGCTCATCTATTAGTTGCATCTGTTCAATCATTGCCTTAAGTAAGGTCATTTTCTACACTGTCGGATCTTAGCATTATGGATTCGGGCTTCCTCGATGGCCTTGTGCTTCATCCTAGCCACCTCTTCCTTGAGTTCTTTTTCTCAATACATGGCTTGAAGGGTGGAGAGAGTGAGTGATCCGTAGTATCTTTTTAGTTTGCTCCCATTTAGGTAGCCATCCATTTTTGTTCCATCAAGGGTGGCTATTCAGCACAACCCCTAGGAAGTGATCTCTACTGCACGGTAAGGACCCATACCTCGGTACTTAAGCTTACGTTTGGTATTGCAAACATTGTATAGGAGTGCAAACTTTTTATGTTAGGCCTTTTCTACTCGGAGAGAGTAGGCTCTGGTCTCTTCTAACTTTTTGAGGTCGACTAGTCGTTTAGCTACTGTGTTTTCTGTGAGTCTTTCTTTTATGGAAGACAGAGGCTAGGCACTACATACTCCATTGGCATTACTGCCTCTACCCCAAAGGCTAACTTGAAGGGGGTACAATGTGTTGCCACTTTGCAGGGGGTCCTGTAGGCCCATAACGCTGCTATGAGCTTATGCTCCCAGTTGGTACGACTGGCTTCTACCATACATGTGATGACCTTACAACATATTTTGTTAGAGATTTTGGCCAGGCCATTTGCTCTGGGGTATTATGGCGTTGACTTTCTATGAACGATCATAAACTCGCTTGTCAGGATTGCTATGGTTTCGTTGAGGAAGTGAGTTCCTCAGTCGCTAACTAACTCCAACGGGCATCCAAACCATGTAATGACTTGTTCATATAAGAATTTGGCGGTGGATCTTGCATTAGCCTTTACCGTGGCTCTTCCTTCTTCCCACTTAGTGAAGGAGTCAGTGGCCAGGATGATGTATTGTGCCCTAGTCCCCTTGGCTATTGCTAGGCTTATGGGATTTATGAAATCGATGCCCCATTTTTTGAAGGGTTGGTCAGCCAGGAATTCGGTTAGGGGCATCATGTTTGCCCTGTGTGGGATTTGGATACATTGGCAGGGATCACATCATTTGATGAATTCAGGCATGTCTCCAAAGAGTGTTGGCCACCAAAGACTAGTGTGCAGCACTTTATGTGCTGTAACATCAACTGACAAAATGACCTCCTACGAGGGCTTCTTTAAGCACCTCGATGTATTCGTGTTTGCACACGCATCTTCGCAGTATGCCATCCTTGCCCATGCGGTATAGTTGGCCTATGATTAGATGTTGCTGATATGGTGCTGCATCCTTAATGAGTTTACAGGCTCTATCCTTCTTGAGGTCTTGGCCTAGGGGTAGTTCGTTGACCAAGTAGTGGCCGATTTCGGTGGCCCATTTGGGAATGACGTCGAGGAAGAAGAGGGAAGCATCGGAAAGATCATCTTCTACTCTTGTTGGAGCCTCACCGTTCGGGATCCTCGATAGGTGGTCAACTAGAACGTGGGTTTTACCCTTGTGCACAGTGACTGTGAAGTCGAATTCTAGGAGGATTAGCATCCACCTAGTGATGCATCCCATCATGCAAGGTCTGTTGACCAAGTATAGCAATGCTTGATGGTCCACGAAGAAGACAACCTTGTTAGCTAACAAGTAGTGCCTGAACTTCTTTACTGCATAGACCATGGTGAGACCCTCTCTCTCGGTGGTATTGTAGTTAACCTCGGCCTCATTTAGTCGATGGCTCGCAAAGTATATTGGGTAATTCAAATTATGCTCCCTGGGTTGGGCTAACACACATCCAATGGCAAAGTTAGAGGCATCAATATGGACGTGGAATATTAAATTCCAATAGGGTGACCTCAACACTGGTACGGTGGCTAGAGCTAGTTTGAGGGTTTCAAAGGATGTTTGGCATTCGTCGGTCCACTCAAAGGATACTAGTAGTTTGTATAATGGGCAAGCTATGTTTGCATAGAATGAGATAAATCTCCAGTAATAGCCCATATGGCTAGTAAATCATTGGACTCCCTTGGGCATTGGTGGGGGGTGGTAACTCCAAGATGAGTTTGATTTTATTGTGGTCCATAGAGATTCCATTACGAGACACTATGCAACCCAGGATGACACTATGTTTGACCCAAACCTGGCACTTAAGGGGGTTGAGGTATATGCGGTATAACTGGCACTTCTTGAGGATGAGCCTGAGATACTTCAGGTGGTCATCCCATTTCAAGTTCACACAGATATCGTCCAAGAAGACTTCCACAAAGTCCCTCAAATATTCCTTGAATACCATAATCATCATACGCTGGAGGTAGCAGGGGCATTGGTTAATCCGAATATCATCACCTTGGCTGCATATACACCCCATTCAGTTGTGAAGGCGGTCTTATGTTGATCTTGGAGGGCAATTGATACTTGGTTGTTGTAACTTGAAAATCCATCTAGGAAGCTATATGCGTCCTTTTTGGCTACCCATTCTAGAACATGTTCCGTGAATGGTAGGGGGTAGTGGTCATGCCTCATGGTGGTAGCATTAACCTTCTTCAAATCCATACATACTCTAATTTTTCCATTTTTCTTCAGGACTATCACAATGGGTGATACCCAGTCTATACACTCGATCTCATAGATGAATCTTGCATTTATGAGTTTATGGATTTCTTCCCTCACTATGAGTGCATATTTAGGATTCATAGGGTAGGGGCATTGCCATATTGTCTAACATCATCCATCCCATCCTCTCGAGATCTTTTGGCCTGTTGGTATGAGATCTTACAATCCTAAATAGTATAGGCCTTGTAGTCGGCTAGTACCTGCCATAGGTCTTCTTTCTCCTCAATCTCCTCCTCTTTTTCTATCAGAGCAATGGAATTTTTGGCCTTAGCCTCGCCTTTGGATACACGGGATTTGGGACCTGAAGGGGGCTCTTCCTTTGTACTTATAGAGCCGACGGTGGTGGTCACCCTACTTACCCTGTTTCCCCAGTTAGAGGAGAACTCGTGGTGTGAGCAATCATGGCACCTATGTAGGATAGCCAGTGAAGATCTGATTTTACCCTTACAGTTCCCTTGCTTACCTCTCAGGGTTTGAGCATGTTAAAGATCCTTCGGGGAACCATCGAGGTTAGATCCTCGGGGTCTAGGATGGTGATCTGAAACCCTACTCTTTTTGGGACATCTATGTTGGCTAAGATGTGCATCCAGTTCTACAAGAATTCAGGCTTGGGGAGAGGTGCATACTAGAAGTCGTCGAATTCCTTCTCATCCTCTTCCTTGTCATACAGGGTTGGAATAATTTTAGAGACGTGGTTCGGGCAGTGGTGTTGGACTCTGTGGCAAAGTGGTGTCCTACCAAGGGGTGGGCCTTGTAGGTGTGTAAGTCCACTTTCATGGCCTACTCCTCGTGCTGTAAGTAGATATTATCATTGCACGAGTCCGGACATTTGCAAGAAGAGTTTACCTAGGATAGCTTCATATCCTGGCTATTAAGTGAAGTCCATGACCACGAACCTGACGAGGTATGTGAATCCAAACACCTTAATGTTTATGCTAGTCAGCACTCCTAGGGGTTCCGCGGTTCCTCCATCGGCTAGCTTTACTACCAGATGGGTTTGCTCGAGTGTGGGTTTCCCCCATTTCTCGCAACATTCCTTGGTGCACACACTCACTCCTACTCTCCCATCCACGATGGCTTCCACCTTCTAGTTTTGTAGACTATGGGGATAGAGGCGTTTGTGTCATCACCCTCGAAATACTAGCCTAGCTTGTTGATGGGAATCTTGGGTAGGTTTTGCCCCTTTTCTAGAGTTGATTGGTTGGGCTTAGGGCTGGTAGGGGTGGCAGGGGTTGGAGGTAGGAACGGTCTGTTCATCCAATTGGATAGATCATGCCATAGGATGGGATTTCCTCTTAGCAGAGAAGCGATCAACATTTTCACCTCTGTCGATAGGAAAGCAGCTAGCCCGACATTGTCTTAGGGTTCTCGTGAAGCTTCTTCCTCCATGGACAACATGTCATCGAAGCCATACAGGTCTCCTTTGTCTTGGAGGTTATGCAACACTGGGTCTTCTTGGAACATCTTCTGCATCAAATCTGGAGCTTCTAACTGCTCCAAGCTGAGTTGTTCCTCTTCCTCCACCCTTTTCGGCAACTTGAGCCATTTTGCCCCTCAATGTCTTATGAGGTGGGCTGGATGAATAGTACCTGGCCCCCTATTGGCCTTTAGTCAATACTCGAACTTATCTTGGCAATCCCATACCAAGTTCTGGGCATCCTTTATGTATTGCTTTTCTAAGATCAGGGGTCAGGGTAGGTCTCCTTATAGGTGGGTGCAGGTGCCACAGGCCTTGGGCCTACACTAGTTTGTTCACTTTTGGGATCAGGGGTACCTCCGAGTCACCCTAGGTGGAAGACTATTCGGAAGCAGAGGAGGTGGCAAGGGTAGCTGTCTCCTCATTGAAACCATCCTAGATGAGCACCTGGTTGGAACCGTCACCTACTCAAATGGCCTTCTTAGATCAAGTTAGAGGTTGTGGAAAAATCTCGGGATCGCCGAGCAATAGGGATACCTACCCTTCTTTTTGAGCTTCCTCATTGCTTTGCCTAGTGCCTTGGCCTGCATTTTGTTAATGACTTGTAGTGGCACTATGGCCACATGGCCTTGTTTGATGCTAAGCAGATTTAGGCTGGTGCTCTTTGGTGGGATGAGTGGCCTTGTGGGACCAGTAGATGCTCTGTTCCACATCCCTCACATAAACGGGTGGGATTGGTTGTGGTTGGGGCGGTGGGCGTATGATCCCTGTATGGATAGTCCTTCAAGAAGTGTGGGCCCTGGCATTTGAAATAGGACACCGGAGGGTTTGAAGTACCTCGATAGGGGCATTCACTTGCTCTATGGGGACCCTAGCAGGTGTAACATGGGACCGGGGGTCTCCAAGCAATTGAGTTTAGATCTCTTGCCCTTGCATTTATGGGGGTAGTCTGGAATATGGGGACTTGTTGATCCTTTGGAGAGTGGATCAAGGTGTCACCTCCCTCCTCGTAGGGGTAGTAATCATGAGGTCCATGATCAGGATCTGTTTCCTTCCAATTGTTGGGCAATTCTTCAACCAACACTTGATTGATTGGGGCAATGCGAGGTAGCAGGGGTTATGGACCTAGTATGGGTGGTGGTAGCAGAGCTGGCTGAGCTTGGTACTAAGACTAGAGCTAGCCACAGGACCACCTTGAGAGATCTAGGTGTTAGGTGGGGCTATTAGGGCCAATGGGGGTTGCATTTGATACATGGGTTAGGGAAGGGACCTCGCAAATCGACATTGGGAGGTATCATGGTTTCCCCACCTATGGCAGTGTGCACAATAGAGAGTTGGCCTTGCCCTTAGGCATGAGCACTTATTGGAGGGGTGGTTACCATTGCATACCCCACACCAAACATTGTCTCTCTGTGGAAACAAGTGGGGGTTGTGCTCGGCACCTCCTTGGAGGTTCCTGTCCTCCATTCTTGGCCTAGCTGATCCAATAGATTGGAGGCCAGCTCACTCACATCCAAGCTTTCAGGCTCATTAGCCTCCTTCTTATTTGACTCTACACTCGAGGACCTACTAACCGATGGAGCTATTTTGGAGGGAGCCGAGGCCTTGTTCGAATCCACTTTGTCCATCATGTTGTCACATATACGAATGGCCACCTTGCTACATAGATCAAAGGAGGTGGGGTTCATCACCATGAGGTAGTCGTGCAACTTTGGGTCTGCTAATCCAATAAGGAAGCGAGGCAACAGTCATTCTTCGCTCATCCGCTCATAGAGTTCATAGCAGGCATTGAGGTGCTTAATCCTTGCAATGTAATCCCTCAGGGATTCCTTGTCGTTCTGTTTTACCCCATACAATTGGTCGATCGTGCTCCATTTATGGCCACTGGGGCCGAATCCCACAATAAAAGCTCCATTTATGGCCACTGGCTTGGTTATTGGCTTGGAAATGACTATGGGATGGCTTCTCAAGGGATTTGCCATCCCTGCAAGGAACACTAGGGCAGGTGGAGGTGGTGTTGCCCCCCTTCCTAGGGCATTCACCAAAATACACATTGCCTCATCGATCAACACGATTTGAGTAGCTAGCGGAGGTAGTGTGGCTGTGTGCCTGACGGGTCGCAAGGCTACTAGCCCAGGTGGTGGTGTCCATGTAGTTGTTGGTGCCGGCATTGGGACGGAAGTACCCATGCCTACATTCATTGGTGCAACCCATATAGACGGGAAGGGATGGACTCTCAGAGGTGGTGGGTCCTAGGGCATGGTAACATTGGTTCCATGCAGTAGGCAGTAGGGTGGGAACTAAGGTGCCCCATAGTTGACGAAGGCTGGTGGGGCCAGGGCTATTAGAGGGTCATAAGGCATTCCACCTTGGAAGTTCCTAGTATCCCCTCGATTCGGATCTTGTCTACAGAATTCCCTCATCCATGGATCTTTAGCATCCATGTTCTCCCATTGAGGGGGTCTGGAATAGGCAGAGGGTCTTGGATCAGCAAAGGTAGTTTCCTGTCTGGGGCTCAAGAACTGTCTAATGTTGGCCTTCCCTTCCTACAGACATGCCGACAAAGGGGTTTTCCATCTCCGCCGACTCTATTCGTCCTAAGCGGCCAAACATGTTAGAGAACATACCCCTAAGCCTGGATGCAACCGAAGGTGTAGGAGAGTTGGGAGAGGCTACACTTGTGAAGGGGGTTCCGAGGCCCTTGGACCCGAGGGGTCTTGTATCACTCCTTCAAGACTCTCTGTTTTGTCTGAAATAGATAGAGTTTCCAGATAGGGACCTATGAACAAGTGGAGGCTCGAGATTGAGCTTTCGGATTCCTGGCTAGGACAGATGGTGGGTTGAGCGTAGCTCAAAATGCCTTCTTCTAGCACGAGATCCCTTGGCAAAATCCTACAAGACCTCAAATGCATGTGGGATGCCTCTAGCTAGGGACACCCAAGCTGAATTGAGGTTCTGGAATTTTCTTTTAAATCCTTGGCTACCCCAAAGGTATCGCACCGATTGGTGAGATAACTCTATAGCACCAGTCGGAGGGCTACGGGTGGTGTAATATGGTTTTGGTGGTGAGTGGTGGTGTAAACTTTCAACGATGATCGACAAAATAAGAATATAGCACCGGTCAATGTGATAGATGTATTGTCGACAATTGGTGGGATAATGATTACCATGTGGTCGATGCAGATGGTCGTAAGGGCTATCCCTACAAGTGTATGTTAAGATATCGAGCTCCACTCGCAATATGCCAGGGTGACCATTGTGCATTTATGTCACCGACTTGTTAGCTACAGATGCGGTTGGTACACCGCCCACGAATAATAGCTGGATGATAGCTATCTTTATCTACTCTAGTTCGTGGCTCAGTTAGTATGCCACCTTAGTTAGTTGAGTTTGGTTTGAGACCCACATATAGGGCTCTTCTATTTCTTTGTACTTGAGTTCTTTTGGCTTTCACAACTAAGAAGAGGAAAACTATTTTCAGCCTTCACCTTTGTGTGTATTCCCCCATTGTGTATGTGAGAAAGCTGCAAGTGAGACTCCTTCCCTCTCTCCCACTATCTTCACATGGTATCAGAGCATGGTATCAGAGCCTTGTTCGTGGTAAGGAGCTCAAGAAAGCAAACCAAGTTCGTGGTGTCCTGGTAAGAGGACCAGTGTTGCTTTCCTATTTTGAGTTTGGGAGCAAATCTCTGCAGGTAGCACAGCCAGAAGTGCAAGAGTGCACTGTCTCAGATTGAGACACCCTTCGCGGTGTGGTGAGAGCGCAGTATATGATGCGGGCAAGGGCAAAGCCCTTGGTGAGTTTATTTTTTTGATTTGAGGCCATTTCGGGGCCCGTTTTGAAGGCGGAAGTTCTTCGCAGGCACTCAGAAAAAGGCCCTGTTTTTGCTGTGCGACCACTGCTCAGCTGATCGGTGAAAAGTTGCTGCAGAAATTGCATCGTATGCCTGTGTGCAGAGATATTGGGAGTTGTAGAATCATGCTTGTTGCCTGTTGATGCAAAATCATCACTAGGAAGTGACTGTGTGGTCAAATACCACATTCGTCAGTTTTGCAGATCTGCCCGTGTGAGGCAAAAGCTATGTTTTTTGCAGTGACAAAATATTTTGTAGTGTTCTGTAATGGCGTCTGATTCTCTTTCGCAGATTGTCACTAAAAAGCTTGACAAGAACAACTTCCAGGCATGGAAGTTTAGAATGATGAATTTCCTTATGGGAAAAGGCTATTGGGAGTTCATTACAGGAAATGAAGAAGAACCAATTCTTTCTAATGTTCCCAATCAACAGGAAATGCAGGCATTTAAAGGATGGCATGAGAGAGCCAGAAAAGTTATGTATTGGCTGTCTATCAGTATTTCAAACTCTATGATTGTGCATATTCACGATGCAAGTATGCCAAAGGAGGCATGGGACACTTTGGCAAAAATGTATAGCACAAATACACAAGCCAGGAAAATGCAGCTCAAACAGGAGTTGCACAATGTGTAGAGAGAAAATTTGAGCATAAATGACTACCACATGAAGGTGAAGAAAATTGCAGATGCACTTGCTTCCATTGGGTCGCCAGTGGAAGATGATGATCTAGTTTCTGTGACCTTGAATGGTCTAGGAAAGGATTATGCATAGTTCCGAACATCCATTGCCGTCCGTGAAAAATTTCCTGATTTTGAAGAGTTGTTTGCTCTTCTAATTTCTGAAGAGCAGAGAAATGGGGGTGCATCTTCTTTAAGCGGAACTTCAAAAGAAATTGTCTTCTACTCAAATGTTGAAAGAGGTAGAGGCCGATCTGCAGGCCGTGGTAGAAATCAGAATATGCAGCAAACTCAAGAAAACTAGTCCTATGCAGGAGGACGTGGTAACTCTAGAGGCAGGGGGAGCCAAAGAGGCCGTGGTGGATGGCAAAGAGGCCAAAATGCAAACAGCAATGTTGAATGCTACTACTGTGGAAAAATGGGACATATGGCTAAAGACTGCTACAAAAAGAAGAATGACATTATGAATGGAAAATTGCAGCAAGGCAATTATGCATCTTCCAGTAGACCGGGTGATGACAGAAATGAGCATCTATTTATGGTGCAGCATATGACCAATTCTGTGACAAGTGCAGAAGAACGAAATGATGTGTGGTATGCTGACTCAGGTGCGTCAAACCACATGACAGGCCATGCAGAATAGATGCAGGATGCAAGGAAAATGGAAAAACAAGGATTTGTGGAGACTGGTGATGATACTGCACATCCTATTGTGTAGATTGGTAAAATTCCTTTGTCTATGCAGGATGGGAAAAAGAAATACCTGCCTGATGTATTTCATGTCCCAAACATCACCAAGAACCTGGTTTTTGTTGGTCAAATGGTTGAGTAGGGCTTGCAGCTCAGATTTAATCCTCATGGATGCTTTGTTGAGGATATGAAAAATAACGGTCGCTTGATAGCAAAAGGAAAGAAGAAGGGCAAGATGTTTACATTGGATGCAGACATGCCTGAATTGAGTGCAGCAATGTTTGCACATGGGACCGGTGTGTTGCAGATATTGATATCTGGCATAAACGCATTGGTCATGTTAATATACAGCGACTTAAATCAATGCAAGCCCAAAATATTGTTGCAGGATTGCCTAAATTCAAGGTTGCAAAAATGCATAAGGTTTGTGAAGCCTGTCAATTTGGAAAACAGGCAAGGAAACCATTTCCTAGGCATGTTCAAGAGAGTAAAAAGCCATTGGAATTAATCCATCTGATGTGTGGACTACTAAAGCTACATCTATTGGAGGCTGTCACTATTTTGTCACATTTATTGATGACTTCAGCAGAAAACTTTGGGTGTATTTTATGAAAAAAAAAAGTGAAGTGTTTGGGCACTTCAAAGCTTTTAAAGCTATGGTTGAAAAAGAAACAGGCTTGCAAATAAAATGCCTAAGGTCAGATGGAGGGGGAGAGTACCTCTCAAATGAGTTTGCAAGGTTCCTGCAGAAGCATGGCATAAAGTAGCAATATTCATGCAGTCATACCCCACAGCAAAATGGAATTGTAGAAAGGAAAAATAGGCATATTGGAGAGGTATCTCGAGCCATGCTAAATGAAAAAGATCTACCAGATTATTATTGGGCTAAAGCAATTGCTACAGCAGTTTATATAATGAACAGGACTCCCACTGCAGTAATACATGGCATGACGCCAGAGGAGATGTATACTAGTAGGAAACCAGACATTTCTCATTTGAAAATTTTTGGTTGCATTGCCTATGTCCATGTGCCAGATGAGTTGAGGTCCAAGTTGGATCCAAAAGCTGAGAAGTGCATCTTTATTGGTTATTCTCTACAGCAGAAAGGGTATAGATGCTATAACCCTTCTACACGTAAGTTCACAGTGAGCAGAGATGTTGTTTTTGATGAGATGAGCAGCTGGTATAAACCAGTAAATGTGATGACTGATGTAGATGCACAAAATGGTAATGCTGCACAAAATTCACAGCAGCAATCACAAAATATCAGTGGACCTGTAGTGTCCTCTAGCAGTGGTTCACATACTTCACCATGGACAGGTAGATTGAGATCAAGAGAATCTCCTCAAAGCAATGCAAATAGTGGTACGCAGGTATCACGAAAAGGAAAAGAGAAGGTAGATCAGCCCATGTTTGATGTGAATGCAGGTCACTCTTATGTGGATGGTGAATCCAGTGGCTCAGAACAGAGCATTGATGATGAGTTGGGTATTCCTTCTATTGTTACACCTGGAGTAAGGAAGACCAGGGATGTTTTGAGAGCACCTGGAAGTGAGCCTATTTTGCGCAGGTCTACCAAGGTTAGGTATCCTATGGATAGGTTGAAATATGATGGATTTATAGCCATTCACTATGCCTATATGGTCAAAGTGATACAGGAACCAGAACCCACTTGTTTTGAGCAAGCCATGGGAAATGAAAAATGGGAGAAAGCCATGGATGAAGAAATGGATGCCTTGGAAGCAAATGCTACATGGGAATTGGTGCCTTTGCCTAAAGATAAGAATGTAATTGGCTATAAGTGGGTTTATAAGATCAAGCACAATGCAGATGGTTCTGTGAACAGATACAAGGCAAGATTAGTTGTCAAGGGGTATGCACAGACATACGGCATTGATTATGAAGAAACATTCAGTCCGGTTGCAAGGATGGCAATTGTAAGAGCAATCATTGCTATGGCTGCATCAAAGGGATGGTCTTTACATCAGATGGATGTAAAGAATGCCTTCTTGCATGGTGATTTGCAAGAAGAGGTCTTTATGGAGCAGCCAGCAGGTTATGTTCATGCTATTCATCCTGAGTTTGTTTGCAGGTTGAAGAAAGCCTTGTATGGCTTGAAGCAAGCACCTAGAGCATGGTCTGACAAGATAGGACAGTATCTTGTCACTATTGGCTTTCAAATTTCCAAGGCAGATTTCTCACTCTATGTGAGAAAAACAGAGAAAGGTATCATGCTGCTTGTCATCTATGTTGATGATTTGATCATCACAGGTGATAGTGATGAAGATATCCTTCATGTGAAAATGCTATTGAAGCAGAAGTTTGAGATGAAGGATTTGGGAGAGCTGCGTTATTTCTTGGGCATTGAGGTGATTAGATCACCAAGTGGGATACAGCTCTTGCAGAGGCAGTATGGATTGGACATGCTATCCAAATATGGGATGGCAGGTTGTGAGCCTATTTTAGTTCCTTTGGAGCAGAATGTGAAGCTGAGCAAGGATGCAGGTGAGCTTCTGAAAGACCCTACTATGTACAGATGCATAATAGGAAGTTTGATTTATATGACTATTACCAGGCCAAATTTAAGCTATGCTATTGGATTGGTAAGTCAGTTTATGCAGGCTCCAAGGAAACCGCATTTGGATGCGGCTAGATGCATACTCAGGTATGTGAAGTCCACATTGCAGTATGGACTATTTTATGAGGCTGGGGTTCAGATACAGTTGCATGGATACACTGATGCTGATTGGGCTGGTAGTATTTTTGATAGACGATCTACCAGTGGATATGTGTTCTCTTTTGGGAGTGCTGCAGTCACTTGGGGCAGCAAGAAACAGCCTACAGTTGCCTTGTCGAGCATAGAGGTTGAGTACAGGGGTGCAGCAATGGCTGCATGTGAGGTAGCTTGGTTGCATAAGCTACTCTATGACATGCATCAGTCTACAGATGGGCCAGTTGTCATTTATTGTGACAACATGAGCAGCATACACTTGGCAAATAACCCAGTCTATCATGCTAGAACAAAGCACATTGAGGTGCATTATCACTATGTGTGGGAGAAGGTTTTACTAGGTCTTATTGATCTAGTTTATGTCAGCACAGAGGATCAGGTAGCTGACATATTCACAAAAGCATTGGGCATAAAGAAGCTGCACAAGTTCAGAGACCTGCTTGGTGTGCAGGAATTGGGATTGAGCTCGAGGGGGAGTGTTGAGATATCGAGCTCCACTCGCGATATGCCAGGGTGACCGTTGTGCATTTATATCACCAGCTTGTTAGCTACAGATGCGGTTGGTACACTGCCCATGAATAATAGCTGGATGACAGCTATCTTTATCTACTCTAGTTCGTGGCTCAGTTAGTATGCCACCTTAGTTAGTTGAGTTTGGTTTGAGACCCACATATAGGGTTCTTCTATTTCTTTGTACTTGAGTTCTTTTGGCTTTCACAACTAAGAAGAGGAAAATTGTTTTCAGCCTTCAACTTTGTGTGTATTCCCCCATTGTGTATGTGAGAAAGCCGCAAGTGAGACTCCTTCCCTCTCTCCCACTATCTTCACAGTGTAGAGATACAAGATAACAGTGGCAATAGGATAGGGAATTGGTGGGATCTTTCTAACACACCAATCAGCAGCATAGTATAGCGACAGACATGGGGATCAAAACGGCAACAATTGGTGGGGTGAGTGTAAAACACCAAATGGCAGGATACAACAGCGATGAGCGGTGTGATGTAAGTAACATGATGGGTGGAGGGGAACGATTATGACCACAGGCATGGGGGTGGGTTCACCACGCCAACGGTGGTGGGGTAGTAGGATAGCAATGGTCAATGGGGTAACACTACAATGCCGATCAATGGTTGTTAGATCGGTGCAAAAGTAACTCTGACATGCATTAACTCAGGGTGGTGGGATATACCGTAGTCAAAGGTTAGGTCGGTGGGGAAGCACTACCACACCAAGTCAACATAGGTTGACTGATGGGATATGGCTAACATGCCAGCCAGTAAGGAATCTGGTCGGTGCGATACAACTATAGCGTCGACTCGGCAAGATAGTCACACAGAGTGCCGCTAGCTGAGATTTGATTATTTTGAGGATTTTACAGTTTTTGTTCATGATTTTTTGTGATTGGGGGATGCTACACTACCTAATCTACGAGGATTACCAAAGAGTGAGCAAGGAAAAGTGAGCGAGCCCAATTAAGCAAGCGTGATTAAACAATAGGCAAGCGAGCAGCCCTTCATCCACTATATGATTAATCAAATTTCATTGGAGAGAGGAGTCATGCCCCAAAATGATATTGCTTCCCTCTTCCTTCTCATGCTATCACATTAGACTCATTCTGGAGAGAGATTTGATAGTATATAAAATATATGATTCACAAAAACAAAGACTACTTAGAGGGCACATTGTTCGAATCGCACATCTCCTTCCTTCTCATATATTTACATTACAATAAATTGGCAAACAAACACATAGTGGTACTGAATACAAGATTTGAAAAAGAACTAAATACAAGATTTGAAGAAGAACTAACATTGCACACAAGTTTTACATTACATATCATGCCTGCCATGCTTATATGATTACATATTCCATACATGCATCATGAAGACAAATATTAGGCTACACATATCCTTCCTCTCCATACTTGGTATCTTCCTCCATACACCCATCCAAAGAAAAGGAGTAGCCTACACATCATATTAAATGCCTTTCTCTCCTTACTTTCACACTGAAATCCTTATGGAGAGACAACAACATAGGAGCAAGTAGAATATATGATTCAAATAGCCAAAACATGCTCATACTCTACATGTACATATCATGCCTTCCATGTTTGCACAAGTACATCTTCCAAACATCTGATCCAAAAAATGGAAGGCATGTAGAGCAAAAAAGCACATTACATCTATTGCAAACTTCTACTATTCACATTAAAGGCTGACATATCTTGCCTCTAATGCTTGCAAAAGTATATCCTTACTTTCATTACAAAAACATAGAAGGATCCCTACCTCTATAATCTACATGTTCAGCAAAGAACAACAGAATGTCTTTCACATCATCTAGTCTATGGAAGATGGATTTCTTTTTCCAGCCAGTGCTTGAAACAACTCAATCTTAGTCAACATTGCTTGATGCATAAACTGATGCACTGTATCACTCAATCCTAGCACTATAATGAACACAAAGTATCTGTGCTTGCAAGGCATATAAGGAGTTTTACTTGTCTCCCTTTGAGTGAAATCAAGACATGTACAACATGGGAATTCTGAAATTGAGACACGGTATGTTAGCCCCTTGGAAATTGAACCTGATGTATGAATGTGGAAAAGATGCACCTCATTTGGAATAATAGTGCTCTCTCTTACAACCTCCCCATTCTCTGCAACTGCCTTGCTTATCCTTTCTTTGAATTCTTTATTCAAATTAGTTCTCCATGACACAAGCTTTCCATCACAACAAGATGGGCGCACATGGCTTGGCGTACATATTTTTTGCATACGAGATGGGAAGATCATGACACCAATAGCATCATCAGTCTCAAATACAAATCTTGCCCTTACCAGGGTCTCCCTCTCATCCACAGCAATTGTTGTCCCACATGCAACCTTGCACACACCTAGAGAGTTTCCAGGAACACCCTGAATGGAATTATACACCTTCCATGTATCGGTCACAGTACTATTGCAAAACCAAACAAATTGTTCTATCAATCCATTAGAATGTTGCCTTCTTCCCTTAAAGCAAGGCGCTGGCACACCATTGCTTGCACTTCTACCAAGCACATTGATCATTGCCCCACACTGTCTCCGACTTTCTGTCAAGTAACCAAAGCATGTAACAACACTATGTGCGTCAGTTCTCCTAATTGCCCAATTGGCATCATGAATGTTTGCCTCTCTACAAACTACTTGGTTTGTAGGATTTAAAAAATCAAGTTACCTTTTTCCAATCACTCTCTTTGTAGTGATAGTGATGTATTTAGGGCGATGACTATCAAGTGCATGGACCACAATTGAACATGTAGAACTCCTCTTTCTTCTCATACTTATCGGTTCTATCATCGGTCTATCCATCTCTGGAGAGTGTGACCTAGCCTCTTCAATCACAGTATGTGACAAATCAACAAGCCTATTTCTATCTCCTTTACTAGATCCACCACCATCAAGTATTCTTTGTCGTAGAACATCCAAATTCGTACCTATACCCAAGTGTTTTCCATTCAAAAAGGCATTATAGTGAGCACTCTGAAGGACACTCATTGCAAGATCTGTAGCATAAGCTTCATACAATGTTATGTGTCTTGCATACCCATGTGCTGCTCTCATGCTAGAGTGTTTTGTCTCCGAAAGATTTACTGTAGGAACAAACCTAGAATTTATTTCCCCCCCATTGGTTGACTCTAACATCCCACCAAGCCAACCATGTGTGGAGTGCTGGCAACTCACCCTCTTTCACATGCAATGGAGACCAATACAAGGTCAATGTTCTCTTACATTGATCTGTAGAAATAGCTGTCGTTGCCTCCCTCCATTTCCTACATAGAACCTTTTGCTCCTCCTGAAATTGTGGCTTAATGCATCTTTTGGTATGCTCAACCATGCTCATCTCCTAGTGAAAACCACAAGTCCTTTCTTTACCCTCCATTACATTTTCAAGCCCACCATTGTAAACTGTGCGAATAGCAAGCCAATTTGCTCCTACTCCATTTGCCATGAATCCTCGGAATTCAAGTGGTTCAAAACCATTCTTCTCCATCTGAATATTCAAAAGGTTCTAGAATTGCACTTGTGCATGGGTATCTTCCACCTTGAATTCACATATAGCTATTGTTAAGAGTTCCCTTATGTAAGGGTCATACACATGAGCACCCATAGTTGACCATCCTTTTACTTGATGGATGTGGTCAAAATACACCCATTGTGATCCAAGGCTACCTCTTGGCTGCATTTGATTCACCAAATCAACCCCTAATCCTAGACCAATGGTCGACATTTTGACAATATGTGGTTACTGTTCATCTTGCAACTGCCCAAGAAATAAGATACTTTGCACATATGGATATCTGCATCTCTTTTTCAAACCCAGTATTGAATCCATTTCACCATCTCCTCCTCTAGCATCACATCTTGCACTCTACACTATTCTCTGAAGCCTTCTCCTTTGTGTCATTGGTGTGATTGTATCCAAAACCTCTTCAAATTATTGGTAATCTAGAGGTTCCATAGCAACCCCCTCCTTTGCAAGCAACATATCCATCATAAGGTCTTGTGTAACTGAGACCTCAATGTTTTTGCAAGATGAATTTGATTTAGCCTAGCATGCATTGAAACAAGATCATCCACTTGCAATTCCTTTGCACGACTTTTTCCTTTCTCAACAGGATGGTCATGGAACCCAACATGCACAGCACATCTTGTCATCTTCGCTCTTGCATGAGGCAACCAATAATATATATGATAGCACTGCATTGATAAACACACTCTGGGATTTTCAAACAATGCTTGCAGACAATTGATCCCAAGGTTGGATTAATTGGACCAGGCACAGGTGGCTTCCTAAGCTTTCCCTTCCATTGTGTATCATTCAAAACTCCCATTCGTTCAAGGTAAGGACAATGAACATTACAACATCTCAAGTATCCATAACATCTACTCATCCTTACAATTCCATTGAAAAAGTCTTGTGAACATGTTGAATATTTTGTCCATACATGACCATCGGCATTTTGTTCCATTCCAAACAATGGAGATCCATCAGGCAAAGGGGGGAGTTCAAAGACAACATACCCATCATAAGTTTTAGGCAGTTCAACAACCTTCTCAACCCCAACTGCAGAAGTTAATGCAACATGCAAAGAACTACTCAAAGGCATCTTCTCTATAAGTGAAATAACACTATTCACTTCAGCATTTTGAAAGTCACTATGAGAATCTTTCCTTCTTATCACTTCAACTCTGAAGGTTGAATGTTGTTTTCCATTGATCTTGTACCCTTTTTGACCGTCCTCCAAGTCCACCAAGGGAAGCACTATGGCAATGTCATCCACTCCGATTTCTTGATGTAGACTAATCTCCTCATCCGCAAGGTGAAAGTGTTCCTTGACATCTACTAGGGAGACCTCTAATTAAGGATTGTGCAATGGGAATATATCAAAGGAAGGCAAGTGCAAATGCAAAAGCATACCTTTTCTCCCCAACAGCGATGCCAAAAATGTAGTGGGTCTCAGTGGTGACTCACGTGTCGTGGGGTAGTTGAAGATATGCCGATGAAGTCTCCACTCCTAGCTACTCCTTGTGGGAACAATGCATAGCACGAGTCATCCCAAGTGTCCTACAAGCAGCCTCTAGATTATTGCAATGTGGTTTCATGCAAGGAAGGGGGAAGAGGAAGAGGGAAGGGGAGAGGGAGGAGGGGAGAAGGAGGGAGGAGGAAGGGAAGAAGGAGAAGGGAGTGAAGGGGAATAGAGTGACAACCACAAAGGCACAATGAGGAAACAAGAGAACACCCAAAACACTCTCTTGGAAGAGAAGAGGGAGCTTGCATTCAACTTGGTGCAAACAACAATGAAGAGCAAAGTCAACCATTTGCTCTTTCATATACATGTCACCTTTTGAAGGGAGGGCCAACCCTTTTCCTTTTTAGCACTCTCCCTCACTTTACAGCCAAGGTCTCTTGGGCCTGTAGGGTGCCAAGGCATATTGCTATTCTTACCATCTCTCCCTACTAGCGGAAATAGCATTTAAGTTAGCTGTATTAAAGTGCTTGGGACAAGTCTGGTGTTAGGAGGTGTTTCTAACCTACTCCCAAATAGCACTTATGTTAGCCTCGCCACTCCTAGGCTTAGGTAATTCAGGGCTCAAGCTCCCTGAGCACCCTCACACCTTCACCTATTTGTAGTCATGCATGATGCATGAGGCTCAAACCTAGAGTGGTGAGTCTCAGCTTCCACGAGACACTCAACGGTAACCCTGTCTTGAAATGTTCGGGGAACAAACTCCCTGAGTTTGAGCTGTACTCCTTTCATGGCTATTTTCATTGGCGTGGCTATTTCTATGGAATGGAGTTGAAAAGTGCAAGGTGCTTGCACTCCTCATGCTTCTATGGACGTGGCCCAGAAGTGTGCATCTCCTTGTTCCTGGCAATGGTAGTTGGAACATATAGCCTGTGCCTGGAATCCTTGAATCCTTGGACTTTGGAGTGGACTTTGGGTATTTGGGGATCAAACTCCCTAAGTTTGAGCCACACTTCTTCCATGTGCACATTTCTTATAATCACTGACCTTGGTGTATTTGGGACACTCCCTTGAGCTTGTCCATTGAAGTAGATCGTTCGGCCTAGTCACCTTTACTTAGTGATTACCCTACATTTGGCAACTATACTTTGTGGATATTAACATCCTTAAACTCATTTTTATTCAATCGCTAGCATTATTTTATTGGTTTTTTCACTTTCCTAGTTACATTTTTATTCAATCGCTAGCACTATTTCATTGGTTTTCACACTTTCCTCTTTAGAAGTGGGTAGTATATTTGCCCTCCTATAGACATGCCTCACAAGGTAGGTATGTTATATTACTAGAACAACCTTGTCACCATTCTTTGGGGTTGCATGCAAGACACACACACCCTTAAGCATTAAGTATTTGTCCTTTTCTTTAGTTGCAAGTCTAGGATCCTTTGTAGATGCGCAATGGATGCCGTAATAACCAATGAAAAGTTTTCTTTTGTTTTATCTCTCAACTCTTGTGGGTATCATCATAAATTCAATATAAAGAAAACTTTATGGTTTAAATTTGAGATTAATTCTTCCATCTCACCATGCGAATGTTGCTTGAAGCTTCACATCTAGCATTCCCCTTAGTTAAGATCATCAAAGTTGCATGGCAATTTTAGCATGTGCTCATGGTGATTTAAGTCATGATTAGACTAGAGCTTTTGTTATTTTGTATGATGATCAATATTTCCTTGTGGGGACCTACCAATCTAATTACTCTAAACATTTTTACCTGCATAATACATCTTTGAGCAGGTATACCTAATAAAGAGTATTACAGCCACATTATGTAGTGGCATGTCCAAAAGCTATAACAAGCAACTTACTTTTAACACCATGGTCCATTATGAATCATGCTTTTAATTTTGCAAATTATTGCAATTAAAAACAAGGTATCAAATCTATTAAATAATGAAAACCTTTAAGATCTTATCAAGCTTTGAGTATGGAAAATCAAGATTGCTCTTATCAAATGGTTAAATATTGGGAACATTGTGCTCACCTCCCTCTTGTGAGCCCCAAATGAGGACATGGGGGAGATATATCAAGAGAATAGATTATGTTTAACAGAGGCCACGTGGTTAGAAATGAAAACTTACGCATGGGCAGATCAGAAGATGAGGTAGCCTACCATGTAGACATCAAGTGGATCTACTATAGCAAGGCTTGTAGAGAGTAGAATAGTGTTATGAGACCTGTACGAGAGCAATAAGTAGCGATGAAGGGGACATTAAGAGGCCATACCTAGATAGTGGCATCAAGTGCACTTGTCTGGAGAAGTCATAGGTATACAATATATCTATAATTATGGTTGGAATAGTCTAGGACTATACTAATCTATAGTACTGTAGAGTCAAGTCCACATGGAATGTTGCAGTTTTCAAGACTGCAAGTGGTTGAGTGTCGGCCTATAAGGTTGTAAATGGGCTAGAGTAGGTACTAATAGTATGTCCTAGACTAGGGCCTTAATAGGCATATGATCATGTCAGTTAAGCAGGAGAAGACCAGATTGGATCAACCCAATCATAGGTTGGTTGAGAGGATAGTCAGATAGTTTAGGTGTTCAGCCACTTAAAATATCTCCTAGCCCTATGGATAGGCACTTAGATGGGGAAATCTACTATTCACGGATTTATGTCTCAAGTATTTTGGAGTAGCGAATGAAAGAAAATGCGGCACATTAGAATGCTATGCAAGTACACAAAAGAAAATTGGAGAGAATGAAAAAAAAATTGATACACCAAATCTATTGATACAACTGATGGCAGTTGTATTGTCCACCCATCCACTCTCAAGACAGAGCTTAGATGGTGATTTGGATGGAGTACTATGAGCATTGAAGATCAAAGATAACTCAAGACAAGAGGGGCGACTATTATATATGCACTATGTTAGTTTGAATAACTCTATGACTACAGATCCTTTAGAAGTCATACTATCAAACCGACTATAGATTGTATACAAGTTGTATCATTGAGCTGAGGGCGGATATATGCCATCAAACCCCTAGATGCCTAGCTATGGGGGATGCCACCCCCCCAGGCTCCCCCACTTTGTCGAGGGGTTAACACCCCCTTAAACATTCCCTCGAGCCTAGTATCAAGCTCTATCCCACTCAACTAAAGGTCGATTCCACATAGGTTATTTCATAACTATTGATCTTCAAACTAAGACCCCTTTCTATGTTTGACTAGGGATCCTCACAATATTCAGTGCCCATCATGGCTTCTCCTCATGTGGGGGCCTTACAACATTAGGAACTCAGAATATTGGTGGGTATCTCGCATGAGAGGTAGACATATGAGCTAACTATAATAGCAAGGAGGCAAGGATTAGGGTACCCTGTACGTTACGTATTGGCTATATAGAAGAGTAGCAAAGAGGTGAAGGATTAGTAAAAGAATAATAGCTCACCATTGATTGTAGTGCAATGCAACAAATAGGGCTGACAAAGTAGTGTTTGAGAAGCCCATTGAAGCTCCATAGAAGCACACAAGCTGATAGAGTCTTGGAGATGTAGAAGGAGGTAGAAGACAATTTTGAGGTGCCAAGGTTCCACATCTAGGTAGTATCCTATTTGAGGTGCCAAGGGTCCACTTCCTCTCTTCTAGATGGTGGTACACTGAACACAACTTTTGTATGAGGTTTTGTACAACTCTAGACCAACACATGTTTATTGTTTCTACTCTATTGGTCATTATTCAATATATGTCCCTACATCTACCTCTATTTACTTCTGTGTGCATGCTATAAAGGGGCAAGATTTGAATTTGGCACTATATGTTTTTTGTGCTATGTTTCTTTACACATTCTTTCATTGCGGGAGTGTTGGCTACATCGAGCAACCTCACTCTTTGGTTTTTAATGCTAAAGACGTTTTCCAATAAGTTTTCATGAAATGAAATGCCATGCTTAATGAAAATTCATAGATCAATTTCCCCACCATTTTTTATTTGGGTTCTTCCTTGATCTTGGCACCCAATTTTATGCAAATGTATGGGACAATAGAGTAAATACAATTGTACTTTGCAAACTTTACTAAGCACAACAAAGAAAGGAATCTATCAAAAGCATCATCAATCTCAAATAAGCTCACATACTCAACTAAATAACTCCAATCCTTTCTTGAAACTATGTTGGTGTAACATCTATATGTCTTCCAAACTACAAGGCAAGAGAGCAATCTAGTGGTCTATTTGTCTCTTGACTTATAGGAAAAAATATGTGTTGTTTATAAGGATGAAAATAGGTCTCAAGATTTACAAAACCTTCTTGAAATCTCTAGAACAGCCTCTTAGAAGGACTCTAATCTCCTAATGGTACAATAACTATAAATGGTGCTGGAAATGGTGATGATCAATACAAGAAATTTGTGTGACATCTCTCCAATGTCATTATAAGTATGCTATAAAACTATCATAACAATTCAATCACCTGTTGCTATTCCTATTAAGTTCTCAACATACTCAACACAAACTCTACATTGCTTACATGCACAAATACATCCCTCTTGTGCCTTTTGGATTGACACCCATTGGCATACCCATTATTCCACCCTCAGCCTATGACCCGCGATGGCTAACATTTATTAATGCAATAGCCATGCATCCTACCCTTCCTGTCTGAGTGCAAGTGCATATCTTTTTTGTATTGATTTGCCAATAACGTTTATGTATTTTGCATGGTCTATAGGGTAGGCCACATATTGGTCATGCAAGCCCCCCTAGTGCTCTTATGTAATAGCTACCATTTTCATTCATCAGATCATTTGCTCCTTGGCAAACATTAATATCTCTCTCTCTCTCTCTCTCTCTCTCTCTCTCTCTCTCTCTCTCTCTCTCTCTCTCTCTCTCTCCCTTCTCTCTCTCTCTCTCTCTCTCTCTCTCTCTCTCTCTCTCTCTCTCTCTCTCTCTCTCTCTCGCCCCTCGCTCCCTCCCTCCCTCTCTCTCTCTCTCTCTCTCTCTCTCTCTCTCTCTCTCTCTCTCCCCCTCTCTCTCTCCCTCCCTCCCTCCTTCTCTACCTCCCTCCTTCCCCCCTTCTCTCTCTCTCTCTCTCTCTCTCTCTCTCTCTCTCTCTCTCCCTCCTCCCTCCCTCCCTCCCTCCCCCCCTTCTCTCTCTCTCTCTCTCTCTCTCTCTCTCTCTCTCTCTCTCTCTCTCTCTCTCATGCTTGCATGCTTTGCTTTATAAAATATACTAAGTGTATAGGGTATTGCCATGCCTATGCTTTAGGAGCTCTTGCATCTCCAAAAGTAGTGTGGTATTGCTCCATCTTGCTCCAAACCCTTCTATAATTGGGAAGTTTCTTTAGGTTTCTTCTCACCTAAATTTTAAATTAAAGTAGTAAAGCGATTATCATAGTGTTATATTTCCAATTCAAATAAAACATTTGAAAAAACTCTTACTTCCATTCAATGTGGATTTTAAGCATGTAGAACTAACCAATTGTTGCATCCATTTATAAAACCATTTCTACAGGCATTATTTAGTAACAAGGACTCCAATTGCGATATCAATCGCATTATGTGCCTCCCATCTACCCTTGCCTTGGAGATAGGATTTGAAGAAGGATGTAAGAAGGGAGGAGTCTTATGCTACTGGGCACAATGTGGGAGAGATGGACCTAGTACATTCACAAGACATGCCATACTCTTTGACATCACGATAGTAATGTCCACCTTTAACGAGGTACCATTGCCATGAGCTATAAAGTTTATTCAACGTCATCTTGCAACGAAATCTCTTGGGTAGGAGGCTCCTCCACTAATCTTTTGACCTTTCTAGAGACATGTTTCTCTGTGGGCTACTAAGACTCATTCTTGTCAGTGGGGCCTCTAGATGTCTTGGAGGAGCACTGATATGAGAAGAATGTAGTCAACCAATGGTGCCTCATAGCATTACTCAACCAAGCTGCAGTATTCCTCCTCTTAAGATAGCATGCAAGGAGATAACATTTCAGAGCTCAAAGTGCTTTATTGTGGAGCATTCTTTGTCCTTACAAGTGCAAGTAGAAGGTAAAAAGGAGGTGGGTCTTGGTGAACAAAATATTTGTGACTTAGAGGATGAACCAAATCATGAGGTAAAGGACCATTTCGAGCAGCCTAGGTACCCTGAAGTCAAACATCACAGCAAGTTAGATGCTCCAGTTCTACATTTGGAGACCTTAATAAAGGGATTGACGTTAAGGAACAAGTTACAAAAGTTTGTGAATAGGATAGGGAACATAGTGCCTGTGCAAGATCTTCCACCTTTCTAAAATGGTGCTTGTATTTTTGAGTTGCCTCTTGTGGATGCAAATATTGGTTCTATGACTGGAATGGAGCAGAGCAAAGAAGGTCATCCATGGGTCTAATATAAGACTACAAGTATATCTAGATTCAATGGAGATGTGAGATTGTAGTTTGTGGGGGTGCATTTGTTTGTGACAATGTAGATTGTAGTTTTTTAAAGTTGAGGCAAAATAGAATATAGTACATTGGAAAGGGAGATTGAATATTCCTTGCCTTGAGTGTAGGGTGAGAAAGGATGGAGGATTTCATTGCTTTTATTGCAACCAAAGGCCACTAAGTGAGTTGGAATGTGCATCTAGGATATATTATGTTATTCCATGTGATGTGAGGTAGACAAGGTTTGTTGTTCATTTGGGTAGCCATAGTCATGAAGTTGAAAAGGGAGAATGCAGTGACCATATCAACATTGTGAGAAATTTGGTGGGGGATTATGTCGAAAAGATCCCTGGAGCAGGACGAAAAAGGGTCAAGAAAGAGGTGTCTAGGGATATAATATTGAATAGCATAATATCTATGGGTGATAATGCCACAAAGTTGATGGAAAATGGGACCTTTGGTGAGTTGCTATCACATTTGGAGCCATTTATGAATCAAAGGAGCTATTGAAACATTTCATTAACAATATCATATAAATTTGATTGATAACAATTTTCTCTGTGTAGACTTTGGAGGGATAGAGACAATTAGAGTGGCTTCAAATCTAGCTGATGATTCAATTGATTCTATTTTGAAGCTGAAAGCAAAGTGTCAGTGTGAATAATTCCATGCTTCCTTGTTTCTTTGACAGATGGATACTACCAATGAGAGATGTTGCATTTTTAAAATGCCTACCACTGGACCAGCATCGAGTGTTTATTTGGTGAGGAGGATGAAAAAAGAAGGGGATTTACAACATTATGTGGGTGTGCTTTGATCATGTGCATAGGGTGCGTGGTTGATCTACCATGGCAGTACATGTGTATGACCTGAGGTATGTAAATTGAGCGCAGCATTCATTTCATTTTATTTGACAATTGACTATTTTGATGATGTCAAATTATTTTTTGTTGCTATAGTATTCAAAGTCTACAAACAATAGCCATTTGTGAAATGAAAGTAGAAGATGCAGTAGCATAGGAAAATTTTTGGGAGATACTAAATCTTGTGATGAGAAACCATGGTGTGATGGATGTTCCGTTCCATGGCTTCATGGCAGATGAGGCCATGGCAAATTGGAATGCAATTCGTCAAGTTTATGGAAAAGATCAATGTACACCGTTAGTGGGTAGGGAAAGAACTTGTTTTTTTCATTTTAAAGATAGTTTGATAAAGCATACCAAACAATGTATAGTTGTGGAATAGAGACATCAGCATATAGAACTATGCGAGTCATGGAGAAATGCAGAGCATGAAGAAGATGCGAAGGCAAAATACAATATCATCAAAGCCTTCTGGTGAACTGGTGCCGCAAACCCCCAATGGTTTCCTACCTTGGATAGCTGGCTGTCATGGTGGCATGTGAGATATTCTCATTGGGGACCATACATGAATTCTATAAGTATCAACTGATGCAGTACATATTTTGAAGATTTCTAATATTAGCTTTGTTTGAAATGAGCTACCATACAAATGTTTCTTTACTAGAGATGGGTTTTTTTTTTGTTTGCAGACCCTGGCAGAAGAGGAGCATGCAAACATGCCTATGGTAAACATGTCTGAATCCAAACATGGGGAGTTGGTTGGCTACTGTGTTAAATAGATAGGACTACATGAAGCTTGTGTTGGTGATATGTTTGGTTCAATTCTACAAAGTTCCCATTATGCATCTTACATAAAAGGTAGGCATATTGGGATGGGACCGAGCTTGCAGGAACTTGTAAGGTGGGTAGTGTTTCGAAAACCTAATGCAATTCGAGAACAAGGATTTGTAAATATTGTTCATGATGTTGTACATGAAGCTTTCTTGGGTGCCAAAAACAAAGGATTGGGTGGGGATGAGATCACTATAGGGGGAAAAAGATCAGTCAAAAACTAGATTAAAGCTTCTTTGAACATGTCACATTGACTAGACATTCAGTAAGTAAATGTGGAAAGGACACCTGAATCGAACATTGGGCATGTTTAGAGATCTGCATTGCCAAATAATCATATCCAGGTGGTGCAATCTATGGTGGAAAAGCAGATCCACAAAACATTTTGGGCAATTAGGCGCATTCCTAGTGGTAGTAAAGTCATATGCATGGGCATAAGTAGTGGCAAGAAAAAATGTGGAAAGGCTATCACCTTTGGTAAGGAAACGGAGAACATTGTGGCCCTATGATTCTTTGGAAAGCGGGCTTATAGTGGGGGTGAGACAATTCAATTCATAACATTGTGAATCCACCCACAGTGCCACTACAACAATGGCCAGTTGACAATGAAACTAACATGAGGTAAGATGAAGTGGATGCATTGAAAAAATGAGGGTATATGTTGCAAGCCCATGATGTGCAAGCCAATAATCTTGTGTCCGATAGTGCTCTTGACACACATGTTGTTACAATAAGGGGAATAAGAAGACAAAGAAGAATGATTTCTACTACAACAAATGGTAGGATCAAGAAGGCAATCAACTTGAAAGAGGTGGTCATGCAGGAGGAAGTCATTAACCAAAACATGAAGCTTGTCTTTCAAATTGAAAGCTATGCAACAAATCCTTATGGTAATACTTACACAACGGCTATAAGTGATACTCCACAATGCACGTGTGTAGACTTTGTCCAAAGGTTTGAGAAAGGGAAGCTCATAGCTTGCAAGCATATGCATTTTGTTTACATAGTGGTCTTGGGTCTCGACATAAAACACAACACGTGTGTCCACCATCAACCACAACTCTCTCCAATGGAACTCTTCTAGATTTTGTCTCGTTCTAGAAACCACAAGGTTGTTTGAGATATTGTGGTGGGAATTTGGTGAATTAATTTTTTGGGATGGAGAAAGAATGATTCATTTTTCTATTACCTACCAGAAACTATTTGTTCATACAATAGAGGATGATGCAATTCTAAAATTTTGGCTATTTTGGCATTATATATGAGGAAGCTCTTGGCTTTGAAAAATATGAAATTTATGTTCTTGTTCTAACTTAGTGTCCTTTCAAATATGTTTTCACATTAATCAATCTTTTGGCATCACATTTGTGGAATCTTTTGTCTCTAAAAATATGAAATTGTAGTTCATATTCTAAGTGTCGTTTGGACATCAATCAAATTTTTGATCTAAGGAGAGCATGGTTTTATGAGATTCAATATTTGACTTTGCAACTGTATTAAAGTTTGACATGTGATGCTATGGTTTGGAAATAATTAATGCAAGAATCACCAAAAAAACTAACGAAATCTTTCCATTTGTTAAGCTAAAGAGCTAAAGAATGAGCACGGGTGGATTATATTTATGGTGAATGTATAGCTCGCCACTAGCTATATATTGGTAGGGTTGAAAACTCGCAAAACTCATAGAAAAAAATCTTGCAAAGTGCCAAATCTCTCAACAAAAGGGCATCACTCATGTGATGAGGAATTGAATTTTGAATATAGTAGAATGTGAGGAAAGTGTAGGAAGTTTTTGCCAAAGAACGATGCCTGTCACTCAAGGAATAGGCAAACATTTTGGTGGTACTAGAGAATTTAAGAAATTCCTACCTTGTACAAATCCACAATATCAGTATGATAAGTGGACCTAAGATATCTATTTCCTAGATATAGGGCATGAAACCTAAGATATCTATTTCCTATAGCTTGCCATATGGGGGTCTTTAAAGATTGCGCAACTCTTAGATCACACATGTTGAAGAACATAGCAGAAGCATTACAGAAACATATACTCGATGAGAAGGATACAACAGCTTCAAAACATGATCGTCAATAGCCAATACAAAACATCACCTATGTCCAAAACAAAATAATGATGATGATCAGGTGGCTGCGTAGACCTTATCTAAGAATGAGTGGTCACTAGTGAAGGAAAGAATGGTAGCTATAAGAACACCTATTGGATATGGAGCATCCATTGGATACTTGCCTAATAACCATGAGAACTTATCTGGTTTAAAAGGCCATGATTATACAAGAGCATATACTAGTGCATTTTGTGGATGAGATATCCCTTGCAAGAGTTGTTATTTGTCGATGGATGTTCTTTTTTGAGATATTTATGAAAGTCATCAAGGAATTTGTTCATCAAAGAGCATGATCAGAAGAATCTATGGCACAAGGATGGCTTGTTCATGAGTATCTATTTTATGTCATTGAGATAACATGTGAGGTGTCGCAAGGCAAAGGAAAAGAGCTAAAATTATTTAATGAACATCATGAGTAGATTTCCATATTTATATTATATCATTTAGAGAATACACAAAAATAGCTAAAGATCTATGAAAATGAGAAGAAAAATGGTTGTAGGAGAGAAAAAAGATTGCACAAAGCAGAAGGGATTGCAATAAAGTAAGATATCCTCTTGAGTAACAGATACTTCCAAAAAAGTGTTCTATGGATTAGTGTCAAGACGTGAACAAATATGGAGAGAGGAGAGGATACGTGAACAAATATAGAGAGAGGTGAGGAGAAGAGTGGAGATGAGGATGGGCACAAATGAGGAGAGGTGGTCTTTGGATTAGCATCAAGACGTGAACAAATATGGAGATGAGGATGGAGGATGACCTGAATCATTTCTGTGGGGTTCATGGTCTCTCATGATGTTGTAAGTTGATTACTGTAATCCTTGGTCCTGAGTACGTAAGCATGACTAATTTCATTGATATTGCAAACACTCTAGGTGATTTAGTTTCTCAGTGTGAGAATCCAGGATGTGTTCTTGGACTCATAAAGAGTTGCAAACATATTCCATGCTTCTTTGGATGTCTTACATCTTGCACATTCTATTTGATCAAATGATATGCATATTTGTCTTCCTTGTCCCATTCTACCTCTGCTCGGGCAATGGTAGCATCTAATCCAAGTGTGGACACCATTGATGCACGTGTAGACCCTTATCCTTCTACTGCGGTAGTGGGGTGAGAGTTGTTGCTGAACCGTCAAATGGCTTAGGTGTAGATCCATCAACATACTCCCATTTGTCTTGAGTACAGGAACTATCTCCATTTGATATTTCCATGTGCTGTAATTTAAATTGTCTTAGTACATGCCTCCAAATTGAGGTTGCTTGTGAAAGACATGGTGCCAAAAATGTACTCAAAGTGCTATGAAAATCACTGACTGAATCAACTACAACCTGAATTGTTGGTGAATAAGAACTACAACATATATATAATCTATTACAAGGCTTGTGGCAAATGATGCTAGGAATAGCCAAGAGGCTTTACAAGGCTTGAAATAATGTGCACAATGCCATAAAATAGCCTATAAGCTTTACAATGGTGGCATGTGAGTATAAATTCAAATGATGTGCAATCTAAACAATCGGCCAATGCCTATGAAAACTCTAAATTCTACACACTTAACTGTGAAAGATTGAATTTCAGGACATGTGATGCTGTGAAATCGCATGTGGGGGTAGGGACTGGAACTATTAGAGAATTTTTGGGCATGGCTTCAATTGGTTGCTTTGGAGTTCTCTCCTCTAAGGATGATCTAATCTACTATGATCTAGATCTAGACCAACAGTCAAGCAATGAAAAAGTAGCAAATAATTCATGTTTCTTTGTTCATTTTAGGTGCTGGGTCAGACTTGTCGATGTGGAAGTTGGAATGTGTGCAAAAAGCAGATCCAATGTCGAGGCTAGAACATGTGTTACTTGTGCCAAAATGTGCATGTGATGTAATGAGCGCATAGAGCATTAAAAAATGAGCATTTTTCCTTTTTGAGCACCCTCAAATTCTTCCTAGATCAAGATAGTACAGCTTGATTAAGGTGGAGAGGCAAAAAAAGAGGAGAAGTGATGATGTGGTAGGTGGTGTCACAAGTAGAACTGTGCCTGGCAAGGGGTGTACCTATGGAGCACTAATGAGTGGTAGCTAGGTGCACATGCAACATACAATGTGTGCTTGTGAAGAGGTTACTGTGCTTGCTGTGCCACATGGTAGTGGTGAGGTGGCAGTGTGTTGAGGTGTCTTGATGACATAGATGGTGGTGATGTGGCAATCGACGTGGCTACTGACATGTCTCTATGGCCCCATTAATGATGTGGCTTTGGTGATGTGTATGATTATGTGGCACTAATGACGTGTCTGTTGGTGGTAATGTGGCAAATAAGGTGGCATCAATGGATGCTAACCAACTGATGATGTGGCAAGCAGCTACCACGTGGTAGATAAGGCTGGGTGATGTGGCACCCATGGGCTAACTAGATGACATGGCACTCAGTGTATTAGGTAGCCACGTGATGTGCCACATGTTAATACCTTGGTGGAGATAAGATCCATCAAAATCTAGAAAAGATTCCATCTTGGCCATCTAAATCTGTGGAGATGCTTTGCAATTTGGGTAGACTCCATCGACGGAGGGAATTATGTCGTCAGCCACCTTGTGGTAGTCACGTCATGGCGGGCTTAACTGTGGTGCAAGCTTGTTGTGCTGTTAGTCGATTGTGTTACGGCTGTGTAGATGGAGCCCGTGTGCTAAAGTTGCCGTTGTCATAGCACGGAGCTTGTTGGAGGCGGCTTGTAGGCTGTTGTGCTACTAGAGGAGCTACCTTTCGCCGTTGGTAAAGATGCTAGAGCCATTGTCATTGATGGACCATTAGTGCCAGCCGTTTGAGACTAGCCCGAGGTCCTAGGTGCAATCTGGTCATCTGTTGGATCACGCATGTAGATGGCTATGGGAGTCGCGAGGCGAAGGTGTTAATGCCTTGCTTGGATAGAGCGTGGGACCAATAGGTGCTCATTTGTCGACTGTACATCTTGTTGATGGAAGCGCCTGGATTGTGGGTTGCTAGTCCTGTTCGCTCACTACGCTGCTAGCTTTGGATGCTAGTTGAGCATGTTGCATTGGAAGCTTACTCGTGGGCACATTTTTCTGGTTGATCCATCTCGGCTGGGCATGCATGCACTTGGCGTTCTAGTTTGAGTCACCCGTGGTGCTGGGGCTAGAGGTCCGTCGGTTGTTAGTCGCCCTTGAAGCTACGATTGTATATGTGTTTATTATAGGCTAGAGTCGTTGCTTTGTTGTAGGAGGTGCTGAGCTTGATAGCCGCCTCGCTATAGCAGTGTGGAAGTAGATTGTGGAAGTAGATGGCACTGGCAAACAATCCCGTCCACAGAGCAATGCTTAGTTGTTGGAGTCGCCTCGCTTGGAGCTTGGCCACTAGAGACCTATGTCTCTATCAGTAGAGGTCTCTTGTTTGGCTCAAAAAAACTATTTCTCTCTCATAGAGGTCTCTCTCTTTTCTTAGAAATAAGATGAGCTAAAAATCTTTCCCTCTCAATGGATTTCTCTCTCACACAAGCAAAGTCTCTCCTATCTCTCACACTCCAAGCTAGAATGAAATCTTTCCATGGAATTCAAGACTTGAAGAAGCAATCATTCTCATGGAACAATGAGAATCAACTGAGAATTTTCCCACGTAGCAAGTAATCACACTTCTAGAGGTAGAAGATGAAGAAAACAACAACTATACTTAGCACTGAACCCCTCGAGGAGAGAAAGAGAGAGAGAGAGAGAGAGAGAGAGAGAGAGAGAGAAAGAGAGACTTTTGAAAATGGCTCCAAATATTATTTTTGAATATGTGATATCATTTGATCCAATCTTCTTTTCATGCTATGCTCTTGTTCCATAAAGATCTCCATGCTACTAATATCTTTCTATGTTGTGCTTTAATAAATTTTTGTGCATTGTAGCCCAAATCTATGACACCCTCAATGAAAGAATAAGCCCTTGTGAAAGATTATACAATAAAAATTTTCTTTAACATTTTCCAAACAATTTCTTTGCTTTGATACTTAGTGGTGAGGTTATGAATTATTAAATTTTGAGGAGTTAATGTACCTACCTATTATGCTATCATGTTATACCTTTGTTGGTTATGCGTTGATATCTCAATGGCTTGTTTCATATTTGTTGAGGAAATGGAAGTATGGTGCCTACAAGAGCACATGATGATGGACTAGAGAAGGGTAGTATAGTGATATAAGAGACAAAATATATGATTGGAGGTTATGGATTGCATCAACCAGATACTGACAACTATCAAATGAAAGTGTGTGGATTTTGCTCTTATCTCTTGCCATGTGTATTTATTTTGAGCCTTCTTATCTTCAACATGTGGTATCAAAGCCACGGCAGCTCCTTTTTCCAAGCTCCCCTTATGGATTAGTGGACCTCTTTGTTGTGGTGCTCTGTTTCTTTGTCCTCCTTGCCCACGTTGAAGGGTGCTCCAATTAACGTGATTGGTGTCGATGACAATGACAACAATGCTATTAATTGAATGATTGGAAGCACCCTCATATTGCCTCTCAATCCTCCCATGGGCTGAAATACACATAAGTTGCAACAGTCCACTTCATTATTAGTGTTTCGCAACCCTCTTTTGTATTGCTGAAAATTCTTTTGATTACAAAAGGTTGTCAAATCCAGAAGCCTGGTTGTCATGGGAGTCATTGTATCCTAGTAGTCTAACTCTTTGCTACGTTCTGGTTGATGCTGCCATAGGTCATCGAGCTTGCTATTGTCAGTGGCAACTCCTTCCATTAAGATATCAATTCACTGGAAAAATAACTAAAGTAGTGAAGATTCTTAAACTTTTCCAATCTTATGGCGACTAATTTTTTGGCCTGACTGCTCCAATAGTCTTATGCATTGGCTTGCTGGCCACTTGAGTCCTGAAGTATGATTTGGACAGTAGAACGCAAGTCTAGCCAATGCTAAGGTGCAATAGCCTCTAGCAATTTCAGCTAAAAGACCTTGGCTAGATGACTTAGCTCGACAAAATAGCTCCGAAGGCAAGCTCTTCATCGCTCACGTCACCATTTTCAAGCCTTTCAACTTTCCTAACTTGCAACCTTTGTCTTCTTCTCTCACAAGCCATGATGAGATGCATCTTGCCATTGATGCCATGGCGATGATCAATGAACCACCAGAATAGACCCACTGGAACACAGACCACAACTAGCTTGTGAGGCAAGCAAAGAATAGAGGACAACTTACTTGAGTATTGAAGATAATTCCAAACCAAAGTGTGCACAAGAATGAGGTCACATCAAGGTCACGATCAATATATTAAAGAATCTAGGAATCTCCCGACTCCCACTTTCAAATAAGGGATAATATTTGAACATGTGGCTAAATCTTAACCCCTTATTTAGAAGTTCCATCCTTAAACTATCCGTGTTGACGACAATTTCGGGTTCATTTTTCAAGTTTATCTAAGGCTCTTAAGGTTTGATTAGGAAGTGGCATGTGGCACATAGCCACCTCTTGTGAAGCAATGTGCTTGTGCATGTTCACGAACCACATCATCTACCTTTTAAAGCCCTATAACTTGCAATCCATAAGGTATCTTGATGAGGTCCAAAATGCAAAACCACTCGATTCTTTGAAATCTAAAATTTTATCATATGCATTGTACATAAGTAGAAATTGCCACGTGTAGTACTCAGGTATGACCCTTACAAAAATGACATCAAGAAATATCTTGTATGCAAAAAAGTTCTGTTGGGAAAAGGTTTCAGACATGGGCAGCACAAATGAAATACTGTCTAATGCACAAGAAGCTATGGAAAATCATGAAGGAAAATACACTTGCTACACCGAATGGAAAGTGGATAGGAAAGGAAAAACCAGCACTATCATTAATTGGATTACACTTGGAGAGCAATCTAATTCATCACATAGACGTAAAGAAACGAGCTAAAGAAGCTTGGGATGAACTCAATATGGTGTTGGGGGTTAAATCAAAAACTGAGGAGATTTTTGAATTTTATGGCTTGCAAATGAATTTTAGTAAGTCCCTAGCATAGTTCGTAAACAAACTTAAAAGCATCATTACACAATTGGAAGGTGCGAATTCAAAAGTAGAAGAAAAAGATGCATTAGCCATCTTCCTCAAAAGCATGTCGCAAGAGTATAATGCATTGACCACAAGTATGAAAAATCTGCCAGATCCAACGTTCGAAGGATGTGTTGCATCATTGTTTGAGAAAGAAGGAGAGCATAAGGCACATAGTACATCAAAGGTCAATAATCGTGATCAGGTCTTCTTCAATAAGACAACTATGAAATGTCACCACCACTGTGGAACAATAGGACACTACCAAAATGAATGCAAGTTGAAGCACAAGCCAAAGTGCAATCATTGTTTGAACCTCGCATACAAGGAGAATAACTATCACATGAAGAATGAAGAAATAGACTACGTGGAGACAACAAAAGAGAAAGAAGCCGGAGGCCACCTCTTCAAAGCTACTACATTGATAACCTCACTGCCTCTTCGGTAAATTATAAAAGGTCACAAAATGAGTAGACCTATTTTTTGTTTTATCACAACTAACCACCTTAAGTAGATGTGTTGGCACTAAGGGGGGGTCATGAAAAGCTGTAATACTCACATCTAACCACCTTGTAGTAGCCGTGTTGGCACCAAGGGGGGTGCTGAGAAAATGAAAGTATGGTACCTACAAGAGTACGTGATGATGGACTAAGGACAAGTAGTAGAGTGGTGTAAGAGAGGAAATATCGATTGGAGTTTATGGATTGCAACCAAATAGTGATGTGTGTGCCAGAGAAGATGATGTTGATCATGTACTATATTGAGGCACTATCAAATGAAATTGTGTGGAGTTTGCTCCTCTTGCCATGTGTATTTATATTAAGCCTCCTTTGTTACATCAGCCATAATCCCACGACCATGTGGTGTGATTATGGTCAGACAGGAAACCAGAGGGCCTGACGATGCTTGCATACTATGAGGCCTAGAGGGTTTGGGTCTAGGGTTACGCCTAGGCCTAGACATTAATGAAGAGGTGCAAATGGGCTCTATGAGAGGGCTAGAATGGTGAGGTCCCTTATGGGACACATGGCACCAGGGCATGAGGGTTGGCAAGCATGGGGCTAGGGGGAGGCTTCTAGAGAGAGATCTCCAGGATGAAGAAAAAGGAAAGAGTATTCACGAGGAGGAGATCACTGGAAACCGTGACTGGGAGGAAAGCATTGGAGAAGCCCTCTATGTTGGAAGGATTGTCACATCCTTAGCCTTCTTATCTCTGTGCTTTTTGCAATGCTCATTGTAAAGCTAGAACTCTAGCAAGGAGATGCTAAGCCAGTGGGGGGAGGCTCTCTAAATCCTCTTATGGAGAGGAAGGAGTAGGGAACCGGGGCCACCCGACGATCGATCGGAGGTCGAGAGCCGATTGCCAGTTGATAGCCCATTGGTTCATGTTTCCTGGAAGAGAAGGGATCGGACGACTGGGACGAGCCTCGGGAGTCTGCCGACTTGAGCCGGTGTGAAGAGGTCCTCTGAGCCAACTTGAGCCGATGTGAAGAGGTCCTTTGGGGTAAAGAATCCTCATCTTCTTCTTCTTCTTTGAGTTTTCTCTTTCAGCTCTTCTGCAGCCAGCCCCTTGAAACTTTCAGCGCCATAGCCAGCCTAGGCCTATCTTCCTTCTCTCCCGCCTCCCATCAGGTAGATCTTCATCAAGACCCTCACCGGTAAAACCATCACCCTCGAAGTCGAGAGCTCTGATACCATCGACAACGTCAAAATCAAAATCCAGGACAAGGCGGGCATCCCCCCTGACCACAGCAGCGCCTTATCTTCACCGGCAAGCAGCTCAAAGATGGCCGCACCCTCGCTGATTACAACATCCAGAAGGAGTCCACTCTCCATCTCGTCCTTCGTCTGCGAGGTGGCATGCAGATCTTCGTCAAGACCCTCACCGGAAACACCATCACCCTCGAGGTCAAGAGCTCTGACACCATCGATAATGTTAAGGCCAAGATCTAGGACAAGGAGGGCATCCCTCCCGACCAATAGAGGCTGATTTTCGCCGGCAAGCAGCTTGAAGACGGGCGCACTCTTGCCGATTACAACATCTAGTAGGAGTCAATGCTGCATCTTGTCCTGCGTCTCAGGGGTGGTATGCAAATCTTCGTCAAGACGCTCACTGGTACGACCATCACCCTAGAAGTTGAGAGTTCTGACACAATCGATAATGTGAAGGCCAAGATCCAGGATAAGGAGGGCATCCCCCCTGACCAGCAGAGGCTCATCTTTGCCGGTAAGCAGCTTGAAGACGGCCACACCCTTGCTGTAATCAACATTCAGAAGGAGTCTACCCTTCATCTGGTTCTGCGTCTCAGGGGTGGCATGCAGATCTTTGTCTAGACCCTCACTGGTAAGACCATTATTTTGGAGGTGGAGAGCTCTGATACGATCGACAATGTAAAGACAAAGATCCAAGATAAGGAGGGCATTCTCCCCGACCAGCAGCGCCCGATTTTTGCAGGAAAGCAGTTGGAAGATCGGCGTACCTTGGCTGACTACAATATTCAGAAGGAATCAACCCTCCATCTTGTGCTTCGCCTTCGTGGTGGGCTGTAAAGATGTATGTGCACCAAAGGGTTAGGGCTCTCAGTGATCTGCTAGGACATGTTGATTGTGAAGCGAATCTCTGTAATAGATCTAGTTTAGCTGGTGTGTAAGGGTCCATGGATTCTATAATAAGTTGTCCTATGGTCACAGCAATAGCTTGTATCAAAATAAATGGCAATAAGACCCTTCAGTTTCCTTTCCAATTTATGCCTAATATCTTCTGTGTAATACTACAAGACCCTCAAGATTCCCTTACAATCATGGCTAATATCTTCTGTTAATTCTGAGGCTCAACCCCTTACGTCCAACCTCTCTCTAAAGTGCTTCTACAATTTTTGTTCCCAGTATTTTATGCCTATTTAAGCCTCTTCTAGTGGCACATGGAGCAAAGTTTTGATGCAACGGAAAATCTTGAGTATATGTGGGAATCGAATTGTGTTGAGTGCTTAGTGGTGCAAACTCTATTTCTTGGACATAGCTTTCTGTTTTTTTACATGGTATCAGAGCCCAAGGTGTTTACATAGGACAGCTCTCTCTCTCTCTCTCTCTCTTCTATCTCCTATCTCGATCTCCTTGGCATGTATAGGATAGTGTGTTTGGAAGGCATTTCTTGTTGTGGAAGACATGGCAGCATCACTTGCATGTTTAAACGTTTTTGAAGAAAAGGATGCATAGGTGCTGGGTATCACGTAGTAGAAAGCGTGGTTAATCTAGATGATAGCAATCACGGAAAAAGCGTGGATGATACTTTGAGAGACTCAAAATCTTACCCATACGGTCAATCTGCGTATAAAACGAGGTACCGTGTACTTGCTATAACATCAATCAAGTTTAGTTGCCTCAACACTTGTCTCCATGATGGGGTTTGCCTCTTAACTTTCAATAGACCATGGTGTTCTCCATTGCGATACAAGAGCCAAGGCTTGAGTTTTCCTCTACACTTGTCTCCATCATGTTGTTTTCTCCTGACTTGCAATAGTACATTCATGGTGTTCTCCATTGTGATACAAGAGCAAGAGCTAGGACTAAAGCTTTCAAAGACACATTCATGATTAGCACGTTTGCCTTCAAGTCTAAGCCAAGAAAGTGGCATTTGAGTGTTGTTCAAAGTACTCACACAGAGAGGAGTTTGCTCGACAATTGCTCATACATAAACACCATTAAGAGTGAAGGTCTAAGATAGCATCTCGAGATCTCATACTTTATAAACAATAAAGATGTTAGCATAGTAGATGAGTTGCACGAACACATCTGTCATGTTACTCCATAAGAAAGATTCCTCTAACATGTCTCCACCATCAAGTGATTGTGGCTTATGGAGAATTGAACCCCAAGCATAGCAACAAATGGCCATTCCACCTAGTGCCCTTTTGGATAAAAGTATTAATGAAGATGAAAGTTCAACCCCATTTGTATTCCAAGTCAAATGATTCTCAAAATATTAAACATCTCATAGTAATGTTTCAAGATTTTCAAAACTTTTAAGTTTTGTCTTTGGCACCATAACCTTGTCACTCTCATCAATAATGTCATCATCACCCTCATGATCAATATCATCATCATCTTTTATATGATTTATTTTGTTACTAATTTTATCATACTCGTCTACCTCATCCTCACTTTTGTATACATGATCTCCTCCTTGTCGTTGAATGGCATAAACATTGGAAGATTCATCTCCTTCATATTCACCATGATTCTCATCATCAATGCTAGCATCAATGCTTGTAGATTCATCTCCATTATGTCATTCTTCATCATGAGCATCCATGTCTACACTTTTAAAAATGCATCCCCCACAAGGATTTACTTGTATCACATGGAAAAATGCTTGCTAACAATGCTTCGGCAACACAAATGGTTCCTCAGATGGTGAAGCACTTTCAAAATATCAAGAGCATGAAAACCATTTTTCTATTTTCTAGTCGTCGTATTGGGGCCGCCATAAATCACTTGGAAACATCATGATTGAGTAGCACAATCTTGAAAGTCCTATAGTTCACTTCAATTAGGTGCTCCAATACCCCACATTGATCAGTCCTCTCAATGCAAAAGTGTTGACTGTAGGCCCACACACCACCATATACATGTGCTTGTAATAGTACGATACAATTGAATTCTTGTGAATGTGGGTTCTAAGATGGAATGTAAATTCATTAAAGACACATATAGAAACAATATCACTTACATGCCAATCATATCTTCACATCTTTGTAAGTAACATGAGATCCATTAGAGCTTGCATTGCTTATAGTGTCGTGTTGAGGATTCATCTCAACATCATGTTTGATATGTGCATAGCAGTAACCCAAAAGAGTGCTAAAAAGGAAAGGGTTGGAACCCTAACCCTGACCCTAAAGGGGTTTTTATATATTCATTATTTTCAACTAAATCATGTGTACAGTTAATCATTTGTGGTGTCCCCTCTAGGTGTGCCCTCTCTCCTCATCTCCACTTTGCGACTCTCCTCTCTCCATCTTTGTTTTCATGGTATCAGAGCTCCCTTGCCTTCCGCTAAGGAATTGCGATCATTACGGGAGTGTGAGAGATCAGTTGAGTGATTGAGAGTTCTCTTCTGCTTGACACAATTTTGTCCATTCCTATTTTTGTTCATTCTTTTGTGAGAATGATTGCTTCTTCGACTCTTGAATTCCATGATAAGATTTCGTTCTAGCTTGGAGTGTGAGAGATAGGAGAGACTTTCCTTGTGAGAGAGAAATCTGAGAGGGAAAGATTTTAGATCATCTTGTTTCTAAGAAGAGAGATACCTCTATTGAGAGTGTTTTTTCCAGCCAAACAAGAGACCTCTACTCATAGAGACATAGGTCTCTAGTAGCCAAGCTCCAAGCAAGGCAACTCCAACAACTAAGCATTGCTCTGTGGAGGGGATTGTCTGCCAGTGCCATCTACTTCCACACCGCTATAGCGAGGTGGCTATCAAGCTCAGCGCCTCCTACAACAAAGAAACGACTCTGGCCTGTAACAAAAAGATCTACAATCGTAGCTTCAGGGGCGACTGACGGGCTGATGGCGGCAGACCTCCAGCCAGCACTTCGGGCGACTCAACCAGAATGCCAAGCGCATGCATGCCCAGCCGAGTTGGATCAACCGAAAACCGTGCCTACGACTAAGCTTCCAACGCAACTCAACTAGCATCCAAAGCTAGCAGCACAGCGAACGAACGAGACTAGCAACCCACGATCCAATTGCTTCCATCAATAAGACCTACAGCCGACAAACGCTACTGCTCCTACGCTCCATCCAAGCAAGGCATCAACACCTTCGCCTTGTAGCCATCTACACGCGTGATCCAACAGATGACCAGAGTGCACCTAGGACCTTGGGCTAGCCTCAAACGGCCGGCACTAAGGCTCCATCAATGATAATGGTTTTAGCACCTTTACCAACGAAAGACGGCTCCTCTAGTAGCACAACAGTCCACAAGCCGCCTCCAACAAGATCCCTGCTAGATGATCTTCCTTGCCTACTTAACGGATGGGGGCACATCTCAAGCCAGGAGATATAGGAATTGATTCCTCCCTACATTGGACTTATACACAATCATAACTCCTTCCCATGTACCAAACTTCTGATGGATGAAATTTAACTACAGAGCGTTCTTGTTTCTTCCCTCCATACTTCACAAAATAAAACACTTTGTAATTTCACTTACACAAATCTTTGCACCCCTACTCCAAGGCATTCCCATATTATCTACATGGACTAGACAATCTGCGATTTGCAACTTAAAACACGCACCCTCTCTCTCTCTCTCTCTCTCTCTCACACACACACACACACACACGCACACACACACACACAAATTCACTCCACTCAAAATGATTCACGAGGTGTTGCCCACGGGCATTCCTGCTCTCTTGTTAACCATGACAATGGCACACACACCTTCCTCTCCTCTACAGTCTCAAGGCAGAATGGATATTATCATTTAGAAAACCGAAAAATTACAGAAAACAGGAGCTTAAACACGAGGAGAAAAGGGCAGTTGGTAAGAAATTCCTCCCTTTCACGCCCCAGAACCAAAACAACGGGAAGTATAGCGACAAGCATGCACAGTTATCCTAGAAAATAAAAGGAGCATGGGCAAGATAAAGACAGGCAGATTTGCAAACTTCAAGAAAGAGGCAGGAAGGATCGGGTAACACGATCCTGGAGAAGGCTATTCAGAAGGTTCTCTTCTATATCCCTCCTTGCCTTCTGCAGATGCCTAACCGATATTCCATCAACATATGATCTAGCACATCCCTTGCCTTTCCCATATTTAACCTTTTGAAACAAGGGATTCGGTCTTCAGCAATCACTCTGATTTAATAGTTCATAGAGAGCTCCTCACAAACAATAAAGCACAACAAAGCCCACCAATAAGCTGCCTCTAGTAATTTGCGTCCATGGAAAAACAATAAAACGACAATTTCGTGGAAGCACTTGCCTCCATCGCGACCTTTCTCTCTTCCGCAATATAGCCAAGATCACAGAAGAGAGGAATACAAACTGAACATCAAAAAGTCATAAGGATGTAGAAAGAAATCCTAAGGTCCCCAAGTTAGATGAAAAAGCATGTGGTGGATTTTCAGATGGAAACCCACAAAATTGGTATAAGTACAATTCAAGCATCTATAGCATGCTGTTGAACTCGATGCACAGCACAGTTGAATCAGAGCAGAGAGCAATGTACCCAATTAAGTTCACAAGATTCGGTAAGTGCATTTTGTCTGGCCCATCAGCTAAAACTGGCTGTTCAAATACAGGAATGTCCCTACAAGGGCAGCAACTCCCACTGCAATTCCTATAGGCAGAGCGTTCCTGCACACAATGACGGCAAACTTAGCTGTTGTTGTATTCTGTAAACATACTGCTTGTTTACTTCTGGGCACTTTGCTACTCACCCAATGGCAGCGTCTTTTTTAAGCTGCTCCTTCCGAGCTTTCCGCACGTCTAATTGGTTTGCATTCTTAGTTACAGGTATATCATAGGGCTTGAATCTCCTCTTGGGGGCACCACAGACTGCACATAGAAAATATTGGGATTCAGCAGGTCGTTTCCATGTCACTTTGATACCCTCATTCGTCTATCCTATTTTTCAAAGAAAGGGTCTTTATACTTGCAAATTCCTGGAGTGATACGAACGCACACTGTATCGTTCGTTCAACAGTACTGTGGGTTAAGAAAATAACCTCTTACCGGGGCAAAAGAAGTCGTCTGGCAATTTCTCGAATGGCTTCCGCTCATTGTAGATGTACCTACACCAAAGGAAATGGCATCGAGACAATGAGGGCGCATTCCCATTAAACAGAAACGATGCGTAGGGCAGGGAATTCGCAAAATACCCGCAATCTCTGCAGATGTAGGCGCCTTTGGCTGCAACTCGCATGCTAATTCTGGGAGGACCATGGTCGGTTTTGGGCGAGGCTAAGGCAGATCCTGCATTGTAGAAGGAGCTTTTGAGTGCAAATCTGTCGGCAGGGAGGCGAAGGCCAAGGCCACTGACGAGTGGAGGCGAGATGGAGGAAGCTGAGGATGAAGGTGATGATGGGTCGCGACTGATGGAGGGAATTACTGAGAAACAAAGAGAAGAAGAAGGGGAAGAAGCCATAGATGAAGGTGGGCAGAAGAAGAAGAAGAAGAAGAGAACCAAAGGTTACGTTGATGAATTGATTTTAAGAATGGTGTGATCCTTGGCTATGGGAGCTCAAGAAGAGAGAGCTGTGATTCGTGGCTATGGGAGCTCAAGAATTGGCAAATGCAGAAGCAAACAGGAAGAGAGAAGATTAAGATTGCAAGCTATTATGGTGATGTTGTAAAGGAACTTAGCTCTTAGCTTTGCTACCTATCCATTCAACCTCTCCTTCCTCCCTCATGTGCATGTGGCCTCATTCAAACCAACCAACCAACTCTAGATTATGCCCACTGTGTGTCTCTCCTCTTTTACCTTCCAATATCAATCACAAAAGGAATAGATTGCAAGCACAAAGTGTCGAGTACCTCCTTGAAATTTCTAGAGCATTCTCCTCCCCCCCCCCTTTCCTTTTCAAATTAGGCTTCCCCATTTTGTACCATTTGGCATTGCACAATGTTTATGTCCAATTACACAACTATTTTTGGCTGCCCCATGGGGGGAGGGATTAGTAATCGTTTGTTTTTTCACAAAAGAGAGAATTCATTTCCAAAAAAAATCCATTGTTGGTTTTTTCGCTCGTTTGCATTGGTACACGTGTGGCTGAGGAGGCTTTGCATTGAATGATGGACAAATAGTGGGCGGTGGACTTCTCTGACGTTCTTTAATACGAATCTAATTTTCTCTTAGGATGTTAATGTTACCCACCGATATTGTGATCTTCATCCTGTCAAAGGGCACATGCCATGTTGAATGGCCTCATTGTAGAGGGCACATGCTAGCCTCGTTGTAAGAGCTGCCTATATAGGAGAGAGCAGCACCAAGAAACGGCGACCAATGCTTGCATTCTTCTTTTCACTTCATACTTTTTCTTCATATTCGTACTTAATCTCGCTATTTTGTTTGAGTGGGAAGAATCCACTTTGCCATTCAATCCTTGCTCTGCCTCTTGGGCTTGGAGGATGACAATGCGTTGAGCCCATGGGTTTTTTGCTGTGATTCGATTGTTTTGAGCGTAGGGTATTGCTTAAATAGATTTTCAGGACGATGACTATCTGTTGGTGCCTCATATGCGATCTCAATCACTCATCATGTCCGTGAATGGATTAATCAGTATTGGTTCCAAAATTTTAATGCCATATTGATTCCAAAGTCTTAATGTTTTGTTAATTCTATTGATAAATTAATTATCAATCATGAGCAGTTCATGGTGATCTCATGTCTATGACTTGTAGTAGCGGACATGGATTGACCTGCAATACTCAATGATATCGGACATCAAAACATAGGATATAAGCATATATATTGATGAATGCAAGCTTTGTTGCTTGATTGGGCTGGATACCTTGGTTTGGAGAGCTTCGATGCTCTTGTTAGCATTTCGAAGTTCTTCCTGGATTGTCTCCAAATTCAACTGCAACTATTGAATATGGCTCTGGAATTCGGTATTCTCAAACAACAAAGCATTAGTTTCCTCCAGCAAACTTCTCCTTGTAATAGCCCAGCCCCTCAAGCTCATAGTTTAAAGAGCAAAGGGCATTTTGTGATGAAGTTGTTGCCTTCCACTCTGCTTCGAATTGCTCTTTGATCTTCTACTCTCTTTTCGTGACCTTTTGGGATGATTTGGTATAATAAGTGAGCTCGACTCCTCATCTTGATTTGTGATAATTGCCAAAAACCTTATCATGTTGAAAATGGATTTCCTTTATCCAGTTATGGGGCTTTACATTTGTACTTAGAGGGAAATATTTTTGAAAGGCATCCTTCTCTGCAAGGATACCCTTTTTCTCTGCTAGCAAGGCATCTTTCTCGAATACTAACCTTGTCGCTGGTGGATTGAGATGCGTAGGGAGGAAGGGAAGCCCTAGCATTTTCAACTTGGAAGAAAGGCTTTCATCACTCAAAGCTTAACAAGACAAATCTGTTAGTGGAAAGCTTCTCTTTCGATGGATCTACGGGATGATGGTAACATCATTCTCAGCAAAGCTAAGCAATTCAGGGCTAGAGGGTTGGAAGACAGTTTAAGAGCCTTGCTATCAAGATTTAAGAGCCGTGATATCGAGTTGCAGCTTTGCTGCTGCTGCTGAATCGTCGCTCTCACCGTCATCGTCAACTCTACTGTTGGAAATTCTTTGTTTTCATCATGATGTAATTCTCAAGTAAGTCATAATGTTCTACAAGGGTGGGAGTGCCCTAATAAATAGCATGCATGAATGGGAGAAACAAATTGGCTAGAATGTGTAGCTCGCTGTGTGTTGTGACTGGGCATTGATTTTGAAGCATGGAATTTTGTCAAAGAATTGCCAAATTTTCAAGGATCCATATGGAACAGCTCTTAACTTTCTCAATCATGTGTTATTCTCATTGTACATGCAAATTTCTTATGATATTTTTTGGATACTTTTCCAATCATGTGTTATTGTTGTGCAACGATCCAAGTACATGCGAATTTCATAGATTTAGTAATACCAAGCTTGATTCAAGCTAGAAAACCATGTACTACATCTCTCTCCAATTTGCAAAGTTATTTCGCCAAGGCCTTGGGAAATTTCTTTAAATTGTTAGCTACTAGCTATATGTTGTATGCTTCTTGTTGTGTCGCATCACATCTGTTGGCTATATGTTCTATGCTTCATTAAGGTCCTATATCTTGGGCATATATTCTTTGTATTCTTGCATAAATTGTTAGTGTCTTTGATAGCTGATTTGTGTATATTTTGAGCTTGCAGACATTGTTAGAGAATAAATTTGCCTCTCAAAACTATTGTATTATTAATTGTATTTTATTAGAGAGCAAATATTGAGCAAGATGATGACGATGATGGTGGCAAGAACAACAAGTAGGATGGCCAACTTCATGGAAGGGAATCTAAAATGCACCACCATTCAAAACTCAATGATAGAAATAATACAGCACAAGTAAACTTTAAAAATACAACACGTGTCAAATTTAGGAATTTATTATGATATTTTGTAACATTTCAATTGCAAAAAAAATCAATTCAAGTTAGCAAAATTAATATTACTTAATTATATGATGAAAAAATATACATACTTACAAGGTCTTCAAATGAGATTTTCTTGCCTTATTTTTGTAGCTACTATTGATGTAGTAAGTGCTCAAATCTTCCACATTAATCTCGAGTGCTTAATGTATTGCTCACAATTTCATGGGATCCTTCAACTTTGATGGAGGATACCAAGTGTAAGTTACCTTCTAGATCTTGCATCAATGATTTTCTTAACTAGGTATATGTCAGGCAACCTTTCAGTCATGGAGCGTGTAGCTGCTAACTTGAAATTGAACCTAAATCCTCGCATTTTATCAGTTTTTAACGAAAAAAAGAGAATGAGTAAAAATGTGGACATGAAACATGACACAGGGTCTGTTAAGACCAGATCCTCCCTACAAATGTCAGGGGTGGTGATTTATTATTGATTTGGCGACGTCCATATTGTTTGCGTGTTTTGGAGTTGAAGCCCAACAAATACATGAATAAGGAAACTCTCACAAGAGCTCATAACTGATCCTCATTGCAATCTATACAATATTGTCACATGGACTATAATCATATGAATAAAGGTGTCAATGTCTTTTGATCTTGCATCTAGCTTGGCTTTCGTTGGTCCCTCGCATTAAGAATATGCATCAAAAGAGAGGAATGTTATAAGAATTCAGATTGAAGACAAACGATTTTGAATGGATGAGCAATTGAAAATATTTGTAGGATACTTATAATATCTAATTATTATAACCACACATAGTGTGGGTGGGGAGGCAGTGCGCTTCCTTCCCCAAAGAGTTATAATCCAAGGGAACAGGCCCTTCCCTGGGCACGGAGAATATAAACACCGAGAATATAAGCGTCGAGAATAAGTCTTGCGAATGGATAAGATATTGGCATATTACCTAAATGTCAATAGTCATAATCGTAGTCAAATGCTGGTAAAATCACCACGAACGACGCGTTAGGCAAAATCCAAATTCTTCTCATCTTTTGGTGATTTCTTTGAGCTTAGAGGTGGAGGAAAGTCCACATTGTTGCATGCCATCAAGATCAGGGAGCATATGGTCCATATGATAATAGATGTAAGCCATGGTGAAAAGTTTCTACTTACACTATGATTGGAACAATGTCGATATGGAAGGCTGGTATGCCTTCAATAAATGAGATTGCATAGTTATACTTTTCTTGGCTAATGAAGGGACCACGTCAATTTGCCAGAGTGAAGCAAAGAATGATTGATATAAGCTCTTTGGTCAATTCCCTCAATGAAAGTGCAATGAACATGCTGGCAAACATAAACAATGGCAGCTACTCAGCACTACTGCCCAATTCTTGAGGTCCCTCAAGATCCGATTTTGGTAGGCGTTGCACTCTATCCAATTGTGTTACTTAGTTGTGATCTTCTAAAGAGAAATCAATTAATAAGTATGCCCCCTTCCTTCCTTGGGTTTGCATAGTGTGGTAGGTGATTATGATGAGTCATTAATCCTTGGCCATCTTCAGAAAGAAGACATCCTCTTGTTGGCTATGGGGACTCCTCTTATTGGCTATGGTGACTCAAGAACTTCTCTATGTTGTCTAGCAACGTGTTAGCTCCGTGATTTTTGTGCCTTTGCTATGCATACCAAATTTTGTCTTCGCTATGATTGGCGAAACCGATTGGTATCTAGTTCTTGGGGTAGTGGGCCTCAAACTCCTTAGGTTCCACCTTGGTAATGACATATTCTTCTCTCTCTCCATGCCCGTCAAGGTCCTACCATCACTGCTCTCTATTGCCAAGGACCTTGCCAAGCAAACCGAATTGTTTTTCAAGATCTCAAACAATATGGCAAGGAGTTTCGAGTCCAAAATTTTGCAACCGCGAGTAATTCGTTGCATGGAAGCTCTCAACCTCTATTGTCCTCGAGTAGGAGAGTGTTGTTCTTGTGGTGAATGATTTTTGTGTGGCATGTCAAATGGGACCATTGTTGTAGGTTGAGCTTGTAAAGCTACTGCATACGAAAGCTTTGGCATGTCGTCTCCTAGAGGAAAGCCATAGCAGCTACATCTTTAGAGGATGAAACAACATGCTCTTGAGCTCTTAAGTCTTATTCCCTGTTTAGCCTTTCTTGCCTCTTCCAAGCCTCCTCGCAAATTATCATGTTGTGGTCTCTTCTTTCCAATTCCAAGGTTTCCAGGAATTTGTGCCAGCTTGTAAGGACCTTTTTGATAACGTTCAAGCATACTTCCGCTTCCTTTTGTTATTGTCAGGATTGCCACTGTCTTTGAGATTATGAGAATCACCATCGGAGAAATCAGGTGTGAAGTTGAGACCACTGCTAATATTTTACTGCAGATCCCATTCGCTCTCTCAGACCAAGGGTTCTAACAATCTCTACTTGAGTCAAAAGAATAGTGGTTGCTGCCTTTAATAAGCCAAATGTTCCCGCAGGAGCACCATTGCCATTATTTACCAAGGTAGGAGTAGTCGTGCCATATAATTTAGAAACATCTTGACAATTATGAACTCCCAAGTATCTTCTGGAAAGAACCAAGAAATGCCCACAAAGTTGAAATTGATGATCATGCGGTTGAGCGTTGCTCAACAAATTTAAGACAGACGAGATGTGGTGCACAACGATTGATCTAGGTGGCATCAATGCGTCATATAGCGATGGATTTCAGGCAATATGTGTATGCAGTGCATCTCCTCTCAATATCAACCAAGACCCTTCGATTGCCAATTTTTCATCCATGAGCTAGTTTTGTAGGCATCATTCGTGTCGCTTGAATGCTTGTACTCAATAAACGCATACCCACATGGCTTGTTCCGTCACTTTGTCATGCACAATTCAAACCCCCTTGATTAGAGCATATGTCTCAAACTCCATTCTGATTGTTTGCTTCATGGCTTCATAGCTTATCTGTGCAACAAAAAAAGTTTTGTAAGGATCACCCTCAGCAGCAGGATCACAACGAGGATTGTATTTCTCCAACTCCGCAACTGCCTTCAATACTCCCTTCGCCAGACATACGTTGCAAATGTGAGCCTTCTTTTTGGCCGGATTCTTTTCCTCGGTGGCAAAATTGGAGGCGCATAATCTGGGTCAGGATGAGATGACCGAACTGGATGAGGCCCGTGCATGGGGTGCATGGGCGCTTGAGGGGAGGTGATTCGAATGGGAGGGGAGGGCGAGTTATAGTGGGTTGGTTTTGTCCAATGGCCTTGAGCTATAAAGGGACCTAATCCCAAGTCCGAAGCCATGGCTACAAGCCAACCATTGGGAACTTCTCTTGTAAAGCTAATTGTAAAGATTGAGAGTGTATGTCACTCGCTTTACCTAAAGATTGGCAAACTATAGAGCAACTCCAGTCGAGGGATCTCACTGGCTTGCTTCCAAGCCTTAGGGCCTTATGTCATGGAAGGGAAATACATAAGAAATAGCTATTTCTTTTATGTTATGCAAATGCACCAGGGGAAATAGAAGGGAAATAGATGGGAAATAGGGTGGGACCATGGGAAATAGCACTCCATGCTCTAGACCTCAAGGTGCTATTTCCCACTCTTGAGAACCATTGACGTGACATTTCCTTTATAGCATGTCTCATTTTCCCTTGGATCATTATGTTATGCATCATAGAATTAGGCTCTTCCAAGGGAAAAGCACCCAAAATAGCCATCATTATTTCCCCCCTTTTTCCCCTCCATGACATAAGCCTGTTAGTGAGAACCAAGAAATGACTCCACACCGAAAATAAAAACACTTCCAAAAATAAAGCAATTGAGATCATTAGATTTTTTGAAGATCAAGATCTAAGATTGTGACAACTGGCTTGATGAGAGATCACAAAGAGGAAACTTCCCTCTAGGCTACCTGCCATAATGAAACCATGTATGTCCAGCGCACTTCCAAGACTTAAAGCTCTATAACGTTGCCATTATCAAATTGTAAAAATAAATATCATCTTGTATGCTAATCTATGCTAGCCTATGGTAGGCACATGCCCTTGCATTGGATATTTAGGACCCTACTTCAGGCTATGCAAAACTAGCTTCAAACATTAATAACTCTACTTGCCACTTATGTGAAGTGGCTTGAAGAAATGCCATAGTCACTTGAATTTATAGTGCATCAAAGGTCTTTGTCTTTAGAAAGTAACACATCTAGGTCTTCAAAGATGCCTTGTGAGCTTCACTCCGATTTTGTGAAAGATAGTGTAGGAATGCTAGAAAGAGTGCTATTATTGAAAGACCGTACATCACATAGTAGAGTCAAGATGTTTTTAATGGCTTATAATGCTTGGCATAATTTGAAGGATAGTTTATTTTTTTTGGACATAAAACAATACATGGGACTAGCAAGTCAAGTAAAATATCCTTATGGACTCATGTGGTGTATGCAACAATCTACGCTATAAATCATATGCAATGCTCTACATTTAACCATAAATAAGTTCACTATTAAAGAAATTGTTTATGAGAGATGTTAAGCTATACAATGACAACATAACATAGCTACATAACTTTTTTAGTAATGTAGACAACCAATCAAGAAGAGCCACGATAGAGTACCTACGCTTGTTTGAGATAGAAACATGCATCAAAGAGAAAAAAATTAGTTCCCAAAAATCATATTAGTCCCAAAAAACTTTAAGAGTTAGACAATAGCATACGCATTTATCCAACGATTCTTCAAATTGTGTAGAAGAATTAGAGAAGCCCAAATTGGCCTCTTTAAGTACCTAGCTCGATCACCATTGAATAGCCATGAGATAGTTCCATGCTAACTCTAAAGATCTAAAGTCCAAATTTGTCAATGGCCAAAATCTAGCCATCAATTCAATACTCGAATACAAGAGCCTCATTGTCATCTTTCAATTATATAATCTAGTAGTCTAATGAGAGATTGGGAATTTATCATCAACACGTTAACCTAGCTCCTTGTCTCAATGTTGGGGAAATCGTCAATGGTGGCTTATGATGCACAGCCTAATATTGAGCCTATGCAATCAATAAGGTGAAATGAATCACCCCTTGATAGATCCGTGCTAGACACATAGAGTTTCCATCAACGCAACCACCACTAAAACAATCCTTATCAATTAGTAGCTATCAAAATATTGAACCAATCTTTAAGAGAATGCTCTTAGAATCTCATTTCACCTACATGTGCAAATGCAAGGAAGATACAAAAATGGTAAAAATCCCTTGAAGTTCACTATTACACACAAGGGTTGTAAGTTAACATTCATTGCAGGAGTAGTGAACATGTTTGAGTGCAAAAGCTTGCATAAGCCCGAGACGATCATCACCAGCTTGCATAAAACTTTAAGAGTTAGACAATAGCATACACATTTATCCAATGATTCTTCAAATTGTGTAGAAGTATTAGAGAAGCCCAAATTGGCCCTATCTAAGTACCTAGCTTGATCACCATTGCAGAACCATGAGCTACTTTCATGTTGACTCTATAGATCTGAAGTCCACATTTGTCAATGGCCAAAATCTCATCATCAGTTTAACACTCAAATACCAGAGCCTCATTGTCATCTTTCAATTCTATAATCTAGTAGTCTAATGAGAGATTGGGAATTTATCATCAACATGTTGACATAGCTCCTTGTCTCAATGTTGGGGGAAACCATCAATGGTAGCTTATGATACAGTCTAATATTGAAGCCTACGCAATCAATAAGGTGAAACGAATCATCCCTTGATAGATCTGTGCTAGACACTTACATAGAGTTTCCATCAAAGCAGCCACTAAAAGAATCCTTATTAATTAGTAGCTATCAAAATATTGAACCAATGCTGTTCGAATCTCATTTCCCTTACAAGAGAAAAGGCAAGGAAGATACAAAAATCATGGTTAAGTTCCCCCCAAAATCCCTTGAAGTTCAACATGCTATAAGTGTTGCTATTACACACAAGAGTTGTAAGTTAACATTCATTGTAAGAGTAGTGAATAGGTTTGAGTGTAAAAGCTTGCATAAGCCCAACACGATCATCCCCACCATCCCCCCCTCCTCTTTTTATGCATGACTAAGATTTAAAAGGTAGTTTTGAGCTAGGACAAAATGATTAGAGTTCTTACCTCCTAGGACCTTTCATCCTCAACTCCAAGTTTCCTCAATAATCACTAGATAACTCACAATTCACCAACATGAAGTGATAGTCTTCTTTAGAGAAGGGCCAATCAATCGATCTCCATTCCTCTGTCTTGTGGACAATTGTTGTACATCATAGTAGACTCACCAAGATCTCATCTAGAAAGAAAGTCAAAGTAGCTCCACCATCCACCTTTGCCTACATCAATAAATTCTTCATCAAGATCCATAAACACTTGAGGAAGTTCAATCTATAGTATCCCTTCTGGAACAAATGCGATGAACACTATCAATCAATCAAGATTGTCAATGTTCAACCCTTGAAGCAATTCTCAGTCCAACATCAAACATCTTTACAAATTCTATCAACTATCAAGCAAGTGATATGATTAATTCTTTCAATGAAAGGTGTTTCAAAGGAAAAGATTATGCCACATTGTTGCATCATTGGTAACACCTAGTGGTTACCAGATTTGTCCCCTATTGCTTGATCATTGTGTCTAATCCACACCAGCTTGCCTCGTCATACGTGTGTGGCTTATGCTCGTTGTATTTCGAGTTGCTCGGTACTTCCAGCTACCCAATTGTTCAGTACTTCTGGATGCCCAAGTGTTTGGTACTTCCGGATGCCTAGATGCTTGTTGTATTTCTGGATTATTGGTTCTTGTTTGCAGGATCTTATGGATTATTGTAGTCCAACTCTTGAAGCAGTTCTCAGTTCAACATTAAACATTTTTTTAAAATCTTATTGACTATCAACCAAAGTAGTATGATAACTTCTTTTAGTCAAAGGAATTCAATATGAAAGAGGTTCTTGCACAACGATGCATCATTCATAACGTGTAGTGGCTTCAATCCGCCAAAAGTTGTGACATCATTTTTGTGGATGATTGAATATTAGAGAGAAGGTAAACGAAGTCGAGAGAATCCAACTTGGCCTCATATTCATCAAATTTTAGCAATCCTTTCCATTTTGCACCTTTACTAGTTTGCATGCCTTAGGTTGATTAATGACCTATCATTACCTCGCCACTAATAATGATAGTCGACAAATATTTTCTACTGCTACATATAAGCCCACTACCTCATTTAGCATTAGCTCTTCATTGATTTTAAAGGTTCTTGGAAGAGCTTCATGATTCTTACTCTTTAAAATACTATAGTTAGAGACCATTTTTAGCATGCCACCCCAAGAAAAAGTAAAGGGAAGTATCCAATAATGGTAGTATCACTTTTGAACCTTGTGCCATAAGAGAGAGAGAAGTCTAGAACACCAATCAAATAGTGGGGATTTCTATTCCCATTACACATCACCCTAGAAGCATGGTAAGGTGTCCTAAATAGTAGTGTCATAGACATATGCTATGAAAGCACAATAGCAAAGGTGAAAATGAGTCTTTTTAAAACCTTCAATGACTTCAAGGATTATTGTTATGTGAAAATATGAACTCACCTCTTGCAACATTTTGAAAATTTTGAGAATCCTGCAATAGGTTGATGAGAGGAGCTCTCTCTCTCTCTCTCAAAGCACAATTTGTCTCTGTCCATTACTGTTGTATCATCCTATTTTGTCTACACATCCTTCTCTTTGCTGGTTCAAAAGGAACTAGGAACACATTAAGGAACTAGGAATAGGGAGGGAGATAGACAATCACATGATGGAAACGAGATGAGGCACAAAAGTAGATCCTTTATCATGGGTTGAAGGCCAATATATAGGCCCCAAGATACACCAATGAACATCATAGATGATGCCATAGTACAAACCACCAAGATCCTATAATCATGCCACCATCTCCATGAATCTCTCAATCATGCACACATAGGTGACACCTAACTGATGAGTCACTTGACACACCTACCATGGTGCTCACTAGCACTCACACCGTGTCCTACACAAGCACTAGCACATTGGTACACACACACCACATGACCATGTCCATAAATGTGTCCCCTAACATCAATTTATCCAATAGGTTCTCCATTATTCTTCGATCATCCTATTTTGCCTACACATCCTTCTCTCTATTTTCTTTGGTGGTTCTCTTAGAATTACGAGTCCTAAGGAAGTATGAAGCTACTAGGAAAATATCGAGTGGTGACATTATCAATATTGATGCAAAGAAGAAAGAGTATTGTAAAGAATTTAGTAGTAGATGACATTTCACACTTCATGTGTTTTGGGAAAGAAACAAAGAATTGAAATCATGGAACTAATACACAATACCTTTAAGACTACTTTTCCATATGCAAGAGCAACATCTAAACAAACTAACAATTTTATCATATACCTCTCACAAAATTATAAGAATAATATCAATGATATAAATGTGTAAATACAATAATAATTATATAATGTTGTTGGTACAAATATATTATAAATATTACATAAATATATATAATATTATTTCACTACTACAGATCATTGTTGTAACAACTCCTTCCTTTGATGAGGATGGTGACAATTGAAATTTGAAAAAGCATCTGTAAACCAGTAGCTCTTGGCATGTCAAAAATCAACCTATATATTGAAGAGGAGTAAGATAAGAAAAGCAAAGTGGAAGAAGTGTTTGCTGTGGGTGAGATATAGAAGATGAACGACTATGCATTGTTTCCTCCTGACATGAATTGTAATGAATGTATGGTATCTTCTCCTTGCTAGCTAATCCCCACCTCCTACTGTCCTACCATATTTGTGTCTCCATTTGCTATTAGAGTGGATCTCTTATTGGGTCATCATTTTCTTGTAGCTTCGAAATAATTTGATTATATATTTCTTTGCATATGTTCATTTATTATACATGCTTTATCTCTGTTCTTTGATAAATAAGTGACTCACAGAGGCAGAGGAACACACAGTAAATCTTGCATCTGTTCTATGGATTGGTGCAAATGAAGGTTCACACCATCATGTGCTTTGGCTCGATGAGTCCATCACAACCCCTACTATAGCACCACTTCAATGTTTTGAATCAAAGTGTAGCTATGTGACTTGGTCATATGAGCATGAGGATGAATTACACCAATTGATATCAAGCTTTTTAGAGTGTACTGCCAGAGATATTGCTACCATCTACCATTCCCAATCTCCACACAATAAGTACATGATCAAGGCCATTGAACAAAAAGTGTACAAGATACATTCAAGCAGCCCCATCATTTGAAGCACACGAAGTGAATTAGTGCCAATGGCAAGCAATGGCAATGCACAGTTTAATGAGTTAAAAAATCATGTGCAAAGACACAACCACACATGATCATACTGATTTCAAAACAAGAAAGAGGAAAAGGATGAGCTTACACTTGCAACACTCACACATGCAAGCCATTAAGGACTCCCCAAGACATACAAGTGTTTGTTGTGGAACGTTGCACTTCAAAAGCAAGTTGGAGAGACTAAACCAAAGGACAAAAGAATTCATGGTCCAACATGAGTTAGTAAGACCAAGAAAATGTAAACACAAACACCTTACTTCATGGGATAAACATTTACCAACAAGTGGTGGACTTTGAAATAAGGCTAGTGATTGTAGCACTCCACTAGGGCTACTTAAGGGTAAGCACTATGAGGAGCTTGGCTCCATTTTTATGGACAGACTACAAGATCTAATAAAGAACATCATAGATTCAAGACATTGCAAGATGGGAACTCTCAAACATGGTCATGCAATTTGCTTACTCCATAGAGAACCATTTTTTCAAGACTATGAAAATCCTTGTTAAACAAGTTCATCATCAACTTGGGTGTGCATGTGAGAAGGAAACAAAAAGATAGGACCATCCTAGCAAAGGATGCTATATTAGACACCAATGTGGAGAATCTCTTACAATCATAAATTGGGCTTAGGGATTCAAATGCTTGGCATGAACATCTTCAGCCTATAAACACAAACTGAAATAAATTTATTTGCCCATGAGAACATAGGTGGGGGCACTAACATTCTTCGTGACTTTCTTTGTGGCGGTTGGGATCATGGAATGTGTCTGTTTTCTGGTTAGTAAAGAAGAACCACTGAAGGAATGCATACAATAGCAAAGACTGGGGACCTTATTCATCGCAAGGACTTTGTGACAATAGCGAGGTATGCGTGCACAAAGTCTAGGCAATCAAACCTTTGCTCAAGAAGGATCAAATCATTCTTGCCAAACTTGTAGACTTTTACTTTGTAACAGAATTCCAAAACATCTAGCATGATCACGGCCTATTTTGGATTTATCACACACTAGTATATGGTGTATCTTAAACAAAAAAGATTGTCTCATTCATTGACAATTACATAACAACAGATATATCTACGCTAGACTTGCCAAATAAGGACTTGCAGACAAACAAGCACAAGAGGGCTTGTATTAAAAGAGAGAGAAATGTAGGTTCAGATTCCCTTGCCTACCAATGCAAGGAACGAAAATACTCCTACCGCTTGAAACATCTGAGCAATGACCATCATTCAAGGATGCTTTGAGACACATCAACACTATATTGGATGATGATGGCACAATAAAGGGGTTGGACTTCAATGGTTACCTGTGAAGGCTAATGCTGACTTAAGAAGAGTACATTCTTGTGTTGTGTGCTACATCTCCAAACCAAAACTATTCCTCAAAAGAGAACCAAAAGACATACACACAAACAATTTCAACCCAACTCTATCATCACGACTTTGGGAAGCAAACATGAACATTCGATTTGCCTTAAAGCCCCATGGTACAGTAGCATACTGTACATCATACATGACAAAGCCAAACAAGGAGACTACACAAGCTATAACACAAGCTCTTCAATCATGTGTTGTGAACAGTGAAGCAACAAATGAAAGAGCTCAAAGAGTGGGTAACGTAATTCTGAACACACAACACGTGACTGTGCAATAAGCTGTGTATCTTGCACTATCATCCTTGCTTACAAGAAATTAGAGAGACTTTGCTTACATAAATACATGCACCAAAGATGAGAACACATGCCTCCTGCAAAGATGCCATCGGCTAGAGAAAATGGATCCACATAGAGTAGAAATCTTATTTGATGATAACATCAACATTATAAATGAAACACATCCTTACAAGATGTTTCGTTGGCAAGGCTTGTCTCTGAGTATAAAATAAAGTAAAATAGAGTTAAGAAAAGAAAGAGAAGCCAAATACTAAGATTTATCTACCATTCATAAGCAAAAAACAATATCTTAACAATGATGTCCAAACATGGTGCGATCTGTATAATAGTGCAAAGGACATTATTGAAGAAGATAGGCAAGGAATTAACAAAATAATCTCCTACATACCAACCTACACCACGATAGGCATTTCCACTTTGGGTGAGTCAAACAATAGAAACAAAGATGACCAATATGACCTTGGACAAGACATCAACATATAGTGTAGGAGATCGGTACAACCTAAACATGTTAAACACACGTGCGAGATCATGCCAAATCCATGTTTCTATTCAATACTGATAACACTGAACCATTAACATCACACTTTGCTTGAAGGCACAATGTTACGAAAACGCATCGACAATAACTATAGTGTCCACATGTTCCTTTTAGGAAATGTAGGAAAAACAAGCACTCCTAAGACACTACACTCACGGAGAGACGTAAGCCATTTCCTTTGGTGCTTGCTTGCGTCAATAAAGCAGCCTACAACATAACAATATACTCGGCACTTCACCTTCTAGTCTTGACCTCAAATTACACAAGCCTTGCAACAGAGTTGACAAACCTCAATAACTGTCCACTCTCTATAGAAACTTGGAGCTCATAGTGTTTGATGGAGTCTCCCATATAGGTCAAAACACATTCATAGTAGTGGATGCATGAGGTTAAACAAAACTCATGGAGGTGTTCAGAGGTGTGGATGTCATTCTCCTTGGCTAACTTTGCTAGGCAAGCCCTACAAACAACACATGGATTTTCAACGAGACAACAAATCTTCAACTTTTACAATAGCCCCATCCTTTTGGAGAGACTATGTAAAGTTGTATGAGCTATATGAACCAAACTGACAAGAAATTACAGAGTTCCTTGAGGTGATCAATAGAATTAATATTGGTGCATACAATCAAAATGACATCAACTTCCTTAACCACTCGTTGTTGTGCATCCTGCCCCAAAAAGCACAAAATCTCATACCTATTCTACACAAATGCAGCAAAGAACATGTTCAACAATGAGGTATTCAAGATGTCCTCAATGTCCAGATTCCCTAGGCATATCTCCACCAACATACCTACTTTTAATTGTAGTTCCATGTGTAGCCCTGCCGTACTCTTTGGGTCAGGAGGTATTTTGATTGCTCTACTACATGTTATATGGTTGCTATCCTTAGTCTTGAGGATGTGTGTCGTTGTGTTTATGATTGTAAATGATGCCGATGGAATATTCAAGCATTCATAAATGACCAGGAAACCACTAATCATGTAAGTATAGTTCCATGACAAAAAAATTGGATCGCAGTCAAGATATAGTGGTAGTAGCTTCTATGTCAACACGCCGCGAGAACGGACTCCACCCTTTTAAATAATAAGAGAATTCCAATTTGGGAAGAACAATCTAAACACAATCTCACACACACAATTCTTGGTGCAACCAGCATTATAGCAAGAACAATCCATTGAGCACAAGGACTCTTTGTGGGAGAAACTAGCGTTTGATCCATCAAGCATCAAGACACATGGACACACTTACATTGCACTATCTTGCATTTGAGACCCTGCTAATTTATATCTACTCAATAAAATAGAAGCAAAACACATTAAGGTTAACCAAGCAATGCTATAAGAAATGGCATGCTTGCGTATAGAACTCGCATGGAAACATGTTCAAGTAAATTTCAGCATTACCACAACAACATGCTTGACTATACAATCATTAAACACAAGATTATTCGAGCACTACAAGAAAGCCATTCTTGCAAAAAAAAGCCTGCTAGGAGTAACTAGACTTTGTTTACAAGAGAACATGAAAAAGAAGTCGCTTCCATACACCTGCCAGGATTCACACACATTTTTGAACTAGAAGACGTAGGAATTCCAACATATAACTAAACATGATCAAACTCTATACGAAAAAAATGTCACAAAGAAAGAATACAATGTTTGCTCACCAAATACAAAACCAAAAAAGATCAAAACAGTGATCATTCGAGCACTGCAAGAATGACATTCTTGCAAACAAAAGCATGCTAGCAACAACCATACTTTTTTTGGCAAGAGACACATGAAAAACAAGTCGTTTCCATACACTTGCCAAGATTCGCACACGTTTTTGAACCATAAGGCATAGGAATTGCAATAACATAAACATAATCAAACTCATACACAAAAAAAGATTTCACAAAGAAATTATACAATGTCTGCTCACAATATACAAGACCAAAAAAGATCCAACATAGCGATCATCAATGTGTACAAATCACCGAGTGCAAAAACAACTACACTTACTGAAATAATGGCACAACTATTATTGGAGGCAAAAAATATACATGAACTTTATATTGTAGGAGACTTCAACATTGATTTCAACAAGAAATCGTTCGAAATAGTTCATACTGAACACAACATGAAACAAATGATTGCCACACCAACAACAATTCATGGGACAACAATAGACCATATTTGGATAAAATAAACGATGATGGCACATGTGGAACTAATTACATATAGTGGTGAGAGCATTCACTCATATACAGTACGCTCAAGATAAGTATTTAAAGATTCAACACATGGGTAGGCCACTTGAAAATATTCAAGTTGTTTGACAAGGTGAATATTATTCAGTGGGCTTGCGAGTGGCTTGACAAACGGTAAGGTTGGGTGAGTGCAGGAACCTAAGGGGGAGTCAAGGTCGAGTGGGAAGTCATCATCAAGGAAGTCCCGGGCAGTTTGCAAGATCAAGGAAGGGCATTATATCTCTCCCACAATTCACGCCCAAAATAAACACCCCCTCTCAACTAAGCATGGCAAAAGTCCAATCTTGAGCTGCCAAAAAAGACCAAACCGAATTTCCAAAAAATCCACTAGAATTTCCCAAAAACGGTACGAAGACATTGTGAAAGCAGCACGAGTAAAAAGGGAGAGAAAACGAGGAAGGTGTGGCGGCAACCTAGTGGGAGGGCTTCCAGCCTACCAAGGCGGTGGCCCTCGTTCGATCCCCATGGGGGGGTAGAGGGAGGGCGGCTGCCCAACCGTGTGTGTGAGTTTCATGGGGGGGGGGGCGAGAAAAAAATCTGAAATTATATATAGAATATAGGACTAAAATTTCTGAACGGTGGATTGATCCAACGGCCAGGATTAAAGTTGGGGCGACAGGGGGTTTAAAACAATTGCAAAGCTTTTAAATTTGAAGGAAAATTTGCGCGTCAACACAAAGGCTCATCGTCACCACTTCAAAATCGTCATCTGATGATCATCGATTTAGTCCACAAACGCCATGGAAGACGCCGACATTCGGGTAAGTTTTTTGTACCTCTCCTTTCCCTTACTGTTCTTTCTCCATCGTTCTTCTTCAGGCATCCTCCTTCTCCATTTTAGGCTCTAGCCCAAATTTTGTCCACTTCCCGCTTTTTTTTGTTTATACAGAACTTTGAGAATTTGTAGTGCGACTCGTTACCCTACGAACACTGTGTCCTATTTTCCCCTAGCGATTGATTGGGAGTAGCGCCGCCCCAGCACAAGCATTTTTAGAGGCTTGGAAAAGAGTTAGTTCCACAGTATTCTATTGCTGCAGGGTTTTGGAAACCTATGGCTTGGGATTGATTTTGTCATGATCACTAACAATATTTGTAATCTGTCTAGTTTGACACTGCCTTCATGAAGACGTATCGCATTAAAAGATTCTTGTTTTCTCAACTTAAAGCTGCAAGGCTAAAATATTTGTTATTTGCGTCTTTCAAGATTTAGATAAGTCATGGTTGTATCAATAAGCGGCTGCAGTGCAAATTGCGCTAAGAAGTTGTCTTTACGTTCTGCCCGTTTAACACAAATACAATCCAAAATTGACGACAAATATCTGTGTAACTTAGAGATTTGCAAAACGGAGTCCATCCTATGAAATATTGTAGATTTTTTTATTAAATAGATTCTGAATCATGTGATTTCTGAAATTCTATCAAGATAGTAGAAGCCTGCAAACATTTCGATAATTAAAATCTGCAAACAGAAAATTGAGACTTACGTTGGGAGTGTTCTTCACCGTCCAATCATGTGAGGGTGCTCTTAAGAGGTAAAAATAGTGGCAGCGAAGTACAGAGGCTGAATCCCTGATGTATGGAGTGCTTTTGGCTGCCTGGCTAGGAGGAAAGTGCTGACAGGCAGTTTAATCCCAAAATTTCAGGACAAAGATGGATCCAGAGGGTTTAAAGATGATGGATTCGCTTGAGGTGATGGGGGAACAGGCAGGTGAACACAATGAATTCTGTAATTCTGGTTTTTGCATAAGCGATGGCTTCTTAGAAACTGGGTGCATGGGCAGCAAGGAAACATGCATCAAGAGGTACGTTTGGCAGCTCGCCATCTCTTGGAGGAGTGAATTCAGACAAATAAAGGTTGTTGGGCTGCAAATTAGATTGCACTGCCAGGGCCTATTTATAGGCTGACAGTAGGGTGAACTCCAGCATCAAATAAGTGTATCAAATAAGTGTCAGTTTGGGAGTGCATCAAATAAGTGTTTGGGACGAGATCTATCCGCTGCATTCTAGATTCAAGCAATTAGGCCCTTGCCATAAGTGAGAATTCACTTTGTCCCTTCAAGTTCAAAGGCAACCCTGCTTCAAGACACGTGAATGTTTGCAAAACTTATTCTCTGTTTTCTGTAATTTCAGAAGCTATGAACACTGCTATGACCATTCCAAACTTCAGAGATGTGGGGAAGCTGGATGGGTCTAACTATCCCATCTGGAAGGTCAAGATCTGGAGCCACCTTGTGACTAGGAAGCTTTGAAAAATAACATCACGAACAGAACTGAAGCCCGAGGATGCCAAAGATGCTTCAGGGAAGGTGATAGTGGTTGTAGATTCAGATGCCTCAGAAGGTGATAGGATGTATGGTGGATGGACTTCCAGCAATAGCATGCACAGATGAAGTCTGCAATGCTTGCTTGGAGGGCAAGCCACACCTAGAACCATTTTTGAAGGAGGCCACATCTGGGCCAAAGCTCTGCTAGAGTTGGTTCACTCCGAGTCTTGACATATGTGGACCGCTGTCAATTCAAAAATAATTTCTTTAAGAACCATCCCCTCATATTCATTCTCAATGTAATAATATTATACATATATAATTAGTTATTTATTAAACACATTTATATCAAAATGACAAGAGCCTTCTAGTGTTTTATAGCATAAATAACAAGATATTTATGGATAGATTTCTAAAGAAGTTAAAATTACCATAAATAAGTACTAACTTGGGCTTACATATCTACTCTCATAAAATACATGTAGGATTTAAAACCATATATGCAAGATTTTGTAAAATATAACCTTGTAGATGTGCTCAAATGGCATTTTCTAATCAATTTGAGTGACTGGCTAAGGTCTTTTGAAGAAGCAAAAGGTATACCAGGCTGCCATGGAGGTTGAGATGGATGCTATTCTGAAGAATCACACTTGGGACTTTGGATGGACCTCTCAAAAGTGATTGGCACTAAGTGGGTGTATAAGGCAAGTTTAAATCTGATGGTAGTTTGGACATTACAAAGCCAAGCTAGTGGTCAAAGGTTATGCTCAGGTAGAGGTTCTTGACTGCGATGAGATCTTTGCCCTGATAGTACAGATGGAGACCATACGAATTGTCATAGCCTTGGCTGCGGGTGGTCCACTGTTCAGATGGACGTCAAGTCTAAGTTTCTAAATGGTAATTTGGAGGAAGAATAGGTCCCAAGAGCATGGTACCAATGCATTGTGTCAAAGTCCATCAGATGCAAATCTGTATCTCTTTTTAGACTGGAACATGAGGCTGATTGTAATCTTGTAAGTTGATGATTTGAGGCCTATATGCCCAGCCATAGGAGATGAGTGAAATTCCTGCAAGATTATAGGAGGAATTTTCAGTAAGAAATATTCTATGATTATACCACAAGAGCCCATTGTGCAACTTGAAATTGGGATATTGTTGACAGTCAAGATCTTGCAAGTCTTGGAACATAGCAGCTGCTTGAGGATCATTGAGATACTCTTCTTGAATGCCATGGATCCAATCCTTATAAACCTCAGTAATAGATGACAAAGTACAAGCCCATATCCTGGAAAGAGAATTTGCCACAATATTTTCTTTGCCCATCTTGTAATCTATGTCAAAGTCATAGTTTTGCACAATGGATAGCAATCTCCTTTGCTTGGGTGATAGAGAAGACTGAGATAGAAAATATTTGAGAGTCTTATGATCAGTCTTGACCTTGAAATGGCTGCCATAGATGTAGTGGTGCCACTTTTTGATTGCATGAAGTATTGCCAACATCTCTTGGTCATAAATGTGGAAACTTGACTCCTTGTCATCCAATTTCCTACTTTCAAAGGCAATAACTCCATGACTCTGCTTTAGAACAGCTCCAATACCCCTTCCACTAGCATCAGCCTCAATTATAAAAGGTTGAGAGAAATCAGGACATACCAACTTCCAAGATAGTTGTTGAAGTTAATGCCTCCTTTAATACTTGAAAGCTCTTATTGGCACTGTCAGACCATTGGAAAGCATTCTTTTTGAGAAGATCAGTGAGAGGAGCCTTGTTCTCTCCAAATTGCTCTCCTATGTAGGTAATCCCTTCCCTCCCCCCCCCCCATCTTTCTCTCTCTCTCTCTCTCTCTCTCTCTCTCTCCAAAATGCCTTATATATCTTCTTTAGAATGATGCTAGACCAAGGAAACCTCTCAGCTGGGTGATATTCTAAAGTATAGGCCAATCCTTTACACACTTTACCTTGTTGGGATTCACTACTGCTGACAATATGGCCAAGATATTCCACTTCTTCAGCCATGAAGTGCATTTACTTGATTTGGCATTCAACGGTGTGTCCTTAATACTTCCAATACTTGTTAGACATGCAATAAATGCTCTTCTTTTGTTTTGTTGTAGATCAATATATCATCAAAGAATACCAAAACAAATTTATAGAGGAAAGGCTGCAATACCTTGTTCATTAGGGCTTGAAAAGTTGTAGGTGCATTGGTTAGACCAAATGCCATCACTTTGAATTGATAAAGCCCACGTTCTGTCCTGAAGGCAGTTTTATGTTCATCTCCCTCCTTCATCCTTATTTGATGATAGCCTGACCTTAAGTCAATCTTTGTGAAGTACTTTGCCCCTCTAAGCTCATCCAGTAAATCATCAATTCTAGGGATAGGAAACCTATTCTTAATTGTCATTTTGTTCAAATCCTTGTAATCAATACACATTCTAAATGAGCCATCCTTCTTCTTATTTAATAACACAAGAGAGGCAAAGGGTCACTGACTGTGTAATAAATACCTTGTCAAGGAGTTCCTTTATTTGCCTTGCCACCTCTTCTCTTTCAGCTCTAGAAAGTCTGTATGGAGCTTTGTTGATTGGCTTAGATCTTGGCTCCAACACAATTGCATGATCCACATAGCCTGTCAAGGTTAATAGAGAATTCTCCCAAGGTTCTCAACCATTCACAACCAAGGACAATGTCAATAGGTTCCATTTCCAAGACAATTAGATCTCCATGAAAAGTATCTTGAGAAAGTTGCACTTGCAGCCTGACAATATTGCTTACTGTGGAAATGCTGACCATTAGCCACCTCAACGTTGATCCCATGATCCAAAGTGGATGGGCATAACCTCACTGTTTGAAGTGTCTTTGCATTAATGAAGT